>NW_006921608.1:19793509-19814888 GCF_000298275.1 Orycteropus afer afer | reverse complement strand
TTAGAGGAGGTCGGAACATGTGGCCTCCTTGTCGTTTTTGCAGGTACCGAGAGAGTAGGGTGCTGCTCTGACGGATACCTAAAATGTGGAAACATGAGTGGAGTGCGTCCTTGACCTGAGACCCTGGCAGAGAGAACTCAGGATACAGCATGAGAGACGGCAGGAGCAGAGGCAAGAGACCAGCATGAGACAGTGACAGCCTTACCAGCCCACGGAGGAGAAAGCTGGATGCCTTTGGGTAGGTGGCTTCCTAGCAGAGTGGGCTGCCTTCAGGCATTAATTAATTGGTAGAAGACACTGGCTTGAAATGGAGTAACAGGTTGGCTGGCCCATGGAGCAAGAAAGCTGAGTGCTTTTAGGGCAGGAAGATTTCCTGCAGAGTGAGTTGCCTTTGGCATTAAATGGCAGAAGTAGAGAGACCAAGGAAACGGGAAGCAGAGCTGCCTCAGCCTCAGAGGGGAGGACCATGGCCTTTGGGTGTGGAACCACCACAGACCCCTAGGTTTCAAAGAGCCAGACCTTTACCAACTTGGTTCTGGAGTGTGGGGCTGCTCGTTCATGTGGGCCAGTGGGATGGAGTCATAGCTGCTGCTTAAGAGTGAGGAGGCAGGGCTGCCATGCCCAAGAAGGAGAGGAATGGGCCCCGCCAAGCCAAGGGGGTGAGGTTGCTATGCAGGAACTAGGGGACTGGAGTCACCCAGTGAAAGATCTGTACAGATGCCACCCAATGAAGATCTGTACAGGTGCCAAGTTGACAAGGGGTGGAATTGTGGTGGTTATGTTTGTGTCACAGTGTGTTCACTGTGTCACAGTACGTAAGGTTTTCGTTGCTTCAGTAAAGATTTACAGTCTTAGAAACACAATAGTGGTTGCTATGAGTCAGAATCAACTCAATACCAGTGGGTTTTAGGTTTTATAAGAATGTCTATATGTATATATATATATATATATATATATATATATATATATATACACACACACACACACACACACACACACACACACACACACATACATAATAGAGCTGATGGGGCAAAGTTACGATATTTTCTTAGCCAAACCCAATCATCCTGAAGTAGCAAGTTGCTGGGCCCATGGGCTTGGAACCGTGGTGGCAGGGGACATCAAACTCAACTGGCATATCATACTACACGAAAACACTGCTCTATATCCTACTTTGGTGAGTAGTGACTGGGGTCTTGCAAGTGGCCATCTAAGATGTAACAATTGGTCTCTCCTCATCTGAAGCAAAGAAGAATGAAGAAAACCAAAGACAAGTAGAAACAATCCAAGGGACTGGTGAACCATGCTAACCTCAGCCTTCATGACTCCGAGACAAGAACTAGATGGTGCTCAGCTACCACCATCAACCACTCAGAAAGGGGTCAGTATAGGAGATACTGGATAAAGTGGGAGCAATGTGTGGAACAAAACTCAAAATCACAAAAAAGACCAGGCTTACTGGTCTGACAGAAACTAGTGAAACCCCCGAGATTATGGCCCCTAGTGACCTTTCAGGCCTGGAATTGAACTTACTCTTGTGGCTTCCAGACAAACAACAGATGGGCACATAAGGTGAACATTTGCACCAGGTAAGTACACTCCTTGTAACAATCAACTATGGGAGATCAGAAGGGCAGTATTTGAACAGGGACATAGCTCAGAGGGCAGGAATTCACAGAAAAGAAAGACACAAGGAAGAAGTAACCACAGGGAGGAAGTGGAAAGACAGCTGTTCATTGTGAGGATTGTTGTGGTAGTTAAGGTTGTATGTCAGCTTGGCTGGGCCTGGTTGAGTGGCTAGGCAACTGGTGGTAGTTATTCCCCATGATGAGACTGGCAATCAACTCTATGCTGGGATCTACCATGAGCAGCTGAGTAGCTGCTTTAGGGATGAGGTCTGCTTCCCATATATAAGCAGCAGCTTTGGGAATGGTCTCTAGTTAACAGCATCCTTGAACCGTACATGTAGCTGAGTCGTTGTTCAGCAGCCTGCCATGCTCTGCTGATTTTGGGATTTTTAATGGACTTAAATTAATGGCCTGCCATGTGGGTTGGTAATATCGGGACTGTGCCTTGTTACTTGTCAACCTTGGTTTGTCAGCTTCAGCAACCAGCAGCTGAGTGAAGAAAAGCCTCCAGCTTCAGTGGGCTGGGAGCAGGAGGCAGAGCTGAAGCCTGAGGTTGAGGGGCTTTGACCCAGCCCCTAGAGCCTGGCACTTTGAACTTGGACTTAAAGCCTCCAAAGTGTAGGAATAAACTCCTGTTTGTTAAAGCCATCCCATTTGTGGTATATTCCTGTCAGAGTGTCACTAGGTAACCAGAACACCTGCAATCAATGTCATGAAATAAAATGTATATGGACTATTGTATGGAAAATGACTTTGCTCTGTAAAATTTCACCCAAATAACAATAATTAAAAAAAAAAAAAAAAAAAGTGAGACTCCCGGTCTCTTCACAGGATAGTAGAAAAAGTAACCAATTAGAAGTTAGAGATGGGTTTCCAACAAAGCTTTGCAGCTTACTAGCTGTATGAACTTGAATGAATCATTTAACCTACCCATTGGTCTCATCAGTAAAATGAAGATCATATCTACCCTCCCCCTTTTTGGAAAATAGATTTGAGTATCAAAAGGAATGTTAAGCTTGAAATCCTTGAATGCTGCATGTGTTGTTAGTTCCTGTCAATTCCAACTCATAGCGACCCCAAAGGGCAGAGAAGAAATGCCCTATATGGTTTCCAAGGCTGTACATCTCTATGGAAGCAGACTGCCATATGCTTCTCTTGTGAAGCCACTGGTGGGTTCAAGTCACAGACCTCTCAGCAGCTGAGCTCTTAACCACTTAGCTACCAGGGATCCTCCAGAATACCGCAGAGTTCTATTCAAGTACAAGGTAGTATTCTCAGAAGAAATAAACTCAAGGGTGGTTTCTAAAAACCAAAAAACCAAACTCATTGCCATCAAGTCAATTCTGACTCATAGTGACCCCCACTGGGTTTCCACTACTGTAAATCTTTATGGAAGCAGACAGACTTATCTTTCTTCCATGGTGGAGCTGGTGGGTTTGAACCACTGAGGTTTTGGCTAGCAGCCAAATGCCTTAACCACTACACCACTAGAGCTCCTTAAAGAGTGGTTTCTAAGCTCTTTCTAAAAGGTTGGTATTAGCAGCCTAGTCAAATAGAAACGCTTTAACTCAACACTGAAGACTGTGACATAAATTGATAACATAGTTTTACTTTTCCTGTATCCGGACCTTGGCACAATACCTAGCAAAAATTTAAGTGCCCACAAGAAAGCTGAGGCTAGAGCTACATCAGCAACTGAATTCCAGTTTAGAGGTAGATTTTTGTCATGGACTTGGTCAGCCACCTCAATAAAGCTAGAGGGATTGTTTTATATTGAATAAACTTGTAGCCAGAAAAAGAAAAAAATAAATCCCTGACAAATATTTGTTGAAGGAATAAATCAGGATAAGTAGGTGCGAACAGCAGGTTTCTTTCTGGCTTGTGTGAGAATAGGGCGGAGTAATTGTCTGAATAAAACAGGAAGGTCACCCAAAAAGCTTTTAAAACAGGATCTCCATAGTGGGAGAACTGGGTGGGCAGAGCTGGCTGTGACAATCAAAGATGAAATTATTTGACTCTTCTATTGTTCTAACTGGAGCAATTTCACTTACAGCTTTTGACTAAACTAAGATAGGAAAGGCATGGGGGGAGAGGTTGAATATACCTTTTGTCTGAAAATATTTTTAGTGAGCAAAATGCCATCAATTAACAATATTTAACAACACTTAAATACTAAACAAACTTACTAGGTAGTACCGCCCTTGCCACCCTATCTGGACTGCTTCCTTTCTTCCTTGTCCTAGCCAAACAGGAATTGCTGGTTGCTCAAGCCCAATTATTTTCTGTCCTCATGCCTCTGCTCAGTCATTGCCTTTGCTAGAAATAAACCTTCCTTCTGCCTATCCAAGTCTTAAACTTCTTTCAAAGATTAGATCAATGAGTTAACTACTGGATCAACAAGTATGTATTTTCATTGAGTATTACAGTGTGTAAGGATGAAGGGAGCACATAGTTTAATTCTAGTATGAGAAGAAATATTTGTTGTTGTTGTTAGATGCTGTCAAGTCATCTCCGACTCATAGTGACCCCATGTACAACTGAATGAAACAATGCCTGGTCCTGTGACAGCCTCACAATCCTTGCTATGCTCGAGCCTATCGCTGTAGCCACTGTATCAATCCATCTCATTAAGGGCCTTCCCCCTTTTTGTTGACCCTCCACTTTACCAGCATGATATCCTTCTTCTCCAGGGAATGGTCCCTTCTGACAACATGAGCAAAGTAGGTGAGACAAAGTCTGGCCATTCTCACTTCCAAGCAGCATTCTGGCTGCACTTCTTCCAGGACAGATTTGTTAGTTCTTTTTGAAGTCTATGGTATTTCAGTATTCTTTGCCAACACCACAACTCAAAAACATCAAATCTTCTTTGGTCTTATTTATTGTCCAGCTTTCACATGCATATGAGGTGACTGAAAATACCATGGTTTGGGTTAGGTGCACCTTAGTCTTCAAAGAGACATCTTTGCTCTTCAGCACTTGAAAGAGGTCTTTTACAGCCGGTTTGCCCAGTGCAATCTGTCATCTGATTTCTTGACTGCTGCTTCCATTGGTTGTTGACTGTGGAACAAAGTTGTGTGGAATCTTGGACAACTTCAATCTTTTCTCCATTTATTGTGATGCTGCTTATTGGTCCAGTTGTAAGGATTTTCATTTTCTTTATGCTGAGACATAATCCTTACTGCAGATTGTAGTCTTTAATCTTCATCAGTAAGTGCTTCAAACCATGCAGTATCCCCTTGTTCTGTTCAAATAACAGCCTCTTGGTCTATGTACAGGTTCCTCATGAGCACAAAGAAGTGTTCTGGAATTCCCATTCTTCTCAGTGTTACCTGTAATTTGTTAGGATCCATAAAACCGAGTGCTTTTGCATATTCAATAAAACACAGCTAAACATCTTTCTGGTATTCTTTGCTTTCAGCCAAATCTATCTGACATCAGCAATTATATCCATCATTCCACATCCACTTCTGAACCCAGCCTGCGTTTCTAAAAGTTCTCTGTCAATATATTGCTGAAACAGTTTTTTAATTATCTTCAGCAAGATTTTACTTTTGTGTGATATTAATGATATTGTTTGATAATTTCCACATTCTGTGGGATCACTTTTCTTTGGAATGGGTACAAATATGGATGTCTTCCAATTGGCCAGTTAGCTATCTTCCAAATTTCTTGGCATAGACAACTGAGTGCCTCCAGAGTGGCATCTGTTTGTTGAAATACCTCAGTGGGTATTCTGTCAATTCCTGGAGCCTTGTGCTTCACCAATTATTTCAGTGCAGCTTTGACTTCTTCAATACCATTGGTTCTTGATCATATGCCACCTCCTGAAATAGATGACCAGTTGACCAATTCTTTTTGGTCCAGTGGACTCTGTGTATTCTTACCATCTTCTTTTGATGTTTCCTGCATCATTCAATATTTTGCCCATAGAATCTTTCAATATTCTGATTCAAAATATATACATAATTTTAACATTATATGATAGGTCCTTTTATTGTAACAGCTTTATTGACATATCACCCACATATCATAATATTCTTCATTTAAAAGGGTACAGGTCAGTGGTTTTTAGTATATCACAGAGTTGTAAAACTAACATTACAATCTAATTTTAGAACATTTTCATTACCCAGAAAAGGAACTCTGTATTCATTAGCACAAAGTCCCCATACTCCCTTCCGTACAAACCCCTGGCAATCACTGATTCTTATGGATTGAATTGTGTCCCAAAAGAATATGTGTCATAAATGCTAACTTCTATGCCTGTTGTTATAATCCTATTTAGAAAAGGGATGTACTTGTTATATTAATTATATTAATGACTTGCTGAAGATAAAAGGAACAGAATAACAACAACAACAACAAGAAACATAAATGGGGGAAGAGAGGCCAAGCCACATGAAGATCACCCATGAGAAGAAGCTCAAAAAGCAATAAGGAGCCTTCCTCCAGGTCTGATCTAGAGCCAGCATCCTGATTTAGGACTCCTAGCCTCCTAAACTGTGAGAAAACAAATTTGTTTGTTAAAGCCACCCACTGTGCTATTTCCAACTAAGACAAAATTTGGTACCTGTGTAGGAATATTTAAAATCTAAGATGTTTGAGAATCTCTGGATGGCTAACACAAAGACATGCCAAATTCCATTTTGTCAGATGTGTAAAAGTATATTAAAATTGAGGCATTCAGCATACACAGAAAAGACTGACAGTTGACTCAGACTCCATCTTAGCTCAATAGACTCCTATTTTCTTTTAAGTCCTCTTTCTGCTTTAAAAACAGTATTTGCAAGAATACGCTATGCCTAGACATGTTTGAGCAAGTCCATGAAAGTCCAAACAAGTCTAAGGAGGTCAATCAATCAAAATTTTGCTGAGAAGATCCTGCTTTTTAACTATAAATATTGCTCCCCAGGGCCAGCAAACTGGAACACTTTGTAAATAATGAATTTCTCTACCCTAGTGCATAAGGCATTTGACTTTTAACCAGAAGGCTGGCAGCTCAAACCCACCAGCCACTCCTTGGAAGGAAGACTGGGCAATCTACTTCCGTAGAGATACTGCCTTGGAAACCCAAGGAGTGATCACTATGAATTGGAGTTGCCCAGACAGCAGTGAGTTTGGTTTTTTTTTTTTTTGGTTTGTTTTTGCTTTTAGTTTAAGCAGACTCTGTGATTTTCCTCTATGACATTTATTGGTGTCAGAAGTGGGATCTCAATGTATATCATCTGCTGCAACCCTCAAGACATTGATGACCATGGACCTCAGTATCAAGCAAAAGCCAGTTAGCTTCTCTGCCTCCCCGGCATCCCAGGAGTCTCCCCAGGGTAAGTAACCTCTTGAATTGAGCCTCCATGTTCTTTTGTTGAAGCTCTCCAATTATATTGTAGGCTCTGTCTTGTCTTCATTAAGCAGGCTTTTCACTTTGATCTTGGAAGTTACATTTTGTTGAAGCATCTATAAGCTCTGAATTTCCTCTACTGGGACAGCACTAGAGGGTATTGTCCAAAAAGTTTTGAATTTGCTGGTAAGGGAATCTCAAACTCCATAAACCACAGAACTTGGCAAGGATCAGGCTGTAAATGCTGATAGGGCAATGGCCAGTGCTCTCCCCAAGCACTGAAGACTATCATGTGAGCATAATTCAGCAGTCAGGAGATGGGCCAGAGCATTAGGCTGCCCACCAGATTTAAAAGCAAAAAACAAAACAAAACAAAAACTCTTGCAACATAGGCACATGCTGATTTAAGCAAAACATAGCCCAGAACCCTAACGCAAACACCTCATTAGGATTTTGTTGCATCTGAGAATCCTAAAACATTGAAAGTAATCTTAAATATTGTCTTGAAAATGGGATAAGTCAGTTTCAAGTGCTTTTCATAGCTTCCTTCCAGGACTCCAGCCTACCACATGACTGAGCATTTTGGTCCTCTAAGTTGCTTTTTTTTTTTTTTTTATCTGTTTGGCATTCCCTTACTAAAGATAGTTTGGATATTCAATGGCCACTCTGAGGGTCTTTTTGCCTATCTAAGGTAGTTTTTCTGTAAGTAAATTACAAGGCAAAGGCCCCTGAATTAACCACAATGGGATGTCTTTTTGATTGGTACATGGAACCCTACAAGAGACATCAGGATAGTAAAATTGCTTCCCTATAGGATATAATTTCAAAATAATTAAACAAATAAGGAAATACAATGCCAGAACTCTGTACCTATTTCATCTACTTCTGCTCCATCTGTACATCCTCTGGCTATCCCATTACATCCCTCTTTACCTTCCTACTTCTTTGATTCTACTAATTCCACCCTATTGGTAACTGACTGATAATATATTGTCTGAACTTCTTTTTTCCTGAGAAGCCAACTAAAGGTCCCATACCTTAAATGCCTTTCTAAATCTGGCCCCTGGGCACTAGAGACTATCCTAGTGAGGCTGGTGTAGTCTATGCCCCATGCCCTCACAGAAAATTACCAGCTATTGTAAAAGATTGACCTAAATTACATGAAGACCCTTACTGATTTACTCAAGACTTTAAATCCTCATTGAAGCCTATAATTTGGACTCTTAGAAGTATATCACTTAGTACATATGTTGACAGGGCCTAATGAAGCCATATTGTGGTTGGAACATGCAGAATGGAAAGATTCTAAACATAGTTTACCTTTAAATATGGAAAAACTGGCTGCTTGTTTACTTGAAGAGGCACAAGCAATGGGCAAAAGGTTACTGAAAGCTATTCCCAAGGCTTTTCCTGCAAAAATAGGTTGGACAATTCACTCTTGCACACAGAAGAAAGGTCAAAGTGTTTATGATTACCAGGTTAGGTTATTTCAAATGTTTACTGAATATTCTGAATTGGCCTCAGAAACACTAGGCACTTCCAAAGCCTTTAATGCTGTATTTATATCTGATCTCAAACCCAAAATGTCAGCGTAAGTGAAAAGATAACATTTGATTGGAAAGTCACCTCTATTGTTAAGCTTACTAATTTGTTTCATGAATTGTTCCAAATCATAGAGATCAAACAGGTTTCCAAAGTAAATAAACTGAAGGCTCTGTAATTGCAGCAGTTAAGTCTCCTGTTCAAGACAGGAAATCTGAAACATTTAATAACTGCAAATCTGTATTTGCAATTATGGCAAGAAATCTGCTCACTGGAGAAATTAATGTTGTAAACTGAAAAAGAAACAGAAGAAATCTCAATATGAGAATGCTCGATTAGATATGGAATGGGGGAGCTTTGGGGAAAAAAAAAGGAACAATGATGACATTAAATTCCCAAGAAGAAATTACCTTAAAAATAAAATGGAAAGACTTGCAAATTTTTAATTTAAACTACAGCCAGCTTACCTGCCTTAAACCCCACTATTGCAAAAGTCCCTGCCCCAGCATATTAAGATGTCAAAATTAGTGGAAGTAACTAATTAAAAGCAAATATTTATTCATTCTCAGCCAGTCCTAATATGCTTAAGGTCTGTTGAAGATATGCATTCCTTTTTACATAGCCCTGACATTGCAGTTAACTGGTCAGGAAAAAATTGTCTAAATGGGGTTGTCATTTTCATTTTAATAATAAGAAGAAATATTCTTAAGAGCTAGAATTTCTCTTCCTTATGACATTCTCTCATCCCTTCCTAAGGACATATGGGCTAGCACATCTACCAGTAGGCCAAGCCCTATCAGTTGACCCTATGAAAACAGATAAGACTCATCTAAACCCCTGCCAAAGGTCTCTCAGTACCTTCCTAAATGAGAGTCAAAAGAGGACCTATTATTCAAGATTTTCTTTCTAAAGGCTTAATTATTCCTTGCACAAGCCCAGGTAATACTTCCGGCCTGCTCATCAAAAAGCCAAACAGAGACTAGAGATTTATTCAAGATCTATGAGTGATTAACAGCCTAGCCATTCTATAGTTACTAACCTTCATCACTTTCAAATGTTCCCACAGAGGCTACCCATTTCAGTTATAGATTTTTGTAGCATTGTTCTCAATATCCGTGTACATCCTGACAGCCAATACCTGTTTCCTTTCACATGGGAAGACCAGCAGTTTATCTGGACTGTTATGCTTCACGGGTTCATACCTCCTTTTCTCAGGTCTTCCATGCAGATTTTCAACCTTTGCGATTTAAGAATGGTTCCAAATTACAATATGTAGATGATTTACGAGTATGTCCTGGAAGACTGTGGTGCTAACAGTATAATTTTACTAAAACATCTAGCTGACGGTGGACATAATGTCTCAAAAGATAAACTACAACTAGCTCTGCCTTCTATAAGATACATAAGCCACCAAATCTTTGCAGGAGGTATTTCAATTGACCCTAATGGAAAGAGACAGTCCTTGGTTTTCTTATACCTAAAACCAATAAACAGCTGTGAGGGTTCTTGGGGCTTTGTGGATATTGCAGAACCTAGGTTTCTATTTTTTCCCTAATAGCTCAGACCTTATATAAATACCTGAAAGTCTCCAAGCCCGATTGATTCCAGATTACGCCAAGAGACCAGGAGGTTGTAATTAGAGTAAAAGAGGCTTTAATGACCACCCTTACTTTAGATTTTTCTAATTATCACTTAGACTTTTCTCTATTGGTATATGAAATATCAGGCAACAATCTAGATGTTTTGACTCAGAAATATGCAGTGCAGCAGAGACATGCTAGTTATTATAGTCTCTAGCTTTATCTAGTAGCCCAAGGGTACCCTCCCTGATTGAAAGCTGTAGTTGCCACAGCCAAATTAGTGGACACCACTGCTGATATAGCAAGGTAACCTTTTAGACATATATATCCCCCACACTGCATCTGCTTTCCTTAACTCTGGTAGATCTTCATCCATTTCAGGAGGTGGCATATGTTCAAGAACCAATGATATTGAAGGAAGAAGTCGAAGCTGCACTGAAGCAACACCGAAGAACAAGGCTCCAGGAATTGATAGAATACCCATTGAGATGTTTCAACAAACAGATACCCCACTGGAGCACTCACTCGGTTATGCCAAGAGATCTGGAAGACAACTACCTGCCCAACTGACTGGAAGAGATCCATTTTGTACCCATTCCAAAGAAAGGTGATCCCACAGAATGTGGAAATTATCGAACAATATCATTAATATTGCATACAAGTAAAATCTTACTGAAGATAATTCAAAATTGGTTGCAGCAGTATATTGACAGAGAACTTCCAGAGGTGTAAGCTGGATTTGGAAGAGGACGTGGAACAAGGGATATCATTGCTGATGTCAGATGGATCTTGACCCAAAGTAAAGAATTCCAGAAAGATGTTTACTTGTGTTTTATTGACTATGCAAAAGCATTTGATTGTGTGGGTCATAACAAATTGTGGATACAATTGAGAAGAATGGGAATTCCAGAACACTTAATTGTACTCATGAGGAACCTGTACATAGACCAGGAGGCTGTCGTTTGAACAAAACAAGGGGACAATGCACAGTTTAGAGTCAAGAAGGGAGTGCGTCAGGGTTGTGTCTTTTCACCATACTTATTCTATCTATATGCTGAGCAAATAATACAAGAAGCTGGATAGGAGCTCTGGTGGCATAGTGCCTAAGGCATGTGACTGCTAATCAGAAGGCTGGTGGTTCAAACCCACAAGCCACTCCTCGGAAGGAAGATTGGGCAATCTACTTCTGTAGTGATACTGCCTCAGAAACCCAAGGAGGGGTTACTATGAGTCGGATCCGACTCCACGGCAGTGGGTTTGGTTTGGTTTTTGGACTACGTGAAGAAGAATGTGGCATCAAGATTGGAGGAAGAATCATTACCAACCTCCGATATGCTGACAATACAACTTTGGTTGCTGAAAATAAGGATGACTTGAAGTACTTACTGATGAAGATTGAAGAATAGAGTCTGCAGTATGGATTACATTTCAATATAAAGAAAACAAAAATCCTCACAACTGGACCTATAAGCAGCATCATGATAAATGGAGAAAAGATTGAGGTTGTCAAAGATTTCATGTTGCTTGGTTCTACAATTGACACCAATGGAAGCAGCAGTCAAGACATCAGACGATGTATAGCACTGGGCAAGTTGTCTGTAAATGACCTTTCTCAAGTGCTGAGGAGCAAAGATATCTCCTTGAGGAGTAGGGTGTGCCTGACATAAGCCATGATATTTTCAATCACCTCATATGCATGTGAGAGCTGGACAATGAATAAGGAAGACCAAAGAAGAACTGATGCTTTTGAGTTGTGGTGCCAGTGGAGAATGCTGAAAGTACTGTGGACTGCTAAAAGAACTAACAAATCTGTCCTGGAGGAAGTGCAGCCGGAATGCTCCTTGGAAGGAGAATGGCCAGACTTTGTCTCACCTACTTTGGTCATGTTATCCGAAAGGACCATTCCCTGGAGAAGGATGTGATGCTTGGTAAGGTGGAGGGTTGATGAAAGAGGGGAAGGCCCTCAACAAGATGGACTGACACAGTGGCTGCGACTAAGGGCTCAAGTATAGCAGGGATTGTAGAGCTGGTGTGGGACCAGACTGTGTTTCATTCTGCTGTGCATAGGGTCACTATGAGTCGAAGACACTAAACAGCATCTAACAACCACCACAACAGCTCTGACTCAACACTAACAAGCCAGCAGGCACACTTCTCATGAATTCTTCCAACCATGCCTAATGTTCAATTACAGACCAAGTTCACTTAAATAAAGCTACCATTCTAGCCACAGATGAAAAAGATTTCCATGTGTGTGACTGTTTGCATTTAACTGAGCAACTTTAACACCACCCCCCAAAAAAACTTAAAAATAAACCACTGTACCAAATCCTGACGTTGTTATATTTGTACATGATTCCAATCTAAAATCTACTCCTACAACCACTATCAAGCTGGGTATGCTGTCACTACCACTACTGAGGTCCTTGATGTATGGATTGCATCTCAATATAAAGAAAACAAAAATCCTCACAACTGGACCTATAAGCAGCCACCTGAAGCCACCTCAGCTCAATAGGCTGAGTTAATCATCCTTTTTTTTTTAAAAAAATTGTTTGCTCTTGTTAGGTACCATCAAATTGGTCACAACTCATAGGGACCCCATGTACCACAGAACAAAACACTGCCCAGATCTGTGCCATCCTCACAATCCTTGCCATGCTTGCACCCCTTGTTGCAGTGAATATGCCAATCCTTTTTGTTGAGGGTCTTCTTTGCTGACCAGTTCCTCCTTCAGAAGGGACTGGTCCCTTCTGACAACATGAATAAAGTATGAGAGATGAAGTCTGGCCATACTTGCTTCTAAGGAGCATTTTGGCTGTACTTTCTCCAAGATTGATTTGTTCATTCAAGCAATCCATTCACCAACACTACAGCTCAAACACATCAATTCTTCTGCAGTCTCCCTTATTCTTTGTCCTCTCACATGTGTATGAGGATACTGAAAATGCCATGTATTGAGTCAGGCACACTTTAGACTTCAAAGTGACATCTTTGGTCTTTAACACCTTAAAAGGTCATTTTGCAGCAGATTTTCCCAATGCAATATGCCATTCGATTTCTTAACTGTTGATTCCATGTGTGTTGATTGTAGATCCAAGTAAAATTAAATCCTCAATGTCAATCTTTTCTCCATTGATCATGATGTTGCTTATTGGTCCAGTTGTGAGGATCTTTATGTTAAAGTGTAATCCATACTGAAGTCTGTAGTCATTGATCTTCATAAGTAAGTGCTTCCAGTCATCTTCACTTTCAGCAAGGAAGGTTGTGTTACCTGCATATCATAGAATGTTAATGACTCTTTCTACAATCCTGATGCTGTGTTCTGCTTCATATACTCCAGCTTCTTGGCTTATATGCTCAGCATATAGATTGAATAAGTATGGTGAACTGATACAACCCTGGCACACACCCCTTTCCTGATTTTAAACCATGGAATATTGTATCTTTTCAAACAACTGCCTGTTGGTCTATGTACAGGTTCCACATGAACACCATTAAATGTTCGGGAATCTTCATTCTTTGCAGAGTTACCCATACTTTGTTATGATCCACACAGTCAAATGCCTTTGCATAGTCAATAAAACACAGGTAAACACCTTTCTGGTATTCTTGCTTTCAGCCAAGACCCATGTGACATCAACAATGATATCCCTTGTTCCTCATCCTCTATTGAATAAGCTTGAATTTTTGGCAGTTCCCCATCTATTTTTTAATTATTTTTCAGCAATTTTTACTTGCATGTGATATTAATTATATTGTTCAATAATTTCCTCATTCTGTTGGATCACCTTTTTATGGAAAGGACACAAATATGGCTCTCTTCCAGTCAGTTGCCAGGTAGCTATCTCCAAATTTCTTTGCATAAATGAGTGAGTGACTCCAATGCTACCTCTGTTTTTTGAAATATCTCAATAGGTATTGCACCAATCCCTGGAGCCTTGGTTTTCACCAATTCCTTCAGTACAGTTTGGACATCTTCCTTCAATACCACTGGTTCTTTATCATATGTTACCTCCTGAAATGTTTGAATGTTGACCAGTTCTTTTTGGTACAGTGATTCTGTGTATTTCTTCCATCTTCTTTTGATGCTTCTTGCATCATTCAGTATTTTGCCCACTGAATCCTTCAGTTCTGCAACTCGAGGCTTAATTTTTTTCTTCATTTCTTTCAACTTGAGAAATGCTGAGTAGGTTTTTCCCTTTTGGTTTTCTAATTCCAGGCCTTTGCACATTTAACTATAATACTTTACTTTGTCTTCTCAAGCTGCCCTTTGAAATCTTTCATTCAGCTCTTTTACTTCATTTCTTCCATTAGCTTTAGCTACTCTCCATTCAAGAGAAAGTTTCAGTGTCTCTTCTGACATCCATTTTGGTCTTTTCTTGCTTTCTCGTCTTTTTAATGACCTTTTGCTTTCTTCATAAATGATGTTTTTTTATATTATCCCATAACTTGTCTGGTTACTGGTGTTAAATGCATCAAATCTATTCTTGAGATGGTCTCTAAATATAGGCGGGGTATACTCAAGATCATGTGTTGGCTCTTGTGGACTTGTTTTAATTTTCTTCAGCTTCAAATTAAACTTGTATATGAGCAACTGAGGGTCTGTTCTGCAGTCAACCCCTGGCTTTGTTCTGACTCATGATATTGAGCCATCATCTCTTTCCACCAGTATAGTCAATTTCATTCTTGTGTATTCCATCTGGCAAGGTCCATGTGTATAGTAGCCATTTATGTTGCTGAAAAAAGGCATTTGCAATGAATAAGTCATTGGTCTTACAAAAATTCTATCATGCAATCTCCATCATAATTTCTATTACCAAGACCATAATGTCTAACTACCCTTATTAGAGCTTGTGAATTTACATTAGGAAAGCCTGTATATATTTACATGGATTCAAGGTATGGTTTTGGAATTGTACATGATTTTAGCATGTTATGGAAACAGGCTTTTTAACATCGTTAGGGAACTTCATTAAAAACAGAGCCCTTTTATCACACCTTGCAAATGCCTTACTGTTCCCTGCCAAAATTGCTGTAATCAAAATACAAATTCATCAGTCAAAAGGAACACCTCAAAATGAGGAGACTTGCAGTGTCATGGATTGAATTGTGTCATCCTAAAATATCTGTCAACTTGACTGGGCCATTTCAGTAGTTCGGCCATAATGTAATGATGTAATCTGGCATCTATGTAATAATGTAATCAGTCTCCATGATGTGATCTGATGGTGTTGTTGTTATTGTTAGGTGCTGTAGTCTCTGACTCATAATGACCCTATGTACAACAGAACCAGACACTGCTCGGTCCTATGTCAGCCTCATGATCCTTGCTATACCTGAGCCCACTGCTGCAGCCACTGTATCAATCCATCTTGTTGAGGGCCTTCCCCTTTTTCGTTGGCCCTCCACCAGAGGTTAGTCTTATTGGTTGCCATTTATAGGCAACTTTTTGTTTTTCTCATGCTGCTTTCAGGACTCTTTGTCTTTGGTTTTGGTGAATTTGATAATATGTCTTGATGATTTTCTTTTGGGGTCTATCCTGTTTGGAGTTAATTGGACTTCTTGAATGGATATATTCTCATCTTTCATCATTTAGGAATATTCTCTTTAAACAAATCTTCAACAATTCTCTCTGTGGTTTTATTTGTCTTGTTCTAGAATTCTGATTACACGTAGGTTATTCCTTTTAATGGTATCCCACATGAACTTTGGGCTTTCTTCATTTTGTTCTGATCTTTTTTTCTGAATGATCCCTTTCCAAAGAAGTACTGAGGTATTTGTTTTCAATCTCACTAATTCTGACTTCCATTGATTCAATTTTACTCCTTTGTCCATTCAACGTGTTCTGTTTCTCAGAATTTAGTATTTATCTTCTGGATTTCTATCTGTAGATTTTGTATCATTTCTAATTTTTCATTTATTTTCTCATTTTGTTCTTGTATTGTCTTCTGAAAATGTGCTAAGGTTTTCCCTAATTTTGTCAGTGTTTTCCTTGATCTGTCTCTCAATCCACTGAAGGTACCTAAATATAATTCTTTTGAATTCCTTATCAGGGAGTTCCAATGCTGCTTCTTACTCAGGGATGTGTTCTGGGTCTGTATCTTACTGCCTTGTTTCTACTGCTTTATCTTGCTTCTTTGTGTGGACTGTGATAGTCTGTTGTCTCTGAGACATTGTGATGTTTTTATGTTTATATTTTGTTGGTGGTTGTATGTCAGAGTGATTCACCCAACATTTTTGTTTTCTTTGGATGTATCTGAGTAAGCAGGGTACTGTACTCCTCTATTTGCTAGTTGGCAGCACTTATGCACTTGTCACCTCTCTTCTTTCCAGTCGTCAGCCTCCTGTATGTCCACGCTGTCTTTGGCAAGCAGAGCCTATTCTTAGGTCCCTGAAATCCTAATGAGAATGCTGTCACTTTAAATATCCAAAATTTCCACCACTTGTAAACATTCAAATTGGCTGTGCCTGGCCACCGTTTGTAACCATTCAAAATTACTGCACCCTCTGGACCACCAAAAGTCCACACCTCAGTTTGTCTCCTCCTTTGCTGTTTTCCTTTTCAGTCATCAGCCACCAGCACAGTCATCCACACAGCTCTTGGTGAACAAGGCCAAATTTTAGGTTAATTCTCTAGTCCTAGCACCACGTGGAAATATTCAGGCTGTCCATGATGTCAGGATAGCTGACTGTCCGCAGCTCCATTTGTCTCCTTACTCACTGTTTTCATTCAGGTTCTTCGACTGGTTGGTGTTTAATCCACTTCTGTATCCTTCCTTTCAAAGCTCAAGACTCCAGGATTATCTTCTGTATCTGCGTCAATTGGTTTCTCTTTTCTTTGTTGAAGAGGGTCTGTGTAGCTTGTCTGCCTGTTCTGCAATCTTACCAGAAGTCCATTTCATGTCTTTTTATAGCTGAATAATAATCTGTTATATGGATATGTTACATTTGGTTTATCCATTTATCAGCTGTTGGAAATTTAGAATGAGTGTACTTTTTGGCTATTATGAATAATGTTACTATGAACATTTGAGTACAAGCTTTTGTGTGGACATATGTTTTCATATCTCTTGGGTATATATGTAGAAGTGGAATTTCAGGGTCATATGATAATCGTATGTTTAACCTTGAGGAACTACCAGACTGTTTCCCAAGTGGCTGTACCATTTTACAATCTCTCCAAAAGTGTATGAGCAATTTCCAATTTCTCTATCTCCTTACCAACACCTGATACTGTCTGTTTTTATTTTAAGCCATCTTGTGGGGGTAAAGTTGTATCTCCTTATGGTTTTAATTTGAATTTTCCTAATGGCTAATGATATTCAGCATCTTTACATGTGCCTATTGCCCATTTATATATCTTCTCTGGAAAAAAGTCTATTCAAATCTTATCCATTTTCATTGTGCCATTTGTGTTTTCAGTGTTGAGTTGCAATAATTCATTATATCTTTTGGAGA
The DNA here is from genome assembly GCF_000298275.1 of Orycteropus afer afer. Classification (NCBI taxonomy): domain Eukaryota; kingdom Metazoa; phylum Chordata; class Mammalia; order Tubulidentata; family Orycteropodidae; genus Orycteropus; species Orycteropus afer. The sequence continues at coordinate 19,797,336 of NW_006921608.1, read as the reverse complement.
TGAGACCCTTATCAGATATATGACTTATGAGTATTTTCTCCCATTCTATAGGCTGATTTTTCACTTTCTTGATGGTGTCTTTTGATGCACACATGTTTTTAATTTTGATGAAGTCCAATTCATCTGTTTTTTCCTTTGCTTCTTGTGGTTTTGTAGTCATATTTTAAAAACTACTGCCAAACCCAGTATCACAAAGATGTACTCCAATGCTTTTTATTTCAGTGTGGCGAAATATACACAACCTAAAATTTAGCATTGCAACTATTTTCAAGTGTATAGTATAGTGACATCAATCACATTCACAATGTTGTGCAATCGCCAAGACTTGTTTCTGAAATTTTCTATCACCCCAAATAGAAATTGTGGACCCATTTAACAATAACTCCCCATTCCTCCCTCCCTCTGGCCCATGATAACCTCTAATTTACTTTCTATTTTTATGTGTTTGTCTATTCTAGATAGTCAGTATAAATGGGATCATACAAAATTTGTTTTGTGTCTGGCTTATTTTACTTAGCATGTTTTCAAGACTCATCCATGTTGCAGCATGTATTAGAATTTCATTTCTTTTCATGTCTGAATAATATCCTGTTGTATGTATATACCAATTTTGCTTATCTATTCATCTGTCGATGTACACTTGTCTATTGTAAATAATGCTGCAACAAATGTTGGTGTACATGTATCTGTTTGACTCCCTGCTTTTAATTCTCTTGGATGTATGTCCATGAGTGGATATTATATGGCAATTTTATGTTTAAGTTTTTGAGGAACCAGACAAACTGTTTTCTATAGCAGCTGCACCATTCTGCATATCCACCAGCAAAGTTTGAGGGTTCCAGTTTCTCAACGCCATTGACAATACTGGTTATCTTTTGCATTTTTTTTTCTAAGTTAACAATTAAAAAAACACCCAATTAAAAAAATGAGTGAAGGACTTGAGGGAACATTTCACCACAGAAGATATACCAGTGGCCAAGAAGCACCTGAAAAGATGTTCCAAGAAGGAAGTACTATTTTACAGCCATTAGTATGGCTATTTTCTGGTTTGCTCAATTTCATTTTCAAATTGTTCATTACTAGCATATAGAAGGGAGCTCTGGTAGCGCAGTGCCTAAAGCACTTACTGCTAACCAGAAGGTTGGTGGTTCAAACCCACCAGTCACTCCTTGGAAGGAAGATGAGGCAATCTACTTCTGTAGTGACACTGCCTCGGAAACCAAGGAGGGGTTGCTATGAATCAGGTCCGACTCGACGGCATATAACAACAACAACAACAGTATCTAGAAATACCAAGGATTTTTATATACTGAGTTTGTATTCCACAACCTCGTTAATAGTGTATTAGTTTTAATAGTTTTCAGTGATTCCATAGGATTTTCTATATACAACAGCACGTCATCTGTGAATAGAGACAGTTTTATTTCTTCCTTTCCAATCTGGATGTCTTTTATTTCCATCTTTTGTTCTATGCCTTGGCTGGGACTACTAATACAATGTTGAATAGAAATGACAAGAGTGAATATCCTTGTCATGTTTTTGATCTTAGGGAGTGTTATAGGTTGAATTTTGTCCACCTAACAGACATGTTATAAACCCTAAACTCTATGACTGTGGTTACAATCTCATTTGAGAATGGATTATTTTTGTTATATTATTGAGGCAGGATTAACATAGGATATATTTTGAGTAATCTCTTTTGAGATATAAAAAACAAATAGGAATAGCAGAGACTAATGCCAAGCCACATGGGTATCTCCAAGGAACTAGGAAACAAGCTGAAGAGACAAGGACCTTCCCCCAGAGCTGACAGAAAGAGAAAGTTTTCCCCTAGGGCCAGCATCCTAAATTCAGATTTCTAGATGCCTCAAGTGTGAAAAAACGTATTTATCTTCGTTAAAGCCATTCACTTGTGGTATTTCTGGTTGTTATGAGTCGGAGCGGACTTGATGGCACCTGACAACAGTAACAAAGGTAACTAAGACAGGAAGAAAGCATCCAGTCTTTCACCAACAAATACACTAGCTAAGGTTTTTTGTAGATGCCCTTTATCAGACTGAGGATGTCCCTTCCATTTCTAGTTTGTTGAATATCTGACATCATGGAAGTGTGTTGGATTTTGTCAAATACTTTTTTGTGTCAATTGACATAAGCATATGATTTTTGCTTTTTGTTCTACGAATATATTATGTTGAATGAAGGCTGTGTATTACACTGATTTTCCTATATTGAACCAACTTTGATCGTGGTATATAATTTTACATGTTGTTTGATCTGGTTTGCTGTATTTCCCATATTCATAAGGGATATTAGTTTGTAGTTCTCCTTTTTTGTGATGCCTCTGTCTTGTTTTGGGATCAGGGCAATATGGCCACATGGAATAAGTTGGAAAAGTGTTCCCTCCTCTTCTAGCTTTTGGAAGGGTGTGTGAAGGATTAGTATCAATTCTTTTTTAAGCATTTAGTGAAAGTCACCAATGAAGCCATTTGGGCCAAGAGGTTCTTTAAATGCTATGTGATAGGAAGTACAGACAACTGAGGGAGGTCAGAGGAGCGAGTGACCAGCTCTGCCTAAAAGAGTTAAGAATCTGGAAAAAGAGCGTACAGTGAGAGTTTCATTTATATGGCTGATGTTTTAGGAAAATGATGAGTGAGAAAAAAAGGGGGCTAGACAGACAGGCTAGAGACAGATGGGAGAAGGGCACTGAATGACAGATCCTGACCCTTACCAGACATAATCTGTTACTCTCCATGTGAGGCTGTCGTTGCCACTGTTTGGAAGGCAGGGGAAATGGGGAGCTCAGTTGAGGGCTTTACACTACAGAGTCATGGAGCCAGTAACTAAATTATGGCATACATTTTGTTAGCCGACTGCCAGTCAGAATCAGCAGGAGTCATACTTCAGGGTGAAGAATGTAGGTGAGGCCTTAATGTTCAGTCGGGAAAATGCAGAGCTGAGAGAGTGAGGATAGAAAATGGGATGGCAAGATTGGTGGCCTAAGGATTCACAAAAGCAAGACTGTGCGGCTCATCTACCACATCATCCTTCTTATGGATATGTCCAGAACCATATTCTTAACTGGTCCAAACCACACAAGCAAGCTTTTTGGGCCTTGGTCTTTTACTGTAGTCCCCCTTCTTTTAGATGTTAAGATCAACAACAGAGAAAACATCTTTTGTATCTCCATCTTCTACAGAGAAATTTACAAAAATCAAAAGAAAACATCCACTAACATTTCTTTGGACTTTTTTTTTTTTTTAAAGAACGGTTCATCCAAATTCTAGCCCCTACCTCCTGCTTTATCACAAAAATTCTTATAAATTCTCAAAATGCCAGGTAGTAGCTCTGAATGCACCTAGGATAGCAAGAAGAGGTGTGTCAGCATCAGAGGTGGACACTCAAATCCTGTTTCTATACCCTGTGCATCAATCAACAAAATTCCTCCATCAAGAACATCTATTTTGGAAGTATTATACTCTAAGAGATTAACAGTGATCAACTTTGGACAGTGGAATAACATTTATTTTCTTAAATATGCTTATCTGTATTTTCTAAAAATTTAAAGATAAAATTGTATTCTTAAACATAAATAAAACTTCAGAACAACAACAAAAATGTTTTTCTTACCAAAGCCTTAACGAAAGATCTCATTTTTAAGCAAAACCAACTATGTGTTTTCTTTGTTGGTTACCAGAGATGGGAGGGGAAGGGAGGGAACGCTGTTAGATAGATAGAGATAAATATTGATTTGGGTGAAGAGAAGGGCAATATACCAAATGTGAGTGACCAATATGGCAGCATTGAGGATGAGAAAGACATAGAGAGGT
>NW_006921608.1:19739373-19792564 GCF_000298275.1 Orycteropus afer afer | reverse complement strand
AAATTTTGGTCAATGACATGAGACAAAGTATATTATGTGAACTGCTGTATGAAAAGTGAATTTAGTCTGTAAATCTTCACCCAAATCAAAATAAAATTTAAAAAAAAAAGATATATATAAAAAAAAAAAACCAACTATGTGGACATCTCTAAAACTCATATACAAACTCTATCATAGATATTCTCAGAGGGCATACACTGTGTAGTCATGGACACGACAGAGATAGAGCATTGGCTTAGGAGCCAGGAGACCTGAGCTGAGTCTGGTCTGCTGCTAATTAGCTGTGCCACTTTGGGTAAGTCACTTAACTTCTTTGGCTTCTTGTGAAATGAGAGTTGGAACAGAACATCTACATAAGCAAATAGGTTTTTATGGCATATTTATTTTTAGTACCTCAACATGTATAAATATTGTAGAACATTACTTAATGTATCTCAAGTGTACTTTAGAATTCATGGTGAGCCTGTAAATAATCTGTGGATATAATATGGAGGTTATCTTATAGAATTTAGAGTGTGAGATTACTGAAATGCTAAATAAGCTAACTGTAGCTTTGCTTTTGTAACCTTTTATTGGTCATGTATATGTGGTGTAGCCAAACTCTCCAAGGAAGACAATGTTGTACTTTGTGACAATCTGCCTGTGGTAGTTATGTTTGTGTGTCAACTTGGCTGGGCCTGGTTGAATGGCTGGGCAGCTGGCGGTAGTTATTCCCCATGTGAGACTGGCAGTCAGCTCCATGGTGGGATCTACTACAAGCAGCTAAGTAGCTGCCTTTGGCATGTGGTCTGCTTCTGTATATAAGGGGAAGCCTTGGGAATGGTCTCTAGCCTACGGCACACTTGGATCCTGCATGTAGCTGTGCTGTTGCTCAGCAGCCTGCTATATGCTCTGTCAACCTTGGGACTTACAATGGACTTAAGTTAATGGCCTGCCGTGTGGTTTGGTAACATGGGGACTGTGCCTTTTTACTTGTCAACCTTGGGCTTCTCAGCCTCAACAGCCAGCAGCTGTCTGAGTGAAGAAACGCCTCTAGCTCCAGTGGGTCAGGAGCAGGAGGCTGAGCTGGACCCCAAGGTTGAGGGGCTTTCACCCAGCCCCTAGAGCCTGGCACTTTGAACTTGGACTTAAAGCCTCCAAATTGTAAGAGAATAAACTCCTGTTTGTTAAGGCCATCCCATTTGTGGTATATTCCTGTCGGAGTGGCACTAGGTAACCAGAACACTGCCCTATTTTTTGTTTATTAATAAGATTCTGTGAAGTAGTGATTCATATTCAGTATAGTGTGATGTCTAAAACTCAGTCTCTGGAGTCAAACTCTCTAGTGAATCACAGCTCTGTCAGTACCATCTACGCCATTTTCTTGTCCTTAACTTCTAGTTTCCTCAGTTGTAAAGTAGAGTTAAAAAGGGCACCTCCCCTCCTTTGATCATTGTGATAATTAAATGAGACAATGCTTGCAAGGGCTAGAATGGCTTGGGACATAATATGTGCTAAATAAATATAAACTAGTTTATCATTGTAACTTAGGATTTGTACTAGAAAGATCTCCTTCCTGTTCTCTCTCCCATTAATTCCACTGAACTACCTGCTCTGCAGAGGGAGTAATCGCTAGTGGTGTTTTGTTTCCTTCCAGGATGATAATCTCCTTCAAAATATTGTTTGCAGAACATATTCTGATTAGAATCAAATACTTCGTCTACTATCAAAAGCAGGAATATGCATTTGAACAACAAAGGGATGTTCTATTACTGGACATAGCACTTTGATTTCAAAAGTGTTTATTCTTCCCTATAAGGCTGGAATAAATGATGGATGTTCTTGGCAAACCCTTTTCTTCCAAAGTCTTAAGCATGAAAAAGTTCTTGTTAAAGTTCACGTGAAGAGACGAATTTAACAATGGGAATGAAAGCAGCCATAAGAAAGGTGACCATTAATTGGGAGAGTCTAGAATTTTAAGTAAGTCGTTGTCTATTTAATAAATAACAAAGGGCAGCATCTTAGGTGACATAGCCTGTAATGGTAATCACTAAGGGCCAGACTATCCAGGAAGCTTCATACACAGATTGACATTTCAGTTAAGGAATATATATTTTATTCCATAGTTCCAATTCAAACTGAGAAGAGGAGCAACGAGATTAAAGTAGACTTTCAGACTAAAAAATAAATAAATAAATAAATAAATATAGTAATTAGTATATGTTATTTATAAATGAGGAGGTAAATACAAGAAAAACAGCTCAAAATGGAAAACAGCTACCTCTGGGAAGCAGGAACTATTAGACTTGTAAAGTAACATACATGTACTACACTGATATAAACACACTGAAATTAATTTTGAAAACAAAAAAGCAAGTTTTAGGAAAATTAATTTGTTGATAATATTCAGACGAGATCAAGGCATTGGCTCCAAACTCCTGGTCTATGATTTATTTTTTTTTTCAGTGTGGGACCAAATGAGACAAATAAGGACCATGTGGTAAATTTTTCGTAAAGCTAATTTAAATAATAGCCTTTCTTTTATTAAATAAGGAGCTCTGGTAGTATAGTGTCTAAGGCATTTGACTGCTAACCAGAAGCTGGCAGTTCAAACCCACCAGCCACTCTGTGGAAGGAAGACTGGGCAATCTACTTCTGTAAAGATTTACCGCCTCAGAAACCCAAAGGGGGTCGCTATGAATTGGAATTAACTCTATGGCAGTGAGTTTGGTTTGGTTTTGGTTTTTATGACGTGAAGAGTAAATGGTGATTAAAAAAAAAAAATTCTTCTTAGCAAAAATCAAAATAAAAATCATTTTTATTGTAGTCCCCCCTTTTTTTGAAATTTAGTTTTAAAGATCTGTGGAATCCAACATTTTGAGAATGACTAGGTGCACAGGAGAGGTTAGTGCACGCAGCCAAGGACAACTGTAATCATTTGGGTGAAAGACTGTATAGTTTTAGATTGGCATGGTCACATGAGAAATGGAAAAAGAGCAATCCAAGCTTAGCATCACCAGGGAAACTCCATGGAACCTGATGACCAGCTGGACAAAGAAGTCAAGGATGACTCCTCAGGCATCTTCTTGTCTTTGTGCCTTTCCTCAGTTATTTTCATGTGCCATCTGCCCTTTCACCACAGGCCTCTGCAGACCTCGTTGGCCAGAAGGCACTCTCCCTCATCCTTACTTTCTCCCACCTCTTTGCTTACTAACCCTGACTTAAAGATTTCAACTCAAATATCATTGCTCAGTAAATGCTCTCTTGTCTCCCTAGTAGAATGTACGTCCTAGAGCACTATTCACTTCTAGAACATTTGAGAAGCTCTGGCGGTATAGTAACTAAAGCATTGGACTGTTAACCAGAAGGCTGGTGCCACTCCTCAGAAGGAAGATCGGGCAATCTCCTTCCATCGAGATACAGCCTCGGAAAACCAAGGAAGGGTTGCTATGAGTCGAATTGACTTGACAACAGTGAGTTTGGTTTTTTGGTAGTGACATGTTTGTTTTTTTTTTATTATTTGTTGTCTCCTCCCCACACACTAGAATGGAAGCTTAGTAAGGACAGGGACCATTTGGTGTTTGTTTATTACTATCTATTTCTAGTGCCTAATACATGCCTTGAACATGGGAGCTCTGGTAGCATAGTGGCTAAGGCACTTGACTGCTAACCAGAAGGCTGGTGGTTCAAACCCACCAGCCACTCCTCGGAAGGAAGATGGGGCAATCTACTTCCGTACTGATACTGCCTCGGAAACCCAAGGAGGGGTCACTATGAGTCAGGTCGACTCGACGGCACATAACAACAACAACAACAACACCATGCCTTGAACATAGTATGCTGTTAATATTTATGAAATGAATGACTCAATGAGTCTATTTGCTCTGACACTTCATACAGACTTTGATAAACCCACCGCCATCGAGTCGATTCCGACTCATAGTGACCCCCGTTGGGTTTCTAAGGCTGTAAATCTTTACAGAAATAGATTGCCTCATCTTCTTCCTGCAGAGCAGGTGGTAAGTTAAAACTGCCAGCCATCTGGTTAGCAGCCAAATGCCTTACCCACTACACCACCAGAACTCATTACAGACTTTTATAGTTACTTAGAAATCTATGGGACAGAATGCACTGGCATGCAAAATGGAAGAGATACAAGCTCATCATAAAAATTAACTTCATTCTCTCCCAATGGCAGTTGCTGCCAAGTATACTTTACTTCAAAAAGGCACAAACCAGGGTGATGACTATTTCTGGTCCTATGGGATACATTTTGCCCGAATAACAAAACTGGTTCCTTCTTCAGCCAAATGGGAGGATGAGTAGGCAAACTACAAGGAACGAAGGGCTCAGGAAGACCTGTTTTGGTCATGTCTTTAGTTCAAGCTAAGGTCAGAGTTAAGAGCTTCTGTGGACCTGTCTTTGAATGGTACCCTGCTACTCAAACAGGTGAGAAAATAGTCATTGGGAGGTTCAGGAACAAGCCCAAGGTCACAAGGTAACAAATGGTAGGGTTGACTATTAAGCCCATGCTTTTTCCACTCAGACAGACTATAAAAGCTGTTATAAGAAAGGCTCAGACCAGTAATTTATTTAAATGTATAATGTATAGAATAATTCATAGAAAAGTATAACTTATTTGGTTATCTTGACCATCATTTGCCCCCACCTCTCCACCTTGGAGCAGATGGACTTGTCCAGGCAGCATTCAAATGTAGTCTCTAACAGCTGCACTAAATAAGAATAATGAAGTAATACCAGTAGCATGTGGCAGCCTCAGAACACAGACTTTTACTCTGATTTTCTTTTCTAAAATTGAGATATAACTCCTATACCATAAAATTCACTCTTAAATGTGCACAATTCAGCAGATTTTAGTATGCTGACCGTGTTATGCAACCATCCTCATAATCAAATTACAGAACATTTTCATACTTTCACTTTTGAAAGCTTTGTTTTCTTATAGGTACAGAGAATTAGGTATATAAAACTGAGGGCTCCCTAGAAAGATCCAGAGTTCTCAAACCAAACTGGAGTCAGCAAATGTAGGTTGCATGCGTCTAGTTAAAACCAGTTGTTGTGCAGTGGATCTAGACTTGTGGTGACCCCACGTATGTCAGAATGTAACTGTGGTCCACAGGGCTTCCTTTTTTTGTGTTTTTCTTTAAATTTTATTTATTTTGTTGTTGAGAATAAATACAGCAAAAATTTATACCAATAGCTTCTACTTGCACAATTTCGTGAGGACATTTGTTGAGGTGTGCAATCATTCTCCCCCTCTCTCTTATTAAGAGTTGTTCCTCTCTCATTAACATAAACTCATTGCTCCCTAAGGTTCCTGGTTTTTTGGAAATAGACTGCTAGGTCTTTATTCCAAGGTGCCTCTGAATAGAATCAAAACTCCAACACTTTCAGATGGCAGCTGAGGTTGTTAACTATCTGAACTACCCAGGAACTTTACAATGCTGCTACTATAGCCTTAAAAAGGGATGTGCGTTACAGGTAATAAGAATTTGACTTGTAGGTAACCATTGTACCAGTGGTTAGGCCACAAATGAGGCATTCATATTCTATGTAGTTCAAGAGCTGCTCTCTAAAAGTGATAGAGGATTCGGAAAAGGGTCAAAGGAGGGTAATGAAGATAATTAAAGAGCAGGAAAGTAAGATTCACAATGAAAGCTTTAAAGAGCTTGCAGTTACTTAGTCTAGGAAAGGTTATTTAATAACAACCTCAAAGTAAATGAAAGGATTTTTATAGAGACAAAGCTGACCTTTTGTTTTCCCTTCTTCTAAGGAAAAGAGGAGCTCTGGCAGCGTAATGCCTAAGGCATTTGACTGCTAACCAGAAGGCTGGCAGTTCAAAGCCACCAGCCACTCCTTGGAAGGAAGACTGGACAATCTATTTCCATAGTGATACTGCCTCAGAAACCCAAGGAGGGGTCGCTATGAGTTGGATCCGACCTGACAGCAGTGAGTTACTAAGGAAAAGACAAAGAAAAAGGACTAATTTTCCAGCATAAAGGATTAGTTTGCATAGACAATAAAAAAGAAAAGTCTCGTTAAACACCAGAATGACAGAAACAGCAAAAACTTTTTCTCTGATGCTTTACGCAAAAAACAAAAAACTTTTAATTTTGAAATAACTTAAGGCTTACAGAAAAGTTACAAAATTAGTACAGTGAATTCTCAAGCCCACTGCCATCAAGTCAATTCTGACTCATGGCATCCCTATAGGACAAGTAGAATTGCCCCATAGGGCTTCCAAGGCTTTAAATCTTTACAGAAGCAGACTGCCCCATCTTTCTTCTGCAGACTGGCTGGTGGCTGCCAACCTTTTGGTTAGCAGCCAAATGCCTCATCTACTGTACCACTAGAGCTTCTTTATAAGTCCCCAGGCTCTATCCAATTTCCGGACAAATTTGCCCCTTAATGATATGTAAATTTCACCTCACTTTGAAATAATTGAACCAACCCCTAGCAAAACCAAACACACTACCATCCTATAGGACAATTCCTATAGGACAGAGTAGAACTGCCCCATTGGGTTTTCAAGACCATAAATCTTCATGGATGTTGACTACCAGGTTTTTCTCATGGAATGGCTAGTGGGTTCGAACGGCTGACTTTTCAGTTAAGAGCCCAACGCTTGAACCACTGTGCCACCAGGACTCCATGAACCAACTCTTGCTGGCAATAAATTCTTCATCACAATCACCTTCATTTGCTTCATGTGCAGCTTTTAAATTACTGAAGTCTTCGAGCCTTTTCTTGCACTAACCTCAAAAACCAAACCTACTGCCTTCTAGTCAATTCAGACCCATAGCAATCCTATAGAAGAGAGTAGAAATGCCCCATCAGGTTTCCAATTCTGTAAATCTTTAGGGAAGCAGACTGCCTCATCTTTCTCATGTGCTGACCCTTTGGTGAGCAACTGGATGCTTTAACCACTACACCACCAGAGCTCTTTTTCTTGCACTAAAGTAAATCTAAGTAAGAACCATATGCACCTGTTGTGGCTTACCTAAAAATTTCACTAAAGACATACTTACAAACTGATCTGGTTGTTAACCTGTGGACTGCCTGTACAAAGAATTCTCTCACCCAAATTCTCCTAATGTTAACATTTTACCACATTTGCTTTATAATTCTCTCTTTAGATATATATTTTCTCAGAACCTTTTGAGAGTAGTTTACAAACACGATGTTTTTTTACTCCTTAATATTTCTGTATTTCCTAAAAGTGAACATTCTTCTGATGAGCAATATCAAATCACAGGATTAGGAAATTAACACTAACAGAATGCTAATATTTAATCTACAAAATTTATTCAAATTTTGCAATTGTCCCACTAATGTCCTGTATACACACACACACACACACATACATGTATGTATACATACTCACTGCCTTCGAGTTGATTTGACTCATAGCTACCCCTCCTTGCGTTTCTGAGGTGGTATCTCTATGGAAGTAGACTGCCTAGTCTTCCTTCCAAGGAGTGGCTGGTGGATTTGAACTGCCAGCCTTCTGGTTAGCAGTCAAATGCCTTATGCTTCAGGCACTACACCACCAGAGCTCCACACACACACACATAAACGAGGGGATACTTCCTGGTTTAAGATCAGAAAAGTTGTGCATCAGGGTTGTACCTGTTCACTATAGTTATTTGATCTGTATGCTGAGAAGCTGGACTATATGAGTAAGAACAGAGCATCAAGCTTAGAGGAAGATTCATTAACAACCTGTGCAATTCAGATAACAAAATCTTGCTTGCTGAAAATGAAGAGGACTTGAAGCACTTACTGATAAAGATCAAAGACTACAGGCTTCCATATGGATTATACCTCAACATAAAAGAAAACAAAAATCCTCACAAATGGACCAATAAGCAGTATCATGATGAACAGGAAAGACTGAAGTTGTCAAGGACTTCATTTCACTTGATCCACAATCAACACCCATGGAAGCAGCAGCCAAGAAATGAAACGACATAATGCACTACAAATCTGCTGCAAAGAACTCTTAACAGTGTTAAAAAGCAAAGATGTCATTTTGAAGACTAAGGTACGCCTAACCCAAGCCATGGTATTTTCAATTGCTTCACATGCATGTCAAGGCTGAAAAATGAATAAAGAAGACTGAAGAAGAACTGATGCCTTTGAATTATGGTATTGTTGAAGAATAGTGAATGTACCTTGGACTGCCAGAAGAACAAATCAGTCTAGGAAGAAGTACAGCCAGAATGCTCCTTAGAAGCAAGGATGCTGAGACTTCATCTCATGTACTTTGAACATGTTACCAGGAGGGACCAGTCTCTGGAAAAGGATATAATACTTGGTATAGTAGAATGTCAGTGAAAAAGAGGAAGACCCCCAATGAGATGGACCGACACAGTGGCCGCAATAGTGGGTTCAAACATAGTAATGATTGTGAGGATGGTGCAGGACTGGGCAGGGTTTCGTTCTGTTGCATAAAGAATCGCTATGATTCGGAAACAACTGGATAGCACCTAACAGCAATAAATAATATAATTTTGTGTGCTTATATGTGTGTGTATATGTGTGTGTATTCCTGATCCAGGATCCATGTTGCATATAGTTGTCATGTTTCTTCATCTTGTTTAATCTGGAACAGTTCTGTCTGTATATTTCATGACTTTGATCTTTTTACGCGTGTAATCCTGTCATTTTGTAGCCTGTCCCTCAATTTTGGTCTTTGCTGCTTTTTAAATAACAGATTCTCACTTGTTTGGGGAGTTTTAGTAGTTTTGAATAAAGCTGTTGGGTGCCCTTGGAGTCATATTTCAACCCATAGTGACCCCATGTGATAGAGTAGAACTGCCCCACGGGGTTTTTAGGCTGCAATCTTTTCTCCATGCCACTCCACTCGACAACAATCTTTATGGAATAGATGGCTAGGTCTTTCTCCCGCAGAGCCACTGGGTGAGTATGAACCCTAATCTTGCAGTTAACAGCAGAGTACTTAACCACTGCACAACTAGGGCTCCTACTGAATGAAGACCATGGGTTGTATAAGCCTCCCTGCTCAAGGCTCCTCTCAGTCAGGTCATACTGATTATTCTTACTATGTTAGAATTATTTATGTATGTAGTACAGACAGTAAAAGATATTTGTATTCAGAACTGCTCATATTATTTTTCCCCAAGAATTTCTGCATCCTACAAGTTTAATTTAACAAATTAGATTTGCCCAAGAATTAGCAGGTCCTCCACGTGTTTGACACTTCAATTACCTATGGACTTGCATTTTCAGAAGCTCAACTTTGCAGCCATGAACTATGCCCTAGGCTCTAAAGACAAAAGAGTTGCAAAGATGGGTGGGTGTTACTCATTAAAATCATTCAGCAAATATTTGTTAAGTGCCTAGTATATGCCAGGCTCTGTTCCAAGCCCTGGGAATACATCAGAGAACAGAGCAAAACAAAAATCCCTGTTGGGGATTCCGGCTGTACAAATTAAAATTTAAATGAAAATTGTCAGAAACCAAGAATCCCACTTCCTTACAAAAGAAGAATAGGAAGAAGACATGTTTCTGTGAAAAGGGGCAGCTTTGAGAATCACGATTCCAATCTGGATAAATGCTCTGGCAAACGCACTTATAAATTCTCGTGTTTTTCCAAATACGCAAATGATTAATCGGAACACCAAAAGCCTGAAAGGACCGGCTGGGCTGGGCTTCATGAGCCGTTCCCAACCACTTTCTCAGCAAGTTGCTCTCCCGGTGTCCAGCCTCTGGGCCGCCGCGCGCTTTCAGGCCCACAGCACCGGGTCCCGCACCCCTGTGGAGCACCACCTCTCTGGCCCAGGCAGAACAGGGCACCTGGGAATCGTGCACCGTGCAAGCCCTGCGGGGAGGTAGCTCCCGGGAGCGACCTCGCCTACTGCAATGCAATCTGGGTGGTTCACCCAGGTCCCTCCCAGGCTCGTTCCACGCCCAGTCCCTGCCCCCGCGGCGCCCGAGGGACCGGGACTGTGGCTCCTAGAAACCCGGGCTGGGCGAGGCTACCGCCGCGAGCCAGCCGAAGGTATTCCTGGAGCCAATTTCTGACTCTGCATCCCACAAAGTTCCGAGAAGAAGCACGCGTCTGCAGAACTCGAGACGCAAACGAAGGTGGTACCCAGTGTCCTCGCGGGCGCTTGCAGCCCTACGAATCTGGGATCGTGGTCCCCGCTTGGCTGGATCTCTGATCTCTCCCAGGAGACTGGGGCTGCTACTAGCGCCGCCGGCGGTCCTGCCTCCGCCCGCTCCCTGTCCTACCCAGAAAGGCGACAGCGGGGCCTGCGACCCTTCTTCCCCCTCAGTAGCCTCCTCCCCGCTGGAAAGCCCAGTCTTCAGCGCTCCCAGACTTGCGTCTGAATTGCTCCATTTGTTCTCCCGGTGATAGGTGTGTGGTTGCTTGATTTCACATCATGAATATGGAGGGCTGGACACCTGGAGCCGAATTAGTAATACCTCAAACGGAATTTTGTTCCCAAGAATAGATGGGTCTGAAACATAAAACCAGAAGAAACTTCACCTCTGGCGCTTTTCCCTCTAAAATACCAACAGGACCCACCACATTGCCACACTTGGTGGCTGGGGAGTGACGATTCGACCAAGCTGGGCTAGAGCTGGGAGGCCATTTGGGAAGTAGTTTAAATCCACACACAAAAGTCAAGGGTGTGAGCAGAGGGCGTGGGAAGAGGGAAACTAAAGGAAAAGCTTGCTGTGGGTTGATTTGGCAAACATTTATTAGGTACGCGAAGCGGATACATTTTATTTAGGGCCCCATGCCGTGGAGGAGGTTCTAGTCTCCAAGGAGCAGCCAAGACTAGACAAGACTCAGCAATTGTCATACATTTGAGGACAAAAAGGGGAGTGGGGTCCACTGTACCTAAATTCTTGACGAGCGTCTCACTCCTACTTTACGCACAATAATTGCGTCTTTGGGCGTGATTTGGTGGCAGGACGTCCAACCCTGGGAGTCAAGCTCTGCAGGGCCCGGGGCTCTTCTCGCGAAAACCTGCAGCGCCGCGGGGGTGGGGAGAGCTCGGGGACTCGCGCCTGGCGAAAGGGAGGGACGGCAGTGCTTTGCCTGCTGTTTGTACTACAAGGTGTGTTGGGCTCGGGAGCGGCTTTTCCGGTGCTGGGCAATAGCCTTCGCCACCTCCCCGCTGCCACTGGCCGGTCCCTCCCACCTTCAGCGGTTCGCTCTCCCGGGTCGCCGCGCCCGGGTCAGCTCCGCGCCCCGGGCCTCACCTCTGGCCTTCTTTCGCCTCCCCGTGCCCGGCCTTTTCGGTGACCCTTCAGAACCTCCGAGTTCATTTCCCCCTAGCCGGCCTTCCTCCGAGACCCCGGCACCCAACACCTGTAGGTTACCTCCAAAAGCGACTACCCTTTTCCTGGCGTCTCCAGTCTGCCCCCCCACTTGGCTCACCCCTCACCCCTTTCCCGTCTGGCCTTAGCTACCCTCTGGGTGGCAACCGCTTCTTCCCCGCCCCTCCAGTCTCTCCTTTCTCCCCACCTCGCCCTCCCCTCTCCATTCATCCAGCCATTGTCTCCCGCCCCCTCCTCCCCCCTCCCTGAGCGGCCTCCTCCCCCATCGCTGCCACGTCGTGGTTTGAAGGAGCCAATGGGCCAGCGCCGCCAGGTGTCTCTTACCTGCACCACGTGGGGGAGGGGGCGGGCAGGTAGAGCCACATCCCAAAACAGAAAAGCTTTCAGCCATTGCGCGCGCCTCCGGGAGGTGCAGCTCTGCTCCTGGCTTTTAGCAAAGACGCACGGGCAATTGAATACAAAAAGGGAAGGCCTCCCCCGCCCTCCTTCCCACCCCCCCTTCCTGCCCTGGGTGTGGAGCAGGGGCCAGGTGTGGGCTTGGGTGGTTGGTTACCGCCTTTTGCACCGGCGGCGGCGAGGAGGGGGGGTGGGCGCGCTTTCTTTTCTCTTGGAAGAGGGTTTAGCACAGGTTTTCGCTTCCACCCCACCTCACCGCCTCCGACCCCCCTTCTCCCCCTCCCCACCTATCATCATGACGGCGTCTCCGGATTACTTGGTGGTGCTTTTTGGGATCACTGCTGGGGCCACCGGGGCCAAGTTGGGCTCGGATGAGAAGGAGCTGATCCTGCTGGTATGGAAAGTGGTGGATCTGACCAACAAGAAGGTATTTCTCCACGTTTTTGTCCAAATGCAAGGCGTGGGGCTAGAAGTTTGTTGTAGAAGTTTGGGGGAGGAGGCGTCGGTAAACAAGTGCTAGTTCGCTCACTTTGGGGAGGCTAAACCGGAGGCCTAGGGATTGCGGAGTAAAACCAAACTTGTTGGCCGAGCGCCTCGGAGCCATTTCGGTCTTCCGAAGTCTGACTCAGGTGGAGGCCAGCGGCCAAGCCAGATTCTCAGCCCGTCCGGCGGACGCCAAGCGGAGCCGAGACGGAGTCCCTGGGGCCCCGGCGTCCACTTCGGGGGCCTATCCGACTTGATCCGGGTGGGGGTGGGGGTGGGGCGGGGGCACGGGCCGAGGCGCGCCGACTAGTGAGCTTTGATTTTGCTCCTCGACCCTAAGAGAGGCGCGGGCCGGCTCAGCAAGGGAACGAGAGGACGGTGGAGAGAGAGCCGCCCGAATTGATGGCGGGGGAAACTGACTCCTACTTGTCTCCCTGGAGGTCGGACAGTTGCATGAAGTACTAGTTAGACCGGATCAGTTGGAACTGACGGAGGATTGTAAAGAAGAAACTAAGATCGACGTCGAAAGCCTGTCCTCCGCGCCGCAGCTGGACCAAGCCCTCCGACAGGTGACAGCCCTGGGCCACGCCGCCCACTCGCATCCACGCAGCGCCGGCGCCTTCCCCACCCTGCCCTACCCCACCTGGCCCGATGCCGTCTCGGGGTGTCCACGCGCACCTCCCGGAGCGGGGTGGCGGGAACCTTACCTCAAGGACTGCGGAGACCGAGCCAGGAGGCCCAGGTGGTCGCTGCTTCTCTTCTCCCAGCCCTCAGGGGCTTAGGTCGAAACTCGATAGCTTTCGGGTTCTTTATTGAGTCGTTCCTGGAACCATAGAGTCAGATGGGTTTTACTAATTAGGTTTCCGTAATGAAGGACACGAGAGGAGTGTGAATCGGAACGCCCCCATATCCTGGCCTACACTTGAGACGCGCCTGCCAGTCTTCTCCTGGGGTTTTGGGTCTGCGGCTCAGCGTTGGGGCAGGGGGCGCTGTGGTGTAGACGTGCGGGCGGGCCTCGCAGCCACTGCTTGGACGGAACTGCAAGGTGTTTGCCTGCTGTCTGGGGTTCAGACTTACGCTCTCCTAAAGTTCCTATTCCTTCTTTAGCTGCCTTGGTCTCAGCGCTGGGGGAAGGTTTGCAGGTCCGAACACGTAGGGCTGTTCCTTGGGTCACCGTGGGAGTGGTGGAATGCCATTATTGAAATTGAGGTGACCTAAAACCCGGATTCTCCGGCGTGCTTACTGGGACCGGTCAGGGACACAGCGTGGGCGCTAAACACCTGTGAGGAGAGAATCCTCCGCGCTCTCTTGGCCCCAGCTCTATCTAGAACACAGATTGGTAATTCTGAAAGTTATCCTTCCGGGAAACGTGTTACCAGACTTTGCAGAGGTCTTTATGGCCGTTATCCACATTTGTTTATCAGAAACTAACATCCTTCTTAAGCCTGGTACATCCAGGCCTTAAAAACGTAACACCAGGGAATGATGTAATCTGAAGGCAACCTGCTGATGAAACGAGATCTCTGTGACTTAAAAGTCTTGAATAGGTTTATCTGAAAAATAGGAGGAGGGCACGGAAGGGAGAATATGTTTACTAGCTTCTCCTGGTTGTAAACCGAGAGTTGGTTAGAAAGCTTCCTGATCTAAAGAAGGCACGCAAACAGTTGGCAATCTTATTCTGGTTAGCACCAATTGGGGTAACTTTACAGTGTTTGTATATCCCTACATCAATTTCATCCCTCTGTGTGTCTTGTTCTTACAGTTTAACCAGTCAGTGAGCAATGAACTGAATATTGGGGTAGGGACTTCCTTCTGTCTCTGTACTGATGGGCAGCTTCATATCAGGCAAATCCTGCATCCTGAGGCTTCCAAGAAGGTAAGAGGGCTGTCTTATTGAAAAGAGACCTTTGGGGTGACGCAGGCTCTTTTTTTTTTTTTTTTTTGGTGGTTTATCCAAGTTTACTTCAAAAAGATGCAGTACGCTTTCTTAGAGATGTTCAAGATGGTAGTAATTTTATAGATACTCTTTGGTGACTAATAAAATGGAGTTTCTCTTTTTAAGTCAAATTTTTGAGATGCTTAATATTCTCCCTTTTTCAAATATGGGGTCTGACTTTTGGATATTTATAATAGCTACAAGTGGAGAGGACAGAGATACACTATAATCTCATTTGTGTTGGAAATGTTTTATCCTAGAAGGAAGGAGGGAAAAAAAATCAAACATTTTTGTTGTAATTCTAGTAATTTCATTGAAAAGCTTTGTGCAGCCTGAGGTAAGATTTAACTGGATGTCTAGTGAAACATAGGACACTGCTCTTTGTATGACTTTAAATAAATGTTTAAAACTGAGTCTTGTTTCAAAATAATAGTCAGCTCTGTCCTTTTACCTTTGGTAGTTCTTCTGATATGGAAAAAATTAAGGAGTGAGAAAATAACATTATTACTGTAGTTCTCGGAGCTCTGGTAGCATAGTGCCTAAAGCACTTGACTGCTAACCAGAAGGCTGGCGGTTCATACCCACCAGCCACTCCTCGGAAGGCAGATGGGGCAATCTACTTCCGTAGTGATACTGCCTCGGAAACCCAAGGAGGGGTCTCTATGAGTCCGACTCGAGGGCACATAACAACAACAACTGTAGCTCTAACGTGATTTTTCTTCCTGGTGAGAACGCGGAGGGACTTGGGGAAGATAGGAGAACAGAGGTGGCAAATTCAGTGTAGCCAATTATGGCTAATGTGTAGTTCTTCTCAATTTAAATTAATTTGAGCTGTAACTTTTTATTATGATAACCAGGTAGTGAGCTTGAAAAATGGACGTAAATTATTTTTATGTAATTGTATGAGGCAAGTCTTGGAAGGAATGGCTTAGAGGGGCTTAGACGGTGGATGGCACAGGTGACTAGACTGTGCGGCTTTTCTTTATGCGCAAGGAGGAAAATGAGATAAATGTATATTAAAAGAAAAGTTTGAAGAAGTAACTCAAGTTGTCTGTGTCTTGAGAGCTGACAAAATCACTCCTTTTACAGCAGACTCAGTAATTGTTTGGAAGAAGGAAGATTTTAAAAAATTAAATGTTACAATACTTCCTATGCTCTTCATCTCCAAAATATGTGTATAAGTGTGTATATATACAATTTTTTCCCCTCAGATTCACATGGGGAAGGACAAGATGTAATTCTTCCTTTCCCTTTTGGGCAGGAGGAAATGGTTTTTCTTATTTCTGATGAACTGCTTTGGATGTGCAAAATGTTGCGGAATGAAAATTGAAATATTTTCCTGAGCCACTTCTGTTACAATTTTTGATTAAACACAAGAAATTTAAAACAATTAAATGTCATAAAGAAAGTAATTCCGTCTAGTCACCAAAGTAAAGTAGGGAACTGATAAAAGGAAATAATCCTGCCATGTGAAAAAAAAAATTAATTATTTTTATTTTAATATCAACATATTTGGATATATTCTTCCAGGTATTTGTAGAAGAAAGTGACTTTTATGGAAAGTTCATAGTACATAGACTTTTGTTTTAATATGAACATCTGTATAAATACTAGTAAAATATTCAGTACAGGCAGTCCCTGGGTTATCAACGAAATCCATTCTTAAGTGTGTGTTTAATTCACATTTGTAGGTAAGTTGGAACAGGTGGATACAGTTCTTAGTTAGCCTTACTTAAGTGCAAGAAAAGGCTAAACACCTTTTCAGTGATTTTTAGCTGCATGTGCAGCAAGTGAAGGTGATTATGATGAATTTGTTCACTGTCAAAGTGAAGGCAAATTTATTTTACATTAAAGAACAAGCTAACATGCATAACTCTGGGACTGCCTGTAAATGTGTATAGCTGTTTAGCCCAATCCTATATTGTTAGACATCTGAGTTATCCTGTCATTACAAACAACTTTTAAGAGAGCTTTCTTTCTTTTTAATTGCTATTTATTTATTTTTGCAGTGTTTCCTCCCCTCCCTTCCTAACCCCTGGTAAACCAACAAAGTTTCCTTTCATGCATAAACCTTTCCTTGACTTTTTACAATAATGAACTAATGCAATATTTGTCCTTCTGTGATTAACATAATGTTTTCCAAGTTCATTCACATTCTGCGGTGTTTTGCAGATTCTGCATTATTCTTTAGTGTTGCATAATATTCTATTGTGTGCATGTACCATAGTTCGGTTATCCATTCTTCTGCTGATGGGTACCTAGGTTGTTTCCATCTTTTTGCTATTGTAAATAGTGCTGTGATGAACATGGGTGTGCATGTATCTGTTCTTGTCTGCTCTCACTTCTTTAGGATATATACCTAGTAATGGGATTGCTGAATCAAATGGTATTTCGAATCCCAGCTTTTTACATACTGCTTTCCACAGTGTTTGTATCATTTGACAGTCCCACCAGCAGTGTGAGAATACCATCTCTCCACATCCTTGCCAGCATTTGTTATTTTCTGTCTTGTTGAACTTTGCTATTAGCGCTGGGGCAAGATGGTATCTCGTTTTGAGTTGCATCTCTCTAATGGTAATGATCATGAACATTGCTTCATGTGTTTGTTGGCTGCCTGAATATCCTCTTTGGTGAAGTGTTTATTTATGTCTTCTGCTCATTTTTTAATTGGATTGTTTGTCTTTTTGTTGTTGAAGTGTTGGAGTTTTCTATAAATTCTAGAGATAAGTCCCTTGTCAGATATGCAGTTGTCAAATATTTTTTTCCTAATCCGTAGGTTCTCTTTCTACTCTTTGGGAGAAGCCTTTGGAAGCATATAAAAATATAATTTTTAGAAGATTCCATTTATCTAGTTTATCTTCTGCTGCTTGTGTGTTTTGGGTTTTGCTTGACAGTCTATTTATGCCATGTATTAAAAAAAACCAAACACACTGCCATGGAGTTGGATCAGACTGATAGTGATGCCATGTGTTAGGGCCCCTATAATTGCTCCTGTTTTTTCCTTGAGGAACTTTATAGTTTTAGGTTTCACTTTTAAGTCTTTGTTCCATCTGGAGTTAGTTTTTGTGTATGGTGTGAGGTATGGATCTTGTTTCATTTTTTGCAAATGGATATCCAGTTTTGCCAGCACCATTTGTTAAAGAGACCATCTTTTCACCATTAAGTGAGCATTCTTGTAGGTAGTCTTAAGGATCTTCTTTTGAAGGATGTGGCCATGATGCAGTAATACTAATTTCAAATATCGCACAAGCAAGTCATGTCTAACAGAATCCAGTGGAGGGAATATAGATAGAAGAATATTTTAAACATAAATATTATGGGTCATATGTATTAAAAAATCTTTATTTCCTGGATTTTCTAAAGTGTACAAATGTGTAAAAATTCCCATTAAATAAACCCAAAGTATTTAGAAATTCTAAAAAAAATCTAAATTCAGTTTTTAAAAAACGTGTCCTTAACAGTTCATTGAGATGTTATTTCCCCCCAGGAAAACAATAAAATAATGGTGTGATATTTATTAGCCCAGACAGTTTAGTTAGCTGTGTTTAATAACCTCAGAGTATGCTGGTAGCTCAGAACCACAAGTAACCTTTCTACTTTGCCTTTGGGATTTGTAATACATTTTTTTTTTTAATTCTAATTTGAGTGTTTGGGTACAGCCAGAGTAATGGTTGGGAGAACTGATAGGAGACTATACTTTGCACAAAAATAATCTTTTTCAAGTAATCAGAAATGTATTAATCTAATTATCCATGAAAAAAACTTATTGTCATAAACTCAATAGTTAGAACTACTGTTTTACTATTAAGTATGAAAACTGAGAGGGCTGAGATTGCTGCCTAAATAGAATTTTTAGATCATGTCAGCATGATCTAAAATGATCATGGCTGACAGAGATTATAATATTATTATCCACAAAATAGAAAGCACAACAGCCTGAGTGTATTACAGCTTTGAGATATTTTGAATGGAAAGCATAATGGAGCACAAACATTGTAATGCATTACTCTAAAATAAGGTAACTTTTTTTTTTTTTTTTTTTTTTCCATGAGATGTATATAGGATTGAATATGGTTAATAGGGACAGGCCAAGCTATTTAAAAATTCACTTTTACATTTAATTCTTAGGTTCCTACTTATTAGGGAAACATTGAACCAAATTTTCTTAATGGTATCTCCCTTGTTCTTCCTCAGAATGTATTATTACCTGAATGCTTCTATTCCTTTTTTGATCTTCGAAAAGAATTCAAGAAGTGTTGCCCTGGTTCACCTGATATTGACAAACTGGATGTTGCAGCAATGACAGAGTGTATCCTTTTAATGATTATTCAAGAATCATTTGAAAAGGTAGCTCCAGGAAGAAAAAGGGTAATTCAAGAAAATTAAAAAAAAAAAAAAAGAAGAAGAAGGTGGGGACCAGGTTTGCTGGTCCAATGGAGCCTGGTGTAACCACTGAGACTATGGCCCCTAGCTGCCCTTCAGGTCTGGAATTGAACCCACAACTGTGGTTTCCAGCCAAACAAAGTACAGGCATGTGAGTTAAACATTTACCTCAAGTAGACACACGCCCTGGAGAGAACAATCATGGGAGAAGGAAGGGCTGCTTATGCACAGGGAGATAGCTCAGGGTGCAGAAGAGTATGAAGGGATGGACACTGGGAGGAGGTAACTATGGGGAGGAAGTGGGAGGGGAGCTGCTGCATTGTAAATTTTGGTCTATGACATGAGACAAAGTATATGTGAACTGCTGTATGAAAAGTGAATTTACTCTGTAAATCTTCACCCAAATCCTAATAAAAAAAAAAAAGAGTAAACATAGAATTAAAAAAAAAAAAAAGAAAAGAAAATTTAAAATACTTTCTTACTTTATCAGCCTGTCCAAAATAATTTGTCTAGTGTGCTAGGAAGAATTAAGGTATGATAGGCCTATTTCAAAAGAATTATAATTTAGTGACTTTAAACAGTGATTTTTAATTGAACGAATTTAGAGTTGGATGTTTGTGGGGTGAACACATCTTAAATAGTATTAGATGTTTTTGTGGCAATGAATTGGACAAGAATTTGAAGACTTCACTTTTTTTGATGTAGATCCAAGGCCACTTGTTCTTGATTACCTTGGTTTTAGGGTTTATTCTGACTTCTTTGGAATGGATAAGAATTTTATTTTAAGTAGTGGGTGTATACTCTACAAATCTTTGTTCCCTGGCACTCCTTTTAACCTCCCCTGCATTTTTTAAATGCATATGAGACCATGATGATTACAGTAAACCATCTTTGGAGATGATCAAATGGGTCAAGTTTTCTCCCCCAAATTCTGTAATTACTAATATAGTATATTTGGTGCATTACATATTCTAAAAGTAAATTTTATAATCACAAATCTTGTTTTTGTGCCATGAATGATCCATTGTCTTGCATACACAAAGTCTTTAAAGTGCTAAGTAATAAGCAGTCATGTGTAAATGTATTGGATGAGTAATGGAAAGGTCATGCGGTTTGCAGAAGCCACCATGGGAATCATGATGAAGAATCTAAAATACTTTCAAAAGTAGCTCTGTTGGCTTAGTGCCTAAGGCATTTGACTGCTTACCCGAAGTTTGGCAATTAAACCCACCAGCCACTCCACAGGAGGAAAACTGGGCAATCTGTCTGCTTCCATAAAGATTTACCACCTCGGAAACCCAGTGGGGGTCACTGTGAGTTGGAATCCACTGATGGCAGTGAGTTTGGAGTTTGGTTAAGATCCTTTAAGGAATTTGTGAGTTTTAGGTGTTTACTCTTAAACTTTCTAGTTCAGAAACTAAAGCCTGATTTTTGTTTTATTTGGAAAAAAAACTTATTTTTTGATTAGAAAAGCTTATTTGTGTATTTTTCATAACTGATTGTAAGCAAGTCAAGCCCACTTTTGTCTTACTCCTAGAACAGTTAGCTGGAATTTTTGTTTCGTGGTAAACAGTGGTGGTTGGAAGAGGGTGAAATTAACTCAGTCTAAGGGGATTCTTGAAAGAATTTCATGAAAAGGTTGGAAGAGCAGAAAAATTTGGTGTGAGTGCTTAACTTTTGATACAGTGGTACAAAATAGATAATGAAATAATAAAGAAAAATATAGGCATATAGTGTCAAGGTGTCTCTAGGAAGTTTTCTTAAGTTAGAAAAAGGTACTTTTATTACTAAGGAGGTATGTTAAGAATTGTTTATTAACTTTTCTACTTTTATCA
Source organism: Orycteropus afer afer (assembly GCF_000298275.1). NCBI lineage: Eukaryota > Metazoa > Chordata > Mammalia > Tubulidentata > Orycteropodidae > Orycteropus > Orycteropus afer. The sequence goes on along the minus strand of NW_006921608.1, from coordinate 19,772,215 downwards.
CCGAAAAAATGATAGGTCAAGATACTAAGAAAAATTTTCACAATTGAAAACAATTTTTCACAATTACATATTAAGTTCTTATATTTTGGTTTCTCAACATGTTGAGAGTACAGGGAAAATTTCCTAACAGTTTAAAAACAAAAAAAAAGTTCATCCATAAGAGCTTCACATATATAAAATTTGGGATTTTTGGTTAACATTTTCAGTATAGTCACCTGGGCTTCTTACATGATTTGTGCTGTATTATATAGTACTTTTTAAAATACAGAGTTGTATTCAGTACTTTAGGTGAATGGGTATGATACTATGCCAATTATTTGTCACTCCTTTAGTTCTAGTTCTGTGACTTTGTGTTAGTTCTTTGTAAGCGCCACGGAGATAAAAAGTGGAAATATTTGACTATAATAAGGAGATGAATTGTGACAAAAGTAAAGTTGGGCTCCATTGTTTAAAGTTTAGAGGATGTGCCTGAAATTGGAGGATCTCATGGCCATTTAGTAATGCATTCACTGAAAAACTAGGGGGTTTTACATCTATTAAAGAATGGCTGCTTAGAGTCTGATTTCTTGGGACTTACACTGGAAAGAGTCTAAGATTTGCAGCTTTATTAGCAATCACATTATGCAAGTAGACTTTAATCTTAAATGTTTTGATTAATTTTTCTTGCATGTTTCTTTCCCATATAATAGATAAGTAGTTACTTTCCTAGTATTGGTTTTTATTTCACACTGCTGCTTTGGTCAATTTTATTACTCCTGCTCAGATTAGGCTGTCAGATCAATTCCTCAAGTGAAGAGCAATCGTATCAGATTTTAATATCAACTTTCCTCATGTATGCAATGTATTTCTACAGTGGCTGACCAGAAGAGTATTTCTATTCTTTCAGACCACTGAACAATTTCCTTTCTAATGTTGAGATGACAATTTTAATTTGAAATCAGGAGGGTCATTAGGCATCCTTGGTTTTGCCTAGTTGGTGGGGTGTTGCTGCTTCTGAGAATCGCCTGCCCCGGCTGGATAAACCTGTTGGTGGTGTGGAGAGGGAGTCTCCTACCAAACCTTGAAGAGGAGCAAGTGAGAGAATATGCAGGTTGCCTTGCTTAATTTTTCTTACTCTGAAATACCTGTATCGTTTTCATTTTTAAAATGAAGGTATTCACTGGGAGGGGGATCTGTATAGGAGATAATGAATGGAGTGGGAGAACAATGTGGAACAAAACTCAAAATCATTATAAAAGGGGGGGGGGAGTACCAGGTTTGCTGGTCTGATAGAGCCTGTTGGAACCACTGAGACTATGCCCCTAGCTGCCCTTCAGGTCTGGAATTGAACCTACTTCTGTGGCTTCCAGCCAAACAAAAGACAGGCATAGGAGCTGAACATTTATATTAGGTAGATACACGCCTTGGAGAGAACAATCATGGGAGAGTAGAAGGGCTGTGTATGCACAGGGAGACAGCTCAGGGGGCAGGAGTGCATGGAGGGAAGGACACAGGGAAGAGGTAGCTATGGGGAGGAAGTGGGAGGGGAGCTGTTGCATTGTGGGAAATTGAAGTCAATAGAGTGTGTGTGAGCTGCTGTATGGAAAGTGAAATTGCTCTGTAAATTATCACCCAAATACCAATTAAAATTCAAAGAGAAAAAAAAAGGTAATTAGAAATCCTTACCACTGTAACTGAATGTAAACTATTTTGGGGCAAATCTTAGCTTTTTTGAAGATATTATTGGTTAAGTCAACTTAAGTAGGGTGGGTCCTAATCCCTTCTCAGTGGTGTTTTGTAAAAAGGGAGAACAGACACAGACTCACATACTTGAATATGCATCTGCAAAAAACAGAGGAAACCTAAGGATTGCCGACAGTCACTAGAAGCTGGGAGAGATGTACAGTTGTTCTCAGAACCCTCCAAAGAAATCAACGTGGCCAGTACACTGATAGGCACTTCCAGCCTCGAGAACCACGAGACAGTACATTTCTATTCTTTATAGCCACCCATTTTATGGTAGCCCTAGGAAACTAAGATCGTAAAATACTTGTTACTTTCTTGGAATTAATTAATTTTTTAAAAAATGAAGGTATTGTGGGCATATGGGATTGTTAGGAACTTCAGTGACGTCACAGCATTCTAAGAATATTGGGAATATGGTTTAACTTTACATATAAATAATTTTTATCTCTGAGTTTTATGTTGATCATATCTTTTTAATAAAGGAAAGTAATAAGGACTTAAAACTTATTATGTAGAACTTGAATAATATGCAGTATTTGCAGCTGTTTATGGACCATTGAAGCCAATGAGAATGTTGTCATTTAGTAATGGAACCTGCAGAGACACACAATGTGGGTCTGAGTGGGCTGCGACTCAGCGGCTCTGCTTTTCTGGGACTTTCTTGCTTTCTCCAAACCTCACTTTTATCTCAGGTATTCCCAAATGAAAGCTTTGTAAACCATCAGGTACTATGTAAATAAAAAGTGTGACCACTTTGATAAAAGAAAAAGGGTTTAGGAATTTCTTGAATGTAGGTCTGGTTCTCATTTTAGCCACTTATTTCCTTCCCTCTTTTGGTTTTTATATTGGTTCTAAAACAATTTGGGATTGGGCCTCTCTGAGTTATTCCCGTTGCAGTTTTGATGCTTACTTTTGAATTGTGCAGTGAATTGTGCAGTCCTAGCTGCAGTGAAGACCTAATTTAGCAGGTGAACTATGGGTGGTGGTTAGTAAACTTATTGCTTAACCTGGTGAGATGGTGAAAGTTTGATGGTGATAGGGATTATAGCTTCAGTAAATTTATTTATTTTGGTATCATTTTTAGATTCTTTTGGGGAAATTAATGCTAGTTATATCATGCTGAAAGGACGTTTTGATTATGGGGCTATTTGTATAAATAATTTTTTCTCATTCATTTTACAGAAAGGGCATTATTAAATACCAACCCTGATTTTTCTCTACACTCTTGGATAGAATTACTCCCATTTGGTTTCGTAACTTTTTTTTCAAGCTTTGTTATTAATGAACTGATTTATTCTTATTAATCAAAACCTCTACTATTATGTTTATTTCACTTTGCCAAGCTTTTACTAAGGACTTAATAAAGTATGGCCTTGTTTGGAGAGCTGTCGAAGAAAGGTGGAGAGCAGGGGGAGATTTTCAATTGAGTACTTAAAAGTACAGCTTACTAAGGGGAGGTATCACCCCATTTTGTAGCTGGGGAGACTGAGGTTTAGAGGCTCTGTCTTTAGTTAAATGCTCCAGCATTTGAGCCCAAGTCCATATCCTGGGAAAATTTTGCTTTTTATAGGTGGTATTATTGTCTAGAATGTACAAAGATCATTTGAGGGTGGGGTTGTCTTTTTAAATCCTTTCTTTTAAGTTTATACCATCCCATGTTTCCTGAGTACACACTGACTAAACCATTCAGCTTTAAAAGGAAGTCAATTTTGGGTTGTAAAATTCCTAGTTGGGTCGGGTATATGCAGTTTGACATGATTAACAGAGGCTGGTTCATTAATGCAGCCTTTCGTTATCAGGGTAAGAAGAAAATCACTAAACCAGGCCTGCATCCCCAACCAAGGATTAATGGTTAGTAATGGTGTGTGCGTGTGTTTTAATGAGCAGAGTTTAACAAACTGAAGATAGAAGCTTTAATATCATAGTAGGATATACTGGGGTCAGAGCCAATTTTTATTGCACCTCTCAGGTTCAGTTTCCCCATCTTACAATGGATATGACTATTGGAAGGGATAATAAAATAGAAAGCCTGGCCTGCTACACATCCTCCAACATGATGACAATCCTGCTTACCTCACCAGGTTTTTGGTTGTCACAAATGAGAAAAGACAGCTGCCAAAGGACATTGAAAAAGGACTTCCTTGTTGATTTACGATCTTAGTTAAACTCTTACAGTAATTTCAGTCTCATGTGAGACTGGATGTAGACCTCTCAAAGTATAAGCTACATGTTAGTATTTGTGAATTTTGAGGTTAATTTGATGTCTCTATTTGTAAATGTAGTTCCTAGCTCTGTACTTAACTGACCATTTTTTCTGATTAGTTGAACTGTACCTTTGAATCCCACAAACCTTCATTGCCCTGCTTAAAAAGTGGAGGGAAGCGCTGAATCCTCCTTGGTACTTTTCTGTGTATGAAATGGACTTTAAATATCACCAGGTGCACAGTTAAGCTGGGTTAGTAGTTGAACTTGTTGGCTGGAGCAGGGATGGAATTATCTTTGGCATCTCGTCAGCATGATGTGAGCCAAATCAGCAGATTCTCGGGCTTGTGGTCTATAATAAGTTAAATGATTAGAAATAGTATATACTCTGCCAGCACTCAGCAGAAGTGAGTTAATTGTATGTGTTTTACATTCAATATAAAATAATTTAATTTTAAAATGTAAATTTGGGAATTTTGGGGGGAGTTTTGTTTTTTAGAAGGTTACAGAGGACTTGTTATCACGAGATCTCCCTTTCCCAATTGGCTTATTCCATTTAAATGTCTTTTTCTAAAGCAAAATTCTCTCTTCTGTTGTGTTACCCTCTACCTAAATATTACTTCGAGGGTGTAAATAACTTTGTTATTTGTTCAGTTTTGTTAGAAATACTTTTAACAGGGTCCTTCATCACATTAATATCTGCTGAAGTAAGATTTGTTAGGTATTGACGTCATTTTTTCTCTTGGAAAGAGTAAGTTTCTGAGGAATATAGTTAAATCTATGGCTTTAGATTCTTTTCCTAGCATTTTATTACCAGTATAAAGAATTTTTTTGTTGCCTTGGCTCCTAGTTACAATCTTTTACAGTGCCATTCTTGATTTGCTTCTTTCAAACATGTTCTATATATTAATAGATAAAGGAGTTCTGGTGGTATAGTGGTTAAGGCACTTAGTTGTTAACTAAAAGGTCGGTGATTTGAACCCACCTACCAGACACTCCGTGGAAGAAAGATGAGGCAGTTGCTTTTGTAAAGATTTAGTGTTGGAAACCCAGTGGGCTTGCTGTGAGTTGGAATTGACTCGATGACAGTGAGATTGGTTCGGTTTTATACATAAATATTGTATCCAAGCTCCAAGTTCACTGCCATCGAGTCATATCCAACTCACAGTGACCCCTCCTTGGGTTTCCGAGGCAGTATCTCTACGCAAGTAGCTTGCCCAACCTTCCTTCCAAAGAGTGGCTGGTGGGTTTGAACCAACAGCCTTCTGGTTAGCAGTCAAAATGCCTTAAGCGCTACGTCACCAGAGCTCCCAAATAATGTATAGAATCTATTTTTTTAATCTTGCAATTCATTTAAGGTAATTTGTTACTCTTTCCCCTTCTTCACATAATTATAGAATCCTTAGTTCTTAACTGAAGCAGTAATTCCAGTTTTCCTTAATCTGTTTGCGACTTATTTGTTCATCAGCATAGCCAGTACATGTGATTGTGCTATACTGTAAGTAAAAGCATAAGCAACAGGGAGTAAAAAGGTTATCTTCTGAGGGGTTTGTGGCAAGAAAAAAAGACTTGAGTTAGAATTTTTAATTGAAATGCAATTACCATGTAGTTTAACCTTATTCCATACTCAATACATTTGTATTTTATGTGTGTGATCGATTCTCTTAAGTCGAAATTAAAACCTTAGTTAAGAAATGTTATTTACAATTGAAAATGAAGTGTTCTATAACCAATTATGTCATATTTTCAGGCAGTTGGGAGAGTTATTTTTGAGTATATAAGCTAATATTGATGAACTTTCTGCCTCATTCTAAATTCTACCTTCTGCTCATGTAAGTGTGAGCTAAATCCTCAAATCTGTCTCACAAAATGTAGCACTAAGGAAAGTGTTGCTCTTGTTCAGTTATAGTCTTAGACTCTCAGCTTCTCCACGCTCTGTGCTCTATGTAAATGTAGCACTTTACTCAATGGTAGCCTGCAGTGTTAGTTTTGTTCCCACCATGTCTGGCTTCACCCTTCCTCATTTCCTCATGGCATTTCTCATTGCAAAGCTTGCTGAGCCTGTTTGTTCTGTTGGGGATGCCTCTAGGGCAAAATGAGTAAGTTGCATGACTAGCCATTAATCAGGAAGCATAGACTCATCTTTCCTTCCCTCAAGATCAGGCGTGCACCAAGTAATTCAATATATAATTATAAATTGATAGGGGAAAGAATTGGTTCTAAAACTTTTTCCTCACTCCCCTTTTTTTGTTATTCGTGTTAACTTCTGTTAAGGATTATGGATTGAACAAACCTTTCTAAGAGGTGTGAATATATGTGTATGTAGGGGTGGTTTTGGCATGCGGGAGGTTGGGTGACTTTTAGAAGTTGTTAACAGCTTAAAGCTGCTGATCTTCTTAGTGTGCAGTGGCTTCAAGGGAAGCAACATGTTGGTACGTGTTGTGTGGAGCCAAGTTTGCCAAATGTCAAGAGCATATTCTTAATTAAAAATTGAGTGAAATAATACTTTAGCTACAAAACTATTTGTATGCAAAAGGATACTTTACTTTTTTTTTTAAAATAATATTTCACTGTGTTTTTGGTGAAAGTTTACCCAGCTAATTAGGTTCCCATTCACCAAATTTTATACAAATTGTTCAGTGACATTGGTGGCTTTTATATTTAAATTTAAAAGGCTTCTCACAAAGTATTGCTCAAAGCAAATTAAGCAAAGTTTCTTATCTTGGTTCAAGGAATTATTTACGTATCATCAAACCAGAGTTATATTTCCAACTCTATAACCTGTCAGCTGGGTGAATGAGTAAGTTACTTATCTCTAAATCCTAGTTTCTTCATTCGTTTGGCTTTATTGTTATCTACCAAGAAGGGCTATTGTGAAAATTTGAGGAAATTAACATTGTTTGGCACACCTAGTAAATGCCACCATATTTATGTCAACAGATTGTTACAGGTTATTGGGGCTGTGGTGAGCAGAAAGAGATGAGAGGAAGACAAGGATCTACTCCCAGGAAACTTACACAGTGGAGAAGAGAGTAATATAGGAATAGTATCTAATTGAGTTGACAGGACCTAGAAAAGTAAGGGAAGGCTTTGGTGCTAGGTAGGCTTTACTCATGATCTGATTTGGTTTAGAGGATTGGGAATATAAGGAACTCTGGTGGCACAATGCCAAAGGCATTTGACTGCTAACCAGAAGGCTAACCTACCAGCCACTTGACGGAAGGAAGACCGGGCAATCTACTTTCATAAAAACTTAGCGCCTCAGAAACCCAGCGGGGTCACCATGAGTCAGAATCAACTCAATGGCAGTGGGTTTGGTTTGGGTTTTTTTGTTTTGGTGCTGGGTGGGCATTACTCACAATCTGATTTGGTTTAGAGGATCAGAAAGATAAGAATTCTTTATAAGGGAGTTGCCTGAGCAAAGGTTGGAAAGCATCATAACTCCTGTCATATACAAAAGACAGGAAAGTAACTTGAATGGAATGTGCTTCCTCTATTCCTAGCCCTCCAAAGCTCAGTTCTTCCCACATCTTCTATCTGGAGATAGAAAGCTATGGTGTGAGAAGCTTTCTTGTGGCATTTTCTGTATTTGGCCATCTTTACTTCTCTAGGTCAGAGGTCAGCAAATTTTTTCTGGCAAGGGCCAGGTACTAAGTATTTTAGGTCAACAAGGCCACGTACAGTCTCTGTACATATTCTATTTTTTTTCTTTACTTTAATTCACAAATGTAAAAAATCCATTCTTCGTTTTGGGGCACACAAAAACAGGCTAAGCATCAACCCCTGTTCTAAGTGAGCACTTTTCTCCCCTTCCCTACCATGTATATATGTCAATAAGGGGTTACATGTCTCTTTATTTTGACACAGCATCAGCTTGGTACTTAGTGTTTTCTTGGCCAATTTCCTTCAAAATCTCTGTCTAGTAAGACTCCCTGACTAGTAACAGCTGTTTATGAGTGATCAACAAGACAGTAAGGGGTAAAGTTGGAGTTAGAGATGTTGGAGCCCTCATGGCATAGTGGATAAGGCATTTGGCAGCTAACCAGGTCAGAGGTTCAAACCCACCGGCCACTCCGTGGAAGGAAGATGGGACAGCTTACTTGCATAAAGATTTATGACCTCAGAAACTCAGTGAGAGAGTCACTATGAGTCGGAATCAACTCAATGGCATTGAGTTTGGTTTTTTGGTTTATTAATTTATAGCTTTCAACTGGAAGTGATTTTGCCTCGTTATGGATATTTGGTAATGTCTGGAGACATTTTTAGTTGTCACAGTTTTGGGGGTGGGGTGAAACCAGGTATGCTACTAAATATCCTATAATGCACAGGAAACCTCTGCCACAACAAAGAATTTTCTGAGAAACCCAGGGCTATACAATGGGGTTGGTCTTCATTCCTTATGTACTTTTGTGCTCCATTGTAGGCCCTCTGCAAGATTGAAAATATCATTAGAGCTGCAGAGTTCCAGGTTATCGTTTGGTTGCAGAGTTTGCATGATATGCCTTGTCTTTCTTAAAACACAGTCTTGTGAAGATCCTTAAAGTCCTCTTGACTCTCACCTCCATAAAACTTGGGACAGTTAAGTCTTCCCCAGAGCTCCTTCATCTTTTGATGCTGCTTTTCACAGGAATAAATACCCATTTTTCTGTCCTATAATCATGTTGTTGTTGTTGAGTGCCGTTGAGTTGGACCCGACTCATCGCGACCCCTCCTTGGGTTTCTGAGGCAGTATCACTGCGGAAGTAGATTGCCCCATCTTCCTTCTGAGGAGTGGCTGGTGGGTTTGAACCGTCAGCCTTCTGGTTAGCAGTCAAGTGCCTTAAGCACTATGCTACCAGAGCTCCCACCTTGAAAATGTCACTGGATTAAGAAATGCTTTCTAGTGAGGCCAAGGAGTTCTGGTGGCATAATACCTAAGGCATTTGACTGTTAACCAGAAGGTTGGCAGTTCAAAACCACCAGCCACTCCATGGACGAAAGACTGGGCAATCTACTTCTGTAAAGATTTACTGCCTTGGAAACCCAAAGGAGTCGCTATGGTTAGAATTGACTTGATGACAGTGAGTTTGGTTTTGTTTTAGAATTCTAGTGCAGCTTTCCTTGGGCTCATTTTAATGACCCCAGTTTGTGGTCATTGGTCTTTTTGCTGGAACATTTGGGATTGATTTTCTGATCTCTCAGCAGGCAGCATACTTATTTCATCATTGGATGATGGAGGAGAAGCAGAAATACCTACATTTTAGCTTGATGATGATTGTATAAATGAATACAAGTAGATATCTGGTAAGTTCAATTTTTTAGTCATAAAAGAGGCCCTTATGTAAGTCTGATCCTTGTGGGTTATGGAAGTGGTCATTCGGATTCTAGGAAGAATTAAATGCCTCTTTTTATTCTGGCCTTATCTTATCTCATTTAGTCTTCGCACACACATATACAGAACACAACTTGGTGGAGTGTGCCCAGGACCATGTATAGGGTTGCCAGACAATGTTTCTACAAGTATATTGCTTTGTTCTGTAAGAATTCCCAGGTATATGGTAGAGCTGACAAGGTACAAGGTTGTAGTCACTTCTTGGCCACAGCCTGCTACCCAGAGGGAGTGAAGAGTTGGACCTATGGGCTCAGGACCATAGTCGCAGGGGACGTCAAGCTCAATTAGCATAACGTGCTACACAAAACATTGTTTTACATCCTATGTTGATGCGTAGCAACTGGAATTTTAAAAGCTTGCAAGTGGCCATCTAGATGCAATGATGGGTCTCTCCTTGTCCAGAGCAAAGAAGAATGAAGAAAACCAATTAGTCCAAGGGACTACACCGTGCAGTCCTCAACCTACACAACTATGAGACCAGAAGAACTAGATGTTGCCTGTCTACCACTGTCAGCTACTCGGAGGGGGATTCTCTGTAGATTGTGAATAGAGTGAGAGAACAATGTGGAACAAAACTCAAAATCTTTTTTTTTTTTTTTTTAAAAAGGACCAGTTTTGCTAGTCTGATAGAGCCTGATGGAACCACTGCTGCTCTTCAGGTCTGGAATTGAACCCACACCTGTGGTTTCCAGCCAAACAAAAGACAGGCATATGAGCTGAACATTTACATTAGGTAGATACACTCCTTGGTGAGATCAATCATGGGAGAATAGAAAGGCTGTGTGTGCACAGGGAGACAGTTTGGGGGGCAGGAGTGCAGGGGAGAGAAGGAGACAGGGAAGAGGTAACTATGGGGAGGAAGTGGAAGGGGAGCTGTTGATTGTGGGAAATTGCAATCAATGTCATGAGATAGTGTATGTGAGCTGTATGGAAAGCAAATTTACTCTAACCTTTTACCCAAATCACAATAAAATTTAAAAAAAAAAAACACCCCCCCATCCCATCCCCTGTAAGCAAGTATTATCACAACTTTGTCTTTATACATAAGCCAAAGTTCAGGGGATAGTTTGCCAAGGAGCATATAACTGCATTTCCACATGTAGTATGTTTAACTGCAGAGGAATGAAGTGGTTAAGGAACAACACAAAATGAATCGGGTTAGCATGATGGAAAAGCATTATCTTTTTTACTGGAGAAAGGAAGGAGGAAGTTGGCATATGAAATGGAAAAAGATTTTGAATTGCTTATGGAATTGAATTAACTCTTCAGTAATTGGCGTCATTCTTGGTGGTAGTGAGACCTCTTTGAATTGTTTTAGTTTGCAGGTGTGGACTTTCTCTTCATATGTATCTTAATTTTTTAACTTTATTGTAAAATACACTCGGGAAACCATATAAAATAGGCTAACATGCTAGCAACCACCACCCAGATGGCTGTTCTCAGTTTAAACTTGATTGAAAAGGCATAATACCATCATGTTGTCTCTGATATGGAGTGTACTATATTTCAAAATTTGTGCTTACATAATACAAAATGTGACTGTGGTATGGGTCTTAGTTATTTACTGCTACTATAACAAATTCTAGAAGTGAATGGCTTTAGCAAGTACATTTTCTCACAGTTCAGGAGGCTAGAAGACCAAATTCAGATCTGAGATCATAACCTTAGGCTTCTACAGGCATAGAGGTTGGGATTTATAACACACATTTTTAGGAGAAAGAGTTAAAACCATAGCAGTATTGAAACTTGAAAATCAATTAAACATCCCAATGACTATGTTAGCTTCCTAAGGCAACTATTTTGAAGGCGAGACTTTAGAGAGAATGCTAATTAGGAAAATAATAGAATCTCTCTTGTACCTTCAAAGCCCATTTGAGCTATCCATTTCTTCAAGCCGTTTCCTGGCTTACTCAAATCACAGACCACACTGGCCAATTTTGGCTTGGAATGTTTGAATTGTTCTTAAAAATTTACTGTCAAAGGGCAGGTATATGCTGCTGTTGAAGATGGGATATCCTGAGGGGCTCTACTTCTATCGAGAAGTGAGTAAAAGTGAGTCATGGGAATATTGTCATTAGTAATCCGAAGTGTCTATTTTAATAATATACCGAAAAAAGTTGTTCAGTACCTCATGATCTTGACTGCTGAAACCATACCTTTAAGTAAGCATTGTCATTACTTAGTGTGGGTGTAAAGATACATAGTTCAATATTCATAAGTTTATTATTGTGGCTGTGGTTAGTTGCCATTGAGTCAATTTCAACTCATGGCAACTCCTGTGTGCAGAGTAGAACTCCATAGGGTTTCCAAGGCCATGACCCTTTGGAAGCAGATCACCAGGCCTGTCTTCTGAGGTGCCTGCGAGTGGGTTCAGACTGTCTGACTTTTTGGCTAGTAGTTAAGTGCTTAACAACTAGCCCCACCCAGGGACTTCTGCTTCATGCGTTTATTACCATCAATAAACAAATTTTATCACTGGTAATACTCAAGACAGGCTTGGTTTTGCCCTTTTACCCAAGAGGACAATCAGAGACTTTAAGAAGTCTGTGTGACATCCAGGTGGATGGGAAGCAGTAGTGCTTAGATTTCTAGAGCATTGCCTGTCTACAGCGTTTCACTTGACTCCGTATAAGTTTCATTTGGTGTTAGAAGCAACCTCCTTTTACCTCCCCAAAATGTTTCCTTAACTAATCTCACAGGTTTGAATTTTGAGAAAAATAGTTCAGTCTCTCGATATGGAGCCTCTCAAGTTGAAGATATGGGGAATATAATTTTAGCAATGATTTCAGAGCCTTATAGTAAGTATTGCTACTGTAGCAACGGGGGCCTGAAATTTCATCCCACCATCTTGCCCTCACCTATGCTTTTGAATTTCTTCTACAGATTTGTCTTCCTGGTAGCTAAAATTGATGACCTATATGTTCTGATTTTTAGATCACAGGTTTTCAGATCCAGAGAGAGTAAATTACAAATTTGAAAGTGGCACTTGGTAAGTACTTGAATACGGTTCCATTTAAACCTTTTGCCTTATTTTTATTTGTATTACGATGTTTAACTCCCCTTATATTTTAGCATTTTCTTAATTCATTTGATATTAGAGAGAAAGAAAGTGGTTTCAAATGCACATATTAAATATGGGGAAATTTTCTCTCCTTATTAATTCACAGTTCCAATGAAGCAAGTATAATCTAACTGGAAGGTGCATAAGCACCTGGACAGTCCAAAGCCATCACAAGTGAAAAACACAGACTAGAAACTAAGATTATCTGACTCCCATCTGGTGCCCTTTGAGTCTCATACTATCTTGTTTCCTCTCTAATGACTAGTGATGTTTCTCACTCCCTTCAGCTGAGTTAGTGAGGGCATGCTTCTAAACATTTTGTATACATTTTGATGCTTGACCCCTACAATAATTTTAAGTAGCAAAGTAGGCTGTGAAGAATACATTTCTTAGAACAATCAAACCATGAGTTCAAAGCGGCAGCATTTGCCCAATGATAAAGCTCAGAGGGAAGGAGGGGTAGGGAAGAAGGACAAATGGAAATGGTAGGCACAGGAAGGAAATGAGACAAGTGCTGTTACATTGTGGGGACTACAGTCAATGTCATGAAACAATGTGAAGTATTGAAGAAAAACCAATTTTCTCTAAACTTTCACTCAGATCACAGTAAAAAGTTAAGAAACAAACAACAGAAGGTTTTGTGTGTCTCTAAAATGTAGTGTGAATATTAAATATATTTTACTTTTAGGAACTCAGTCAATTTGTTTCTTTTATGTGGATTGAGATAATTATACTGTCCTCTTCAGTGGCTGCCATTTGACTCAATGAAATTTATTAACTTAAAAAAGAATACATTTGATCTTTTTATAGGAATGGTTCTAGATTTTTTATTTTATTACAAAAGCAAGTGATGCCACGTTCATCCTGTATCGATAATTTCTTACTATAAAAGAAGCTTGTATTAGTTTTAGCAAGCTTGGATGTTGGAATTAAAATTTTAAGAAATATTTGTATCTTCACTCATGCTATGACCTTAATTTACTTTTTTCCTGATGTTTAAAGTATATGTACTTGTGTATGTGGTTCTTTAGTCTCTTTGAATTACCAGGCCTTTCACTGGAACACTTCCAGGGGAGGGAAAAATCTTAGGCTTTTAAAGAATTTGCAAGATTTTTACTGAGATAATTTTAAGCATGTTCTATCACCTTTGCTTTAAGGCAAAGGAAATAACTGGGAGGAGTATGAAGTCGTGGTATCTCTGTTTGTACATCTCTGTAATCACAGTAGTGAATTGTGTGTGAGATTGTCTGGGTGCCTGAAGTGAACAGAAACTTCTGACAGTTTCACCTATAGAAACACTTTGAGGCCTATTTCATTATGGAGAAAGTGAGTCATTAGAAAAAGGTCCTAGGAGTACTGCAAAGTATGAACATGAGAGGAACAGAACATCCAAAGCTGTCAAAATATATAATAGGTGATTTGCAAATGACTCATCGAGGTGTGGGGACACCCAAGCATTTCCATAAACACTCCGTAATGACTTTTTTGTTTACTCCCTAACCTTGATAGGGAGATACTTTGATGATAGATCACTGATCACATGCACACATTCCTAATGTGGGTTAATTACTAGCTATATGCTATTCCCAAATTTTGTCTAGAAACTGGATTTAAACCCCATTCATGTACTGGCTAGATCTGAGAATAAATTTAAATCTGTTTTTCTTGAGTCTAGGAACTTTTAAGTATTGGGAGAACTTTTCTTCCCATAAATTGGTCCTGGGAGACTTCAAGGTTATGGCAAGCAAGCAACTAGTCAGCTGATGGTTTCTGAAATGAGCTAGCTGTGCTACACCTGCATAGGCAGGTTCTTTCTACAGTAAACCACCTAGTGATAATATGGAACCAGCTAAAGATAACTTTGAACCATGCCTATAGAATTTTTATTTCAGTTTATTTACTTTTATTATGGTGAAAACATACATACCAAGATACTACCAACATAACAACTTCCACATTTGCCTGTAGAGTTTGTGAGGTTATGAAGTTAGTCTGTCACTATTTCAATCTGCTAAATCCTGAATACGTCATACTTGGGCATGTAACTAGGCAAATTGCCTTGAAGGGGGTAACATGTCAGACATGCTAGCATTAGTCACACGAATTGAAGTTTTGCTTGATTTACAGCAGCAAGATGGAACTTATTGATGATAACACGGTAGTCAGAGCACGAGGTTTACCATGGCAGTCTTCAGATCAAGATATTGCAAGATTCTTCAAAGGACTCAATATTGCCAAGTTGGTTTTCTTTAATTTCAGTTTTACTTAATAGTCCTAAAGGAATACGGGGTTTTCTAACATCTTTTCCTCCACCTTATTTTCTTTTCTACCTGCCATCTGTTTTATTATCTTCAAAGGGGAGGTGCTGCGCTTTGCCTGAATGCTCAGGGTCGAAGGAACGGAGAAGCTCTGGTTAGGTTTGTAAGTGAAGAACACAGAGACCTAGCACTACAGAGGCACAAACACCACATGGGGACTCGGTACATTGAGGTATGTCATCACAGTCTGAAATTGTTGACACCATGAATGAGTATTAGCATATGACAGAAGGCTCAGAACATGTATATTTAATTTCCCCTTCTTTTCTTAGGTTTACAAAGCAACAGGTGAAGATTTTCTTAAAATTGCTGGCGGTGAGTGCCTTTTATATGTCAAGTGGATATAGTAATATGAATCTAAAGTTGTACATATGCATCAAGGGGAGACAAGTGATTGTTATTTCCCAGTATCAGTGAGTATAATAATGTCTGATACTTGCCTTAAGGCTTGAGCCAACCTACTTTATTTAGTTAAATAGTCATTTTAAACAGTACTATATACCCAAAGGTAAAAATGTTATATAAAATGCACAGGGACATAGCTCAGGGGACAGGAGTGCAAGGAGGGAAGAACACAGGGAAGAGGTAACTATAAGGAAGAAGTGGGAGGGGAGCTGTTGCATTATGGTAAATTATAGTCAATTTCATAAGACAGTGTATGTGAACTGCTGTATGGAAAGTGAATTTGCTCTGTAAACTTTGACCCAAATCACAATTTAAAAAAAAAAAAAATGTTATATAAAGTAGTGTATAAAAGGTAGTTCTGGAGATTAAATTGTCTGAAAACTTTGTGTGAAAACTTTTCACATAGTCACACCACAATACCTGGATTTATTGAATATTGGCTTCTAGTTTTTCTCTAAATTTCCCCATCTTTTTGGATATTGGTGTTTACGGTAATGTGGTCAGACAGAAGTGGAAACGGATATGGTCTTCTCAATTCTTTAGTGATTCATAACTTTAAAATCTAAAAAGAATAGATGCATCGAAAATGTTAACTGTGGTTTATTTTGGCATATTTTTCTATACATAAATTTTCTATTACTCTGTTTAAACACAGTTATAATTTCCTTTTCTCTCACAATACAGTATAAGCATCTTTCTTATACTCAGTTTTCTTAAATGTTAATTCCTACATAGCATCATATGTAATTTAATGTTTTTAGTCACCCCTGTTGGTAACTCAGAGCTTCTGATTTTTCAGTCTTGGGTGGTAGTATTTTTGGACCTGAGTAGGTGCCGTTGATTAGGATAAATCTCTAAAAGTAGAAAAGCAGACTCAAAGAATGTGGAAGAATGTAGAAGGCTTTTGACACCTGTTGCCAAATTTTACTAAGGTGCCTTTCACTTAAATACAGAGAACATTTGAATTTCTGCATTATACAGCCTGGGTGAAAATCTTTACAGCTATTGAACTAGTGTTAATGGCAACCTGTTTACACAACTTGATCGTATATTTTTCTTCTGGCATTTATTTCTTTAGGTAAACTCGAAGGCTTCAAAATTCATGGCTTTTAGTTTAGAAAAAATTCCCAGAGTTCTGCAGTGTTTGATAATGGTTTGAGAAAAATGTATTTAGAGTTGTCAGTAGCTTACTTGAATCACAGGGTTCTGTGGTGGTGGTGGTTGTTATGTGCCATCGAGTCAGACCCGACTCACAGTGACCCCCTCCTTGGGTTTCCGAGGGGCTATCACTACAGAAGTAGATTGCCCAACCTTCCTTCCCAGGAGTGGCTGATAGGTTTGAACCACCAGCCTTCTGGTTAGCAGTCAAAATGCCTTAGGCACTACCCTATGGTTCCACGGTAGATATGTTGAAAATTGGCGGTGACAAAGCTTCCAAAAGCCCACTGCCATCAGTCAAGATTCTGACTCAAAGAGCTGCCATTAGGTTTCCAAGGCTATAAATCGTTACAAAAGTAGATTGCCTCATCATCTTCCTGTGAAGCAGGTGATGGGTTTGAACCACTGATTTCTTGTTAGCAGACAAATGTTTTACCCACTAAGCCACCAGAACTCCTTAATATTCAAATCAGTGTCTGGGATTTCATGGTATATGGACATTATGGTAGGAATTGGCTATTAGGGGAGAATATTGCTAATAAATGAGCTTGAAGGATATGCATTTAAGTACAGATATATGTCACTTAACCTCCATGATACATTCTGTGAAATAGGACATTATGTGATTTGGACATTATATAATACGGTGTGCCCACAATGTCCAGATCATGTAACGTCTGAGTCACAGGGCAAATTGTGGATCTGAGCCCAGGTGACTGCTGCTCTCTGCAGCTACGCTCTCTGCAGTCATGCCTCTTCTACATGGGTACAGCTCTTACATCTGGAAAGAGGAGGCAAAGGAGTGTTTCCTGGTGACCCAGTGGTACTGATGTCCCTGCCCCTTTCCCTGTTACAGTGGTGGGAGCTGGAACCTGAGCTCAGAGAGGAGGTTTGCAACCCTTTTGAGTTGAAGGGGCTTCTACCCTGAGACCTCCATTTCTGCTCAGACAGCAAGGATGGGGTCCCTGCCATGCACACCTTCAGGAGGCCTTGGGAAAGACAGAGGGCCTAGGTAATGGATGATTAGGAGTCCCCTTCTGCACTACCGCTGTCAGGATCTCATCACTGTGGGCACCTACTGGAACGTAACACCACTGCGAGGCTCCGCTTCACCTCCGTAATCAACAGAACACCCTACCTCCATCCGTGAGGTGCTCTCCTAGCTATCGCCAAAGGAGGAGCTATCTGACCTGGATCCCCAACACGTCCAGGAAGTTGAGATTGGGAGAAAAACCTCCTGGCCTGATTGTGAATCAGTGCCCGAGAAGGCTCCGCCCTGTCCTCAGCCCGGTGTTCCTGAGGTGGAGGTGGGCCAGGATGCAGGGATGCTGAAGAGCCTGCTGAGGGCCTAATCCAGGAGACCTAGATGCGGGCATAGCCTTGGACAAGAGACCAGTTTGGAGCAGCCTGCGGGCCAGCCAACAGGGCTTGGACCCTGCATGCCAGGGTGCCTGGCACATGGCACTCCTGCTGCAGAGAGCCCTGAGGGACCAGCGGCACTCTAACTGACCAACTGGTCAGTGGCTTTGGCCTGGGTGGGCAGAAGCAAGTGTTTCAAACACAACCCACTGCTATTGAAGCACCAGCGTGTCCACACTTTTGAGAAGTCCTTTGTCTTCCACAAGTAGGGCAAGCATTTCCACAGCTGGTCTGGCTTCGACCAACACCACCATATCTACCCAGTGAGAAGGCATATGAGTGTGGCCAGTGGGGCAAGATCTTCAGCTACAGCTCAGGCTTCATGTAGCACAGATGTATTTACAGTGATAGGAAACCCTACAAGTGTGTAAGTATGGTCAGCCAGAGTTCCACTGTGGTGTGGGCAAGAAGCCATATGTTTGCAGCCATTGTGGCAAGGTCTTCATCTGAAGCTCTGTGCTTATTGAGCATAAGCACATCCGTGTAAGGAAGAAGCCCTACGAGTGTCACAGGTGTGCCAAGGCCTCCACAGCTGCTCCCACTTCTTCCAGCACTTGGAGACCCCCATTGGTATGAAGCTCTTTGCCTGCAATAAGGCCTTTGGCCAGAGCTCACAGCTTAT
Source organism: Orycteropus afer afer (assembly GCF_000298275.1). NCBI lineage: Eukaryota > Metazoa > Chordata > Mammalia > Tubulidentata > Orycteropodidae > Orycteropus > Orycteropus afer. The sequence continues at coordinate 19,753,934 of NW_006921608.1, read as the reverse complement.
CCGGCACCAGATGACCCAGAATCAGCAGTAGATAGTCAGCCAGTGTGGGACACTGGCCTGTGTTAGGGCTCCAAAGGGAAGGTCTCCTGCCCACCTACTATCTCTCACAGCCAGCTAGTGTCTCCAGTAAATCCTTTCTGGTTGCTGGGAGTGAGGGGAATCTTATGGGACCACAGATGGTAAAGTGGTCAGATGTTGTCAGAACAGATGTTATATGGCACATACCTGTATTTGCTAAATGACAGCACTGTATGCATTTGGCAGAATGTAGATAAATGTTGAAACTGGGTGCTGAGTACATGGGAATTTATTATACCATTCTCTCTAACTGAGCATATTGAAACTTACATTAACTAATCCAGGAAATCATAACAAAAAACACCACAGTGCTTTATATGTTCTTGACTGACAACAAGGCTTCAGGAATTGAGGGAATACCCATTGAGATGTTTCAACAAACAAATGCTGTGAGGCTGGAGGCTATGCCACCAGAATTACAAATATCAGCAGGGCGCACAGGTTTCAGTGGAGCTTCCGAATATGACAGACTTGGAAGAAGAAAGGGGCCCATCCACTTCTCAAAGAATTGGCCATTGAAAACCTTACGAATACCAGTGAAACACTGTCTGATATGTATTAACTTAAAATTACTCCATAAGTTATAAGGATCAGATTATCTCCGTTTGACAGATGAAGAAACCAAATCACAGAAGTTAAACTTGACTAAGTTCATACCTTAATAAATGGTAAAAAGATTGGACCCAGTCATTCTGGCCCCAGGACCTGTGCTTTGATTGCCTCTCTATGAAAAAAATAGGGTGGTTGATCCATGACTTAATTGTCAGGATGGTTTCCTAAATTTAAAAAGGTGGGGGTTTTTTGAAAAGTTTCAAATTTTGGATTATATCTTCATGAATTCAGTGGGTATCTGGTCTTAATTACGAATTTAAGACCTTGCTAAGAATTTTACTGTTTTCAATTTGTAAAACTGTTGCCTTTACTGTTTCTCCCTATGCTTCCTGGTGTTTCTCTTCTCTAGGTACATCCAATGAGGTAGCCCAGTTTCTCTCTAAGGAAAATCAAGTCATTGTCCGAATGCGGGGTCTCCCTTTCACAGCCACAGCTGAAGAAGTGGTGGCCTTCTTTGGACAGCATTGCCCCATCACTGGGGGAAAAGAAGGCATCCTCTTTGTCACCTACCCAGATGGCAGGCCGACAGGGGATGCTTTTGTCCTATTTGCTTGTGAGGAATATGCACAGAACGCATTGAGGAAACATAAGGACTTGTTGGGTAAAAGATACATCGAACTCTTCAGGAGCACAGCAGCTGAAGTTCAACAGGTTGGTTCTTAAAGGCATGTTGGTTACTTTGTGTTGATTTCTGTTATTTATTTCTGGAAAGAAGACATTGGTCATTGTCTTAAAGCCTGGAAAATACAGAAAGTATATTAAGTCCATGTAAAAAATTTGATTCTATCACCAAAAGATAGTCATTTATTATATTCCTATATACATATGAAAAAATACCCTTGGGTATTTTTTATAACTGGAATATTACTGTAAATATACTTTTTATCCTGCTTTAAAACTATATATCTCAAAAGTATACTCATTTAAAATTTTTCATCTTTAAAATATTTTGTGGCTAGGAGCTCTGGTAGCATAGTGCCTAAGGCACTTGACTGCTCACCAGAAGGCTGGCTGTTCAAACCCACCAGCCACTCCTCGGAAGGAAGGTTGGGCAATCCTACTTCCGTAGTGATACTGCCTCGGAAACCCAAGGAGGGGTCTCTATGAGCCGACTCGACGGCATATAACAACAACATACATAATTTGGTAGCATAGTGTCTAAGGCACTTGACTGCTAACCAGAAGGCTGGTGGTTCAAACCCACCAGCCACTCTTCGGAAGGAAGATGGGGCAATCTACTTCTGTAGTGATACTGCCTCGGAAACCCAAGAAGGGGTCGCTATGAGTCAGGTCCGACTCGACGACACCTAACAACAACAACATACATAATTTATTTAGAAATTATTCTGTTGAACATTTATTTTTTTTCACTGTAATTAATTCCTATTATAACGTGCTTTTAAAATACTAAATTATGGTTCTTTAGAATAGGTTATAAGGTGTGAGGCTTTAAGGTTTGTAATAAAGTCTTGTCAAATTTATTTCTTAAATAGCTTGATCAGTTTCATATGCTGCTGGTGAACCCTTTTGTCCTGTTCTTACTAGCTCTCGGTATTTAGGTGTTTTTGAGGCATAAGATGGCGTAATCACTTCCTCAAAATGTACTACAACCCAGGTGTATAAAACTCGGTAGCATCTTAAGTTTTTTTGACTACTTTTTAAGACTTACCAGCTGAATAATACAATTCTCAAGGGTCATCAAGTGTCACTTTGTATTTCCTTTGTAACTAAGATCCCATAAACTGCTTTCATAGCTTTTCCAATTGATTCTATTTGTGTCTTTTAGAAAAATAGTCAATTTGTTGTTTCTTTTGGTCTTTTTCAAGAATTAAGGATACTTACTCTACTATTTCTGTAAGTTCATAAATTGATTTTGCCTAGGTTCTTAGCTGTTGTATATTGTGATTTTAAACGACTACCCAAAGTTTAAAGAAATCTTACCCACAGGAATAGCAAAATGATTTTTATACCTAGAACTGGGTGAAAGTAGAATTGCAAATTTGTATTCTGTTGTGCTCTAGTGCTCTTAAATTCTAATCTGTTAACATACCTTTAGTTTAAATAACTCTATACCTTATTGAAAAGGTGTATCTTGAATTCTGAAACTCTAAGCTAAATATACTTCAAATATTACACACTTTTTTTCCCAAGATACAGGGAAAAGATGATGAGATTTTTATTTTAGATACTTAAACGGAAGAAACTTTATGGAAATCATATCCTGAAATGGGCTACCCAGGGCCTTAGCCACTGCATAACACTGCGTAATTAGGATATGACTCTATCTTAAGGTGGATTTGGGTGTGGGTGAGTTTTGTCCCCATCATCCCATCCCTCCCTGATTGATTTAAGAAGTGTTGACATATAAAACTTAATCACAAAGAAGAGCAGGCTTACTGGTCTTACAGAAACTGTTGGAACCCCCAAAGACTATGGCCCTTAGACACTCTTCAAGTCTGAAACTGAGCTTACCCCCCATGGCTCAACTTTCAGCCAAATGATAGACCTATAAAATGGTGAGCAGTAATACCAGGAAGGTACTCACTCATTAGAACAATCAGCCATATGAGATTACATGGGCAAGCAGTGTAAAGTGTTGAAAAGTAGGTGGCATAAACTCTGCCACTGTCTTTCTATTACTAATAATCATTTCATTTAATAAATACTTTGACATCTAATTTATACCAGGCTATACAGGTACACCTGTAAGGTCCTTCACTATTTCCTGTCTTGGGCTTGTCTGCAGCTACATTGATTTTCTATTCTTTTTCTTTTCCTAATGTTTAGACTATATCTGGGTTGTTTGGATATCTTTAAAAGTCATCATGTCTCTTAGTCATGAAATTTCTCAGAGCGCTTTGTGTTCTTTAATTTCCACCACCACCACCACCACCACCCCCGGTCTGTCACTTTTTCAGGTAACAGTTGTACAGAGTGTGATTAAGGAAGTTATGGCAAATTTTTGCAAGGAGTTCATCAATTCTTCGACATTTTCAGTTTATGGAATATATAAACCTCAAAGTCTGTAATGATAATTGGTTTAGAAAACCTGAAGATGCCACAAGTGGTGGATGCAGAAGGGCTACCTAGTATTGGGAACGAGTTGGCATGCTGAAATCAAAGACAAAAGTGGACAAGATCCTTGTAATAGGAGTTTTCCCAGGGAAGGGAATGTATACTAACCTATCACCCATCTTCAAGATAGCCGAATCCCATGAATCTAAAAGATGACATTCTCTGTCTTGTCTTTGTCTCAAGTTCACATGGAAACTTAGTTATTAATCATTCTATGCCTTCTGCAGCTTTCTATCCTTATACATGTGCACTTTATTCTAATGTAACCCACAGTCATTGTTAGGATTGTGATTGTTTCACTGGGTCGGCTTTTTTCTGTTGCTTTGGAGGTGGGGTATGAAGAGAGTATTAAGGGGAACACTATGTACTCCTTGAAATGGAATCTAATAGATTGCTACGAAAGTCTACATTTTATGATAAGTACAGAGTTTTTTAAAAGCTTTAATCTTTAAGGAAACTTGTTCCAAGGTTTGTTGATAAATCTGCCCAGGAAGATAAATCTATAATCTCAGTTATATATTGCGTATTGTATTCCTTACTATGTTTTGAAAACAGTGGGCATTATGTTTTCCCAGCTGAAAAGTGTGAATCCCTTTCTTCAGTAGTACTTCTCAGATGCGTTTATGAATCCCCTGAGGGTCTTGATAAAATGCAGATTCAGATTTGTCAAGTCTGAAGGTCTGCATTTCTAACAGATTTCCAGGTGATATGAGTGTTGGGCTGCAGAACACATTGGAATAGCAAGGCTCTAAATCACCTGTGTTTTGCTTTGAGCACAGGTGCTGAATCGATTCTCCTCGGCCCCTCTCATTCCACTTCCAACCCCTCCCATTATTCCAGTACTACCTCAGCAATTTGTGCCTCCTACAAATGTTAGAGACTGTATACGCCTTCGAGGTCTTCCCTATGCAGCCACAATTGAGGACATCTTGGACTTCTTGGGGGAATTCTCCACAGATATTCGAACTCACGGGGTTCACATGGTATTGAATCACCAGGTAAAAAATCTTTCATTCAAAAACTTATTTGTTTATTTTTTCTGACTATCAATGTCTCTCTTATGATAAAAAAATGTGTAAATAGTAACTCTTAAGGAAAGATGTAACTACAAATGAAAGAGGACTTTAGGATGAAATACAGAATGAATATCATTAGCATTCAAATTCAGCTCTGGTTCTGTAATAACATGTTTATCAAATTAATCAATAGCATCAAGATAGGAGTCAAATATATTCCACATCAATCTATCCAGCATTTTGCATTACAACTACTCAAATGTACAATTCTGCCATTATACTGTGAAAGCAGTCATAGGAGGTAGGTAAACAGATGACCATGCCTGTGTTCCAGAATATTTTATATCCATGGACTGTTTATAAAATCAATGAGAACTTGTATCTGCCTGACTTAGAACAGTATTTGAAACATAATAGTCATTCAGATATATTAGTGAATATACAATATAGAGGAAAGCTCTATCAAAATGTATCCAAATTCTTTTATTGGTGTGTAAGCATGTTAACCCGCTGCGTTGAGTCAATTCCAACTTGTAACAACCCTATAGGGCAGAGTAGAAATGCTCCATAGGGTTTCTAAGGCTGTAAATATTTAGGGAGGCAGATCTGCATCCCATGGGGCTGCTGGTGTGTTCAAACGGGCTCTTTGGTTAGCAGCTGAATGCTTTAACCACTGACTCACCAGAGCTTCTTATGTAAACATGTTAGAAGTAGTTTAGTATATGACCACCACCTGATTTCACTTGTGTTTTTGTTGAATAGAACTAAATATAGTTGTTGTCGTTGTTATTTGCCATTGAGTCTGACTCGACTCATAGTGACCCCTCCTTGGGTTTCTGAGGCAGTATCACTACGGAAGTAGATTGCCCAACCTTCCTTCCAAGGAGTGGCTGGTGGATTTGAACCGCCAGCCTTCTGGTTAGCAGTCAAGTGCCTTAGGCACTATGCTACCAGAGCTCCTAAACATAGTAGTGGTTGGATATTTTACCAGCGTTTTGTGTTATATAAATAGAACAGAATTCTACAACTCTATAAGCCAAGTAGTTCTAATCAAAACTTTGAAATTCTTTATTAATAGCAAAATTGTATTAATTTTTGAAAATGAGATATTTTCTGAGCATTATGGGTCAAATAAAAGTTTATATTATAAACAGGAACATTTTTTCCAATGGCTAATTTCTCCCCCTTTCCTTTGGAGCTTTGGTCACATTCATAACCTTAGTCTGTCATATCTCATGGGAAAGCACATGCCCCACTGGATATGGGGGATCAGAACATATCTTGAGTCCTTGCTGGGCTTTCTACATAACACATAATCATTCTAACTCTGATGCTCTGATGTCAATAGTACACTATACAGTTGTTCTTTTTTTTTTTTTCTTTTGGACTAGTTACTATTTCAGCATGCTTGACTGTTGAGTCCTTTTGAAAATGGAAAAGAAAAAAAACTCCCCACAACTGATCATCTTTGAGTCACAATTTCTTATAACCTAGGAGCTATCACTCCAATTAATAATGGTCGACAGGTTTTTCTCTCATTTACTCACATGACCTATTATGATTGCTCTTGGGAGAAACGCTTCTTTGATGATGGAAAGGCTCTTAGCTTTTAACTTTCTATCTTGGTCTGGGTTTGTGGATAATGTGCCTGATATGGTATTCTTATGGTAACTTGCATGGTAATAATTTGGATAATTTGTCTCTTAAGATTTTTCAAGAAAACAGTGGAAAAGCAGTCCTATAAACCGTGTGTCTTTTTCTCTGTAAGATAGTTATGCTAAGTAAAACTGAGGTGTTACCTGTAGAGTTTTGCTTCTGTAGAACAAAAATCTCCAGGCTTGGTTTTCAATAAGGGGTTATTCCTCATAGAGGACATGTGTGTAAATGCCCGTTTCGCCAGAGTTTAAGATGAATGTGCAAGGGAGGAGGTGTGAGAGAAGAGTGCCCCAGCAAGGCTGATTGTCTGGCTCTCACCTGCCATCACTGTGCTGTGCTAGTCCCAACTCCTTACATCTTTTTCCCACCCCCCAAGCCACATTCCAACCTTGGCTTTAGGGATGAGGGAAAATGGAACAGGATGTTGCAGTAAGTTCTGTGATGAACCAGGACTGAGAGCCAAAAGAGAACACTGGTTTGTTCATAGTTTTATATAGGAGGAGATGTCAAGCTCTAATACTAGCTTTTCTCAATGGAATGAGATTATATTGGATTTTTCAGAAAAGGAAAAAACCCAACATACAATCCTAAACTTTGAAACCACAGTCACAAGGGAACCCATTCAGAACCATGTAAATCTGATACTAATTAAAAGAAACCAAAAGGATCATTTTCAGCTATGAGCTCTCAAAACTGTTGCTTCAAGGTTTTGTGGGCCATTCTGGTGATTAGGTGATGAAATGTAAGTCAAATTTTGGTAGATCACACGGTCACCCAGATTTTGTGGTTAAAATGTCTGTACTGTGGGTGCTTGTCACCTTACATGTTTTATAAGAAACCATTTCCTTGTTGAGGGAGACAGTCTCCTTTTGTTTTTATTCTTCCCTCACAAACTCAGGGCCGCCCATCAGGAGATGCCTTTATCCAGATGAAGTCTGCGGACAGAGCATTTATGGCTGCACAGAAGTGTCATAAAAAAACCATGAAGGACAGATATGTTGAAGTCTTTCAGTGTTCAGCTGAGGAGATGAACTTTGTGTTAATGGGGGGCACTTTAAATCGAAATGGCTTATCCCCACCGCCATGTAAGTTACCATGTAAGTTTTTCTTGGGTCTTGGCGCTCTTCTACGCTATGTGCTGGTAGGTGCTTAAGCTGCTTTCATAACTTTCTGTGGCCCTGGTTCTTTCGGAGGCAGGTGAGGTGGTTATATAAGCCTTTCCCATCTGCAATTGGTAGTATCTCATAATCATTTAAGACCTTGGTTGTGGACACCCATAATTAGAGATGCTACAAATACCTCCTTTCAAATCATGTTCTTGCTTTTCCAATGATAAGCACTTCATTTCTTAAGCTTAGTGTGCTCAAGATAAGCACTGACTCTGGGAGGCAACATGGATATGTCGATATTTTAATACGCATTTATAAGTATAAGTAAAATTATGAGTGTGGCTGGACCCTTTTTTTTTTTTAAATCATATAAGGTTTTTTATTTCCCAAAAAGAAGTTTATTAAAAATCAAAGAATAGAAGAGCTTTACTTAAAACTGGGTAAATTTTAGGTTCCCTATTGTTGTGTCTACACACAAAACTCAGAACCTGCTAACTTTTCACTAAGCCCGCAGCACGTGAGGTGCCAGGCCGATTGAGTGGCTCCCCCGGCTGGGGCCATCCCACCGCCCAAACGCAGACATCTTAATTTTTTTATTTTCTGGGGATCAAGTCTTTTTTGCAAAGGATGACCTGAAGAGCATTTCTGTTGCTCTATAGGATATCTGGAATGAGAAAGTTTTTTTAAAAAAAAGATAAATGCGTAAATAAATTAGCCAAAATTTCCATTGGATCACAGGATCAGTGCTTAATTTCAGGCCATGCTCTTGCTCATTGACATCTGGGTGTAAGCCATCTGGAATCATGTTTGAGAGGAATAAGCCCTTTAGTGTAGAGACCAAGTTCTGATTAGTGACTAAGGAACATGTTGGGGATATAATGTTAAAACTTAAATTATATTTGCATAGAGTTCACTTTTAAATAAGACGTGTTAGGTGGCATGTTGGGTATAATAAAGAATGTAGCACTTATAGTACAAAGACAACTGAGAATAAATTGGGTTTATGTTCTTACTTTCAGTAAAGTGGGGAGTTGTAGGACATCAGTTTCTAGTAGAGAGGGATCCATATCAATAAATCTGTTTGATCAAGTGTAATCTGTAAAATATTTGGTGGGGCTTAATCCTTTTCTCCCCTTTGAAATTCCTTAATGCTGATCTTCCGTTTATCTGCTGCTTGCTGTTGGTGAATATCCAAGAGTTATTCATTAATGAATATCTCACTTTTTGAAAATACATGATGAGGTTTAACCAGAGTATCTTCAAGTAATCTTAGTCATAATTGTCTTGTCTACAAATCATCGGTAATGTTAGTAACCATTATGATTTCCTTTAGTGATAATCCATCAAGCATTGTTATAAGGGAATGTCTGTAAAATATATCATCTAAATTCTTCTCTTGTGATATCTTCCCCCTTCCTCTCTTCATCTTCTAGAGGAAAACTGGTCTTCATGGACTGTTTTAAGACTTTGGTATCTTATCTTTCCCCTTCATAAGAACAAAAATGATAGAATGCTTTTTTTAAATGTGTGTTTCACATCACAATCTATTTCCCTAACTTTAATTTCTTTCAATACTTCTTCAAATTAGGACAAAATTTTTCATTAAAATTTGATCCTTTTTTATTTTAGTGGAAGAATTTACTAGGTTTTTGATCAGAATTTACACATCCTAATATTACATCTATTCCACTGGACTTTTTTTTTTTTTTTGTCCCACAACACATTTTGAGTGATTGTATCATTATCCAAAAACTGTAAAACTTAAAGAAATTGCACCTGTTTTTAATTTAATCTCAAGGACTAATGCAATTAAGAGAGTCATTGGTTATCATTCCTACTGAGGAATTTCTTGTTAAATTTGGTAAAGAAATGCTACCAAATAATTTGAAGTCAACTTCATTTTTCTAATCAGAGTATAGTATACACATCTCTCTTTTAGGAATATAAGAATAGTTAAAATCCTTACATTTAAGAAATGCCCAAATTTTAGTAGCCTCATCTGTTTGGTTATTACCATTTTCTGTCTTCCCTTGTTTTGAGGCAAAAGAGACTTGTACTTGCGATTGTGGTTGTGTGCCCTTCAGTTGATTCTCATAGTGACCCCTATATGAAAGTGTAGAACTGTCCTATAGGGTTTCCTAGGCTTTCCCAGAGCCAATTGCCAGGTCTTTTCTCCCTCATAGTGGCCAATGAGTTCAAAAGGCCAACCTTTAGGGTGGTAGCCAAGTGTTTCATCATTGTGCCACCAGAGCTCCTTAGCTTTTTATACCTACTAGATAAATTTGTCTTGTGGCATAAGGCATTGTGCTATAATGAATTGCCTTGTAGTTTTATAAGTAGTGTATTAGTATAGGTTTTATAATTTTCTATGTGATTTAGATGCTTCAACCTGTCCTGTTTGCCCTTCTTTGAGGACAGGAGTCATAACTTTAAAAAAAAAAAAAAAAAAAACCTCTCGGTATCTAACATTGAGTTTTGGGTGAGTATGGAGGCATCATCCAGAAGTTGAATGTGAGATCATTATCTTGGTCTTTGGTCTCTGGTATACACCCATGTTCAGCTGATTGTCTTAATTATACTGAGAAAACTAGCTTTCAAGTCTCTTCCAACTCATGGGAACCCCAAATGTGTTAGAGCAGAACTGTGCTCCATAAGGTTTTCAATGGCTGCTTTTTTTTTTTTAAGTAGGTCTGCCAGGCCTTTCTTCCAAAGTACCTCTGGGCGCTCATGAACCACACTAACCTTTGAGTTGGCGCAAGTGAGCTAACCATTTGCACCATCCAGGCACGCCCAGTTATCTCCATAGAAATGTAGACAGTCATTAAACGGACTAAAGAAAGATAGTTTGGTGTCATTTTAGATATTTAATATGAAAAACTTACATCTGGGTCTCTGCTTTTTGCAAGATGTATTACTGGGTGGTTCCTAGTATGAAAAGTAAGGTCAGACTCCAAACTCAGTAAACTTCCCAGTTCTCTCTTCAGTTTGGTGCAGATGACCTGCTTAATTGTAAATATCCCACAACTATATATAACAAATGGCAGGCAACTGGTCTGATTTAAGTGAGTTTCTGGGCCTGGAAAACCTTGAATAAACTAGAAGCCAAAGGAACTTGGACCTTTCTGGTCCCTGACTTTAATCTGAGTAGCTTTTTATCATCTGAACTTTCAGGGCTAAAGATCTAGATTACCTTCAAAGCCAATCTCTTAGTTATCTGTAGATGTGAATGTTGCACAATTGATCTATTCCTTTTGGCTCCACTCACTCCGTGCTTTGGCATAATGGGGCAAAATTTTTTTTTTTAAATGACATGATGTGAAATTGTGGTGAAGACTTCAAAATCCACTTGATTTCTCCAGATCACACAATAAGAACAGTACTTTGGACTGATGGAGTATGTGTGGTCTTTGAGATGACTTCTATATGTTATTGATACAATCAAACGAAAATGGCATGGGATAGTGAAAGAACTATGATGGTCTCTTTCTTTATATCATGGCTTTAACATTAATACTTGTGTCGGTTGATAACAAAAGTGTCTCAAAGTCTCTCTCTTTGCTTATTTAGGCTTGTCTCCTCCCTCCTACACATTTCCAGCTCCTACAGCAGTTATTCCTACTGAAGCTGCCATTTATCAGCCCTCTGTGCTTTTGAATCCACGAGCACTCCAGCCCTCCACAGCGTACTACCCAGCAGGCACTCAGCTCTTCATGAACTACACAGCCTACTATCCCAGGTAAGGCTCTGAGGGACAGAAACAAAGGACTCCTTTTATAGCCAGTGCCTGACCTCACAAAAGAATATTGTCTCCACACTGAAGGTTAGCATGACAGTGAATGGCTTCTGGTTGTTTCAAAACAAGATGATACTAGTTTACTTTTAAACCATGTATTGACAGCATCACCTTCTAGGTTTCCTATGGTTCCTTTTTCTCTTCTCCTATCGTAGGGCCATAAGTGAGTGACAATATAATCATTGCAATAAGATGGCAATGTAATGTAAATGCATCATAAAACAAAATCTATAATGGGAACAATTATGTTTTTTCAGAGTTAATATTTCTAATCCACAATAAATAAACTATTGCTTTAAACTTTATAGTGTTTGTATTCTTTACCCCTTCCATCGTTACTATAAACAAATCCAGAATTGCAATATTTATTACTTTCTGGGAGTCGACATACTTTAGATCTTAGATTCTTATTTAGACTCAACTTCTATGAGGCAGCAGTATGTAAATGTTGTCAGTCTGGGATTTGGGAGAACTGAGTTTTAGTCTCTCATCTCTTCTAACTTGGGCCAAGTCCCTTACCCTTCCTGGCACGTGTAAAATAATTAGGTTGATAAGTTTTTGGGGTCCATTCCAGCTTTGATTGTCTGTGATTCTAACTTGGAGATACATATACATACATACATAAATGTGTGTGTGTGTTTGTATATGATATCTCTTATTAAAAGAATAATCTTTGTTTAATAAAATCCACTTGTACTTTGGCATAAGTAATATTGCTCAAAATGAAAAGAAAGTATTTACTATTTGTTTTCTGGAGGTGGTCTAGAACTAGTGAGTCTCTCATTCCTGCACTGGCTGTGTCACGTTGTGTTTCCTTTGTTTGCTATCTGAGTTTTCCACTAGGGACCAAGAACTTTTGCAGTCCCTTAAAAGCTTGTAGCCACTGTTACTTAGACTTGTTTGTTTCATTAGAAGTTTTAAAAACATTCATTAATGCTATCGAAAATATTGTTTATTCTGTTCTAAAGGGAAAGAACAATAGATAGAAAGCCATGATAGTCTTCAGCTGGCAGTGTTTTGAAGACTTGAAAAGTCTCAGAAATCCTAGTAATTGTTCACGGTTGAGCACTGTGTTAAGCACCTAGACCCAGTCCCAATCTGTCACCTTCTCTGGACCCTGAGACAATTGCTTGCTGGTGTTGTGCTCGGTTATAAGGAAGCTCTTTGTCTACCTATCTTACGTCAGCAGAATGTCAGGTGTGGAATGCAGTGTGACTCTGATCGCCTGGTAAAATTCTTGTGCTTACAGTACATTTGTAGAGTGTCGAGTTTCACCATTAGCTAGCTATCTGGGTGCTGTTAAAAGAAGGAATCTTTTAGAAATAATTTCTCATTACAGTAAGATGGGGATGTCAATTTTTTTTTTTTAATTGTGATTTGGGTGAAAGTTTAGAGCAAATTCATTTTCCATACAATAGTTCATACACATTTTGTTTCATGACGGTGACTGCAATCCTCATAATGTAACAGCTTTCTTCCCACTTCCTTCCAGTAGTTACCTTTTTCCTGTATCCTACTTTACTGGGCATTCCTGCCCCTTGAGCTATCTGCCTGTGTAAATACTGCCCTTCTGATCTCCCATGATTGATTATTCTAAGGCATGTACCTGTCTACCTGGTGTAAATGGTCCCCTTATATGCCTGTCTATTGTTTGCCTAGAAGCCATGGAGTGAGTTCAGTTCCAGACCTGAAGGGTTACTAGGGACCGTCATTTTGGAGGAGGATTTCATAAGTCTCTGTCAGACCAGTAAGCAGGGTCTTCTGTGTGATTCTGAGTTTTGTTTCACATTTTTCTCCCACTCTAGGATCTTCTACGCTGATCCCATCCCTGGTTGACAGTGATAGCCAGGCATCATCTAGTTCTTCTGTTGTCATGGTCATTGAGTTGCTTGGCCTTTTGTAGAACACTGAATACTAACAATCTTGGACCCAAAGACATAGGGAGGTTTGACTGTTTTCTTCAGTGATGCTGTATTTGCGTGCCCACATAAAAAGTTTATGGTTGCAAAATAGCTTTGTTGAGATAACCATTTCTTGTAAAATCAGCTTATTTCCATCTAAGCAGTGAATATGTATATTTAGCAATATTGAAGCATTATAAGTGGATGAGGCATTTGGCTGCTAACCAGAGGTTTGTGGTTCAAACCCACCAGCTGCTCCACAGGAAGATGAGGCAATCTACTTGCTTAAAGATTTACAGCCTTGGAAACACAGTGGCGTTGCTATCAGTTGGATCAATTCAGTGGCAGTGGGTTTGGTTTGGTTTATACAAAGCTTAGATTTGTTGTGTAGTATTACTGTGTTCTGTACTGGAATTCTCTGCAATCAAACCAAAAGAATACCAAAACATTGAGAGATGTCTACATTTCCTATTTTGACCTTTGAGCTTTCTTGTTCCTGATGACTATTTTATATTTTGCTATTTTTTAAAAAAATTAATGTATTTATTGAAGTAATTGTAGGTTTATGTGCAGTTGTAAGAATAATACAGTGATAGCCTGTGCACAGTTGGCTCATTTACCTCAGTGTTAGTATTGGTAACCAGTTTACTTTTTAATTTGTTGAAGGTTTTCTGATAGGACCCAAAATAATAAAAAAAGATAACTCTTGATTTAAAAGATGTTTTTTTGCAACCTAAATATTTAGTGCTACAGATGCAAAGTAGAACTTGGCATCCAGTGAAATGATATTAGAATATTGCAATAATGCAATACCAAGCAATACTGTAATAATCGAGCCATCAGAGACTTTGTGTGGGTGGGAATGATTACGAATCTCAGGCTTTTCAGTTTGACATTTCTAAATGATATAAGCAAGAAGAACTGAGTGACCCATCCATTCCCTACTACTGTCAGTGAGACTTCAGTATAGCTTTCATAGAGACAATAGTCATTTGCTAGTTCTAAAGGCCTTATTCATAGAATGAGCAGTTAAGGGAATTAAATTGCAAATATACTTTAAATTACTTGTAACATTATAGGAAAAGTATCGAATGCAATGGACTGCAAAAATAACGTAATCACTCAAATAAAACCTGATAAGATTTATTTTTAATTTGTCAGTTTATCTTTTATGAATTTTTTTTCTTTTACAAAATTTGAGATGATGTTGTTGTTGTTAAGTGCCGTCGAGTCATTTCCAACTCATAGTGACCCCATGCACAGCAGAACGAAACACTGCCCGATCCCGCGCCAGCCCCACAATCCCTGCTATACTTGAGCC
>NW_006921608.1:19702222-19738301 GCF_000298275.1 Orycteropus afer afer | reverse complement strand
AATATACTGCTGCAAACGTTTCTGAATTATCTTCAGTAAGATCTTACTTGCATGCGATATTAATGATATTGTTCTATAATTTCCACATTCTGTCTGTGGTGGCAGGAAGATCCAGGCATACTTTGAACCTATTTCTGTAGGATTCTTTGATCCTATAACAAAGCTCTCCTTAGCATTTTTTTTTTTTCAATTTTTTTTTTTTATGTCTTTTTATTGTGATTTGGGTGAAAGTTTACAAAGCAAATTGGTTTTCTGCATAATAATTCATACATACTTTGTTTTGTGACATTGTTTGTGATCCCTATAATGGACAGCACTCATTCCACTTCCTTCTGGCTTTTCGTGTTGCCATTCAGCAGTCTTTGCTATTCCTTCCTGCCTTCTGAGCTTTATGCCGAGGCAAATGGGACTTGTATGGTTGATTGTTCTAACTCTCTAGCACTTTTTCAACTACATGGGATCTGAAAAAGGCTGATTTTCTGAGTGATTTATTTTCCATGAGAAGCTTTGGCATTGATTGTAATTCATATTTTATTTAATTCAACTTGAATTAATTGAAAATTTTATCCTGTAATTTCAGTTCCTAAGCCGTTTTATTGAGATATAATTTCATGCCATAAAGTGAACTTGTTTTAAGTGTACAGTGTATTTTTGGAGTGGTGCTGCCATCACTGCAGGCCAATTTGAGAATATTTTCATTGCCCCAAAAAGAAACTTGTGCTCTTTAGTGGACACTTCAGTGCTCTCCCTTCTGTTCCTTTACTCCCTCCCCTATTTTAATCCTTACACAGTGACCAGTCTACTTTTTCCTTCTTTTAATTTCTCTTTTCTGGATGTTACATATAAATGGAATTATATATATAATCTTTTGTGACTAGGATTTTCCAATAAGCATAATGTTTATAGGTTCTGGTTCTAATGATTAATGCCTACCGTGAACATTTGTGTGCAAGTTTTTGTGTGTATATGTGATGTCAGTTTTTGGGAGTATATACGTGAAATGGAGCTGCTGTATCATATGGTAACTTTTCCTAAAGTGGCTTCACTATTTTACGTTCCCAACAGTGTATGAGAGTTCCTATTTCTCTACTTGTTTCCAATTGTTGTTTTTTTTTTTCCTGCTCTATTTCCTTAGTTACTAATGATGATACGTGTGCTTATTGCCATTCATATGGCTATGCCATTCATATCTTTGGAGAAATGTCTATTCAGATACTTTGTCAATTTTTAATTAGGTTGTTTGTCTTTTTAGGAAGTTGTAAAACTTTTTTGTATATTCTAGATACAAATCCAGTCCCTTATCAGATGCATAATTGGCAGATATTTTATCTCATTCTGGTTGGGTGTCTTTATTTTCTTGATAGTGTCCTTAGAAGCATGGAAGTTTTTAATTTTGATAAAGTCCAATTTTTCAATTTTTTCTTTTACTAATGCAAGGTCATGAAGATTTATGCCTGTGTTTTCTTCTAAGTTTTCAAATTTTAGCTCTTAGACTTGAATATATGATCCAATGTGAGTTAATTTTTTTGTATGATGTGAGAAAGAGGCTTAAATCTTTTTTTTTTTTTTTTTTTAATTGCATGTAGATATATAGTTGTCTTCAGTATTTAGTGAATACTCTTTCGCCCATCGAATTGTCTTGGCACTCTTGTTGAAAATCAGATAATCTTATTTTTGGGAGTTGGTTTGTAGACTCTCACTTCTATGCCATTGACCTGTATTCCTGTTCTTATGCCAGTATCACAATGTCTTTATTACTGTAGTTTTGTGCTAAGTTTTGAATTTGAAAAGTTAAGTCCTTTTACTTTGTCTTTTTTTTTTTTTTAGAGTTTTGGATAATTTGTATTTTATATTTTAAGTCTGAATTTTAGTAGTGATTGCATTGAGTTTTTGGATTAATTTGAGAGTGTTGCCGTTTTAAGAATTAATAGTCTGCCATAAACATGATCTGTTTTCCCATTTGTCTAGATGTTCCTTTATTTCTTTTAGTTATATCGTTTTCACTGTACAAGGCTTGTGCTTCTTTTGTTAAATTTATTCCTAAGTATCTTATTCTTTGTGGTGCTATTGTGAATGGAATTATCTACTTCATCTTTTCAGATTATTCATTGCTCAGGTACAGAAGTACAATTGATTTTTGTGTGTTGATAGTGTAACCAGTAACCTTACTGAACTTATCCTAATTTTTTTTTCAATAAATTCCTTTTGATTTTCTACATATAACAAGTTGTTTCTATAAATAACAAATTCGTTTTGTCTATATCTTGCCATGTACATTCATTAAATTATTTACTCTTGTTGATTCTTACTTTAATAATCAGTGAAAGTGTTTGACACGTACAATTTAATTTGATGGAAAATACTGATTCTCATGCCCTCTCAGGAAGAAACTGTAGTTTATTTAATTTCCCTTATGAGGCCTTGGGCATAGCAGTAATTGTAGTTACATATAATAATGGTGAGAATCTAAGTTGTGTTGTATTTATCTAAATAGATCCTATTGTAGTTGCTGAATTTAACTGATATATTCTTGAGTTTTCTAGTTAGATGATTTTTTATCCTTCTGTTATTTTATCTTAATTATATTTAGAAGGTAGTTGAGACCCTTGATTTTATTTATAGGAGATCCTTTAGGCAAGGGGAATAGACGATGCTAGGATAGTCCTGAAAGTTTACGTTGTATACTATGTGAATGACTTGTCATAGCTAGCATCGAAACTCTGAGTAGCTCGTAATGAAATACATGGAGAAGTGGCATTTGAATCTCTCTGAGTATTAGGTATTTGACTATAGATACTGACTCAGTATTAGATATTTTTTAAATGCATTTTATTGAAATATACTTTATGTACAGTGAAATACATAAAACTAAAGTGACACGGGTCAGTGCGTTTTTATTTTATTTTTTGCAGTGTTCCCTCCCCCTCCTCCCCCGCAACAACCAACAAAGAAAGTTTCCCTCCATATATAAACCTTTCCTTGACCCTCCACAACAAAGAACTAATACTATGTTTGTCCTTCTGTGCTTGACTTATTTCACTCAGCGTAATGTGCTCTAAGTTCATATTGAGCGGTGTTTTGCAGACTCTACATTATTCTTTAGTGCTGCATAGCATTCCGTTATGTGTATGTACTATAGGTTAGTCATCCACTA
This sequence comes from Orycteropus afer afer, assembly GCF_000298275.1. Lineage (NCBI taxonomy): Eukaryota > Metazoa > Chordata > Mammalia > Tubulidentata > Orycteropodidae > Orycteropus > Orycteropus afer. The sequence goes on along the minus strand of NW_006921608.1, from coordinate 19,735,147 downwards.
TTCTGCTATAAATCTTAGAGATAAACCATTTGCCAGATATGTAATTATCGGCAAATATGAATTTTTTGTTGTAATTTTTGTTATGTGCTTTACCGTGGTGTCAATTTCTTTGTTTCATATAATTGTCCATGCTGAGCTCGTTTTGTTTATGAATCGTGTTATCACTTCCTTCATTGCTATTGCTTTAGTATTTGCTGAATATTTATGCAGGTCCTTTTTTTTTTGACGTGAAGATTTATCATTTTTCTTTGAGGTTACCCTGTGATTTATAATTTTCTTTCCAAGTTTTGAACAGTCTGTTCTATCTTGTAGTTGTCTTAACTTCCCTATCATTTAGAAGTTCGATAACAACAGTTTTTTTTCCCTCTTTTTGGTTTGTAGTTGTCGTCATTAGTCAATTGATGTCTCTGGTTCCTGTTAACAATCTTGTAGGCTTATTTACTTTGGATACTTCCATAGCTGGGTTGGTTTCTGGTTTATATCATCATGTGTATTAATGGTCAGTTGTTGGCTGTTATTGCTTCTCTGTCCAAAGGACTCCCTTTAGCATCTCTTGTAAGGTTGGTCTGGTTTTAACAACTCTCCTTACTTTCTGCTTACCTGGAAATGTCCTAATTTCACCATCATATTTGAAGGACAATTTTGCTGGGTACATAATTCTTGGTTGGAGATTTTTTTCTTTCAGAATTTTATATATACCATCCCATTGTCTTCTCGCCTGCATGGTTTCTGTCAAGAAATCCAAGCTTAGTCTCATTGGTTGCCCCTTGTAGGTAACTTCATTTTCCCCATGCTGCTCTCATGATTCTTTCTTTGTCTTTGGTTTTGGTAAGTTTGATGATGATATGTTTGGGTGCTTTTTTTGGGGGGGTTTATCCTATTTGGGGTTCGTTGGACGTCCTGAATGGATATATTCTCATCTTTCATCATACCAGGAAAATTCTCTTCCAACAAATCTTGGACAGTTTTCTCTGTGGTTTTATTTGTCCCTTCCTGTTCTGGAATTCTGATTACATGTAGGTTATTACTTTTGATGGTATCCCACACAAACCTTAGGCTTTCTTCATTTTGTGTTGATCTTTTTTCTGATTTATCCCTTTCCAAAGAAGTGTTCAGGTATTTTCTTTCAGTCTCCCTAATTCTGTCTTCCATTGATTCAGTTCTGCTCCTTTGCCCATTCAACATCTTATCTATTTCTGAAAATTTAGTATTAGTCTTCTGGATTTCTGTGTATAGATTTTGTATCATTTTCTAATTTTTCATTTATTTTGTCATTTTGTTCTTGTATTGTCTTTCAAAATTGTTCTAGAGTTTTCTCTGTGTTTTCCTTGATCTTTCTCTCAGTTCGTTGAAGATACCTAAATATAATTCTTTTGAATTCCTTATCAGGGAGTTCCAAAGCTGCATCTTCCTCAGGGATGTATTTTGGGTCTGTATCCTGGTCTCTTGTTTCTTCTCCTTTATCTTGGTTCTTTGCTCTGTTGTCCCCAAGGCATTGTGAGATTTTTTGTGTTTATATTTAATTGGTGATTATATGTTGAAGTGACTTGCCCACGATTTTCGTTTTCTTTGTATGTTATCTACACAAGCAGGGTACTGTGCTCCTATATTCGCTAGTTGACAGCACTTATATACTCACTACCTGTCTCTTTTCCTATTGTCAGCCTCTCATATGTCCCTGCTGACCTTGGCAAACATAGCCTATTCCTAGGTCTCTGGAATCCAAATGAGAATGCGATCACTTTAAAATCCAAAATGGTTTCTGTTTGTAAAGATTCAAGATGGCTGCACCCTTACTCACTTTAAATATCAAAAATACCCGCTGCTTGTAAACATTCAAAATGGCCACCGCTTGTAAACATTCAAAATGGCTACACCCTTGGTCACTTTAAATATTCAAAATGGCTGTGCCTTCCAGACAAGGAAAGTCAACAGTTTTGTCTCCTCCTTGCTGTTTCCCTTCCTAGTCATAGGCCACTAGCGCAGTTGTGCCTATAGCCCTAGGAGACCAAGGCTGATCTTTAGGTCAATTCTCAGGTCCCATCACCACTTGGAAATATTCAGGCTGTTGGTCCCGTCAGAGTGGCTGACAGTCCACAGCTCCGACTGTCTCTGTCCTCACTGTTTTCCTTCAAGTTTTTCCACCAGTTGGTGCCCAATCCACTTCTGTATAGTTCCTTTTAAAGCTCAGGGCTCCATGATTATCTTCTGTATCTCTGTCAATTGGTTTTTCTTCTCTTTGTTGAAGAGGGTCTATGTCTCTTGTCTGCCTATTCCTCCATCTTACCAGAAGTCAGTATTAGATATTTGACATGAGTAAATTTGATCTTTGAATGAATGGTAGTTGTATAATCATGGAACTGGAAGTTGAGAAATCTAGGTGGTTCTTCTAGTGTGGTGAAGAGCTATCTAGTTGTGTGATCTTTGGGAAAATATTTAACTCTTAGTTTCTGTTTCAGCCTCATTAAAAATGAGGATGTGTGGCTGACTGATGAGTAAATTCTACTCAGTCCTAAAGTTCAGCGTTGTCTCCTCTTTCACAGTTGCACATAATTTGACTTTAGTCCCTAAACAATGCTTTTCAGCAGAATCACTTGGAGATCTTTAAAACATATTGATATATTAATGTCTGGGATCTATCATCTTGAATTTCTGATTTTTAATTCACTGTGGATTGGCTCCTGGTATTAAAAAGAAGCTGTCAAATTGTTCTATGTCACACTAATATGCAAACAAAATTGAGGACCGTTGCTATAGAAAATTAAAAGGTAAAAGGTGGCTTGATACCAAGCAGTACTTTCAGGTTCCCAGATTTTCAAAATCATGAAATAGTGAAGGAGTAATGGAGATGGCAAGAGACATAATATAAATGATAGCATGTTAGGGTTTATGCAATACTTTAATAAATTAAATAATTGAATGTAAGAACAACCCTGGGACACAAACTTGTTGTTGTTGTTGTTATGTGCCCTCGAGTCGGACCCGACTCATAGCGACCCCTCCTTAGGTTTCCGAGGCAGTATCACTACGGAAGTGTAGATTGCCCCATCTTCCTTCTGAGGAGTGGCTGGTGGGTTTGAACCGCCAGCCTTCTGGTTAGCAGTCAAGTGCCTTAGGCTCTATGCTACCAGAGCTCCCCAAACTAGGGAGGTGCTATTATACCCACTTAGCAAATGATGAAATTGAAGTTCAGGGAAATTAAGTGATTTGATCAAGGTAACCGTGCTAATAGAGGAGGTTGGGACTAGAGACACACCTGGTACCTTTTCTATTACTCTATCAGGATTTTGTAAGAAGGAGTACAAAAAATTAATAGTTCTTCTATTACCTATTTGGGAAATGAGACAGGTACCTACATAGACAGATAAATAGGGGTTAATATTTAAAGCTGTGGGTCTGTATTGCACCTTAAATGAATGTCTTAAGTTTGGGGGTTTTTTTCTTCCAGTTTTTGTTTTGTTTTTAATTATGAGGATTTGACTGTCGATTGTAGTGGAAACAGATTGATTGGGGGTAGAGGCGAATCTAGTTGCATAGTTATGTGTTCACTTGGCTTATGCTCCCTTGGAGGTAATTGCTGGAGATACATGAGGAAGACCCATTCAATAATTTTCCTTTCATTTTGTGGTGAGCAACTTAATTTGGTATACACCCTTTCTACCCCTACTCCTCGTTACAGTCAGACTGGGAGAATCAACTCATGGTCCCCATTCTTAGTACTTTGCTTTACTGCTGGATAGCCTTAGTATTATGTTATGCATTTGCTTGTACATATAACGGTTTATCTTTCGTGAGCAATCACTTCAGAAACTAAGTGTCTGTGGCTGTGGTATCTATTAGTCCCTTGTTTCCTACCTTTTCATGTCTTAGTATTCCTGATAACTATTCAGTTCAGTTAATCATCAGTGGGCTGAGCTCTGGAAATGGTGCTTTGTGGTTGAGTGACTGTGAAGGCTTAATTCTCTCCTTCCTCTTTCTTTTCAAATCTTAGAACTGGTTCTTTGAGAAACCTCTGCACTTAAGTCAGCATTAACCTCTCTAATTTTCAATTTGGCTTTTGTGGAAAAGTGGACAGGACCGCTATGGTGTTCTTACCTGTCGTGGGTAAGGTGATAACTACCGTATTTTTCACATATAACATGCCTACATAAATAACGTGCACAATGCACATAGCATGCATAGGAAACTATGCGCAAGGGGGTTGCATGGTTTGAAAAAAACTATAATGCATGCGTTATTTGTGTAAAAATACGGTAGCTCTAGGAAGTATTAAAAAGATCACCTTGAGAAAGTCTGTTTCCTTAAGTAACTAATGTTTTTAGAGTAAATATTCAATATTGTCGTTCCAATTGGTTTACTGTGCTTTCTCTCCCTTTAGCCCCCCAGGTTCGCCTAATAGTCTTGGCTACTTCCCTACAGCTGCTAATCTTAGCGGTGTCCCTCCACAGCCTGGCACGGTGGTCAGAATGCAGGGCCTGGCCTACAATACTGGAGTTAAGGAAATTCTTAACTTCTTCCAAGGTTACCAGGTCAGTAGCTTGAAGAAGAAAAAAAAGTCCTCAGTGCCCTTACTACTGAAGTTGAATTGTGTAAAGAATGCAGCCAGGAAAGAAACAGATTCTTTGAAAGTCGTATGTGTACATATACTGATAGATTTGCTTATAGAGGCAAAACTAGGGGAGACCAGTTGTGTGAATACTCATTTCAGAGTCATCTCCTAACAAGGTGAAGGTTTACTTGTGCTGTCTTCATTCTTTGAACTCAGTCTGTTGTCTTTTTTTTTAATGGAACTAGCTTGCAAAAGCTCTTTACAGCTCATAGCAATATAGGTTTTTCCATTTAGAATAGAATTGGCTGAAAAGGAGTTTTCCTCAGTCTGTATTATAATTTTTCAGTAAAAAGGACTTAAACACACAGTTTACATTGAATACTTATAAAGCAGTCAGAGGCATCTGCCTAACCCATAGGGGATCGATCAATGAATCTCTAGATAGAAACACCTTAAAATGAGCTGTGCATATCTGATGAGAAATTATCTGCTCTTTATGCTAGTGAATCCAGCATTTGCTCTTGGCAATTTTTCTTACCACTGGCTGTGTCTGTCAGTTGGCTGTCTTCTGACTTAACCCTTTCATGACCTAATGATTTTCTGCTTTAAATTTTTTGTTGATGTTTTCATTTGTAGAAGGCACACTGAATCAAAAAACATTTCTAAAACTCTGTTATGAGATACAAATTTTAATACATAAGTACAACACACATGTTCCTCTGGACTTGGGGTTAGGATTAGGAGAACACATATGCCCCTTTGAACTCTTTGCCACCTTCTAGATCCCTTGACAGATGCATACAATTTAGGACACCTGAAAGTGGTATTGGCATGATCATGGATTCTTCGTATTAAAAAAAAAAAAAAAAAAAAAAAAGTAACTTCCAAATAGTGTACAAACTAAAACCAAATTCACTGCTATCAAGTTGATTCTGACCCATAAGGACCCCCATTGGGTTTCTGAGGCTGTAAATCTTTATGGAAGTAGATCACCTCATCTTTCTTCCTCAGAGCAGCTTCTGGGTTTGAACTGCTGACCTTCTGGTTAGCAGCCAAATACCTTATCCACTGTGCCACCAAAGTTCCACAAATAGTGCACAGGAACCTAGAAATCTAACTATAAATCCTATCTTCCAGTAAATAAAAAAATGGAGAGAGGGAGAAAATTTTTGCCAAATCATACCTCTAGGATACACCCCTTCATACAGTACTCTGTAGAAACAGTAATTTGCAGCACTTGCCCATTCCTTCCCTTTGAAACAGTTTACACAGGTTTCCTCCTGACTGCTGCATGCACTGTCAGTGGGAGAGTCCAGCGAACCTCAGGAGAAAAATGTAGGTGGGTGCTTTATGTCCTGTGGGTCATGAAAGGGTCAAGCTGTAGAGTGACAAGTTTCTTGGTAAGAACTCTTTAACAATGAGCAATATCTCAAAATCTCTTCTTCATTGCCATCACATCTAAGTAGCTACCTTTCCTCCTTCAAATCATATATAGAGCCTAAACCCCTTTTCTGCAGTGTGTCAAAGGTAACTTGCACTCTTCCTACTGCACTTAAAAAAATAAAATAAAAACCTAATGCCATCTTATCGATTGCTACTCACAATGACCTTACAGGATAGAGTAGAACTGCCCTATAAGGTTTTCAAGGCTGTCAATCTCTATGATAGCACACTGTCATGTCTTTCTCCCGCGGAGTGGCTGGTGGGTTCAAGCTGCTGACCATTTGTTAGCTGCCAAGTACTTTAACCACTGCAACACCTGGTCTCCTTTTATTGCACTAAAACCAAAAACAGTCCTTCTTCCTCCTGGAGCTGAACTTTGTTTGAATCTTTAGAATTGAGAAGCTGTTATAGGCATGCTGTTATAGGCATGGTAGTCAAATCTTAACACAGACTTTGTGCATTTGTAGGACAGTAAAACATTATAAGAGTTGTGTTTGCTGAGGCAGTTTCATTAGTGAAATGGGTTTACAAGCTTGGTTGGCATCCATGAATCACGGAGAATAGTGATCTAAGCTAAGATTATCTGAGTGGTGGTGATATGTGCCCCAAACCTACCAACTGCCACAATTGTCTTAAGTACTTTTAACATAAACGGGATATTTTCTGACAAATAAGGAAAATCTCTCACTAGTAGTAAAAAATATGTCTTTTCACTGCTGCTTGGCTTATTAGCACATTCTTAGCAGAAGTCAGATATTTTTCAGAGGTCCATGTACTCTTGGGTCTTCTCTAACAACTGTGCTGTCAGAAGCCTTTGAGGAGGTAAAATGTTATTTCATGATCTTCACGTCTGAATCATTTGATCATTAGATTAGAGATGAAACTTGCTTAAAGCTGTTCTAAACACTGTTTAATCTCAGAGAAAAAACACTTTCGATTTTTGTATATTATTTTTCCTTCAAAGAAAAGAGAGTGTCAGGTTTTAGTGGTCAATCTAGCTCATTTTCTTTTTAATTTGTTTTGACTAACCACAACTCATTTTGTAAGTTCACACTGAATAGAATTAAGTTTTACACTAATATTGGTAATGGGATTGAATAAAATTGTTCCTATCATGAAGTATGTCATATCTGGGTTTTATGGGTATTTATTTTACCCAAAGCAAGTAAAAGAGATTATTTCTAGATTTATAACTAAAAGATTGGCATACTTTAGAACTGACACAGTATCAGTTTAGAGTAGTTTATCTTTTTAGAAACTTCTAGAGAATCATTCAAGGTTGATGTAGACTTACCTAGTATAACTGTTTGAATTGAGTAAATTATTACCTCTCAAGGCATTTGGCTTTCATTTCTGAAGTTCTTGGAAGTTATTCACCATATCTACAGGTTAGGATTATGTAGGAAACTTGATTATCTCAATATGCTCTATATCAAATTATTTTAAATCTTTCTTCAGTAATTTAAGCAATGAAGTAGTTGAGAATCATCCATTCAAAATTATATTTTATTTCACCTATTTCATATCACTCTTACATTTTCTACTGTCTTTTTAAGAGTCCATGCCTTCTTACCTGCTATTTCCTGTTTTTAGTCATCCAAGTAACAGCCACTTGTAATGGTGTTCCATGTTCTTTAGGTATGGCTTTCTTACATGATGGGAAAGTGTGAGATGCCTTTTTATTTTTTAAAGTGTGTCTTCTTTTAAATGCCTTTAAAAAAAGAACGTACAGTGTTTATCACTGTTGCTGATTCAATAGAAAGGGTTACTTTGGTTTCTGTCAGTATCTGACTAATATATTATTATAATATGAAGTAACATTTGTTCAATTAAGAAATACCCAGGCAATAAATGGTTGAGTGAATGAAGACTCTTGACTGTCAAAATTTAAAAGGCATGATGTCTTTTTTTTTTTTTTAAATCTTGATGTAATGAGTGTGATATATTTATATGTAATTGGAGGAGGTATGTTCCCCCTATCCTCAGCAAAATTTCTTTATTAACAGTACTCCAACTTAGTGTTTCTTCATACTTAATTTTCTGGGTAAAGCCAAAAAGACTAAGGCTTTATAGAAAGACTTTGTAAAAAATTCTGATGATTAAAGCAAGATGCTCTCCAATCTGCAAGAATATAAAATTAAAGTATTTTGAGTTATGCCCACTTTTATAAATGAGGTGATGGAATGAGGACTGAATTTATGCAGACAGACTATGTGAAAATGTTTGTTATTGAGGCCACCTTTTTAGTCACTAAGATAAACATGTATACTTTAGTTATTTGGCCTCCTATTTTCATATGGGCTTTCAGATATCTTTATGTAATTGCTTTAACTTTATCATTGGCTCTTTGGCCTTACCTTTCACTGTCAATGGCTTCACATTTTCTATGAGTGGTGATTTCTGTTTCTCCTCATAGTACTGACTTTCATCATTGTCTCTCTGGGCTTTGTACTAGTAAGACTTTTACTCCCTGCCCTATCCAGATTGTTAGATTTCTATTACTAATATATCTGATACTATTTAAAATTCATTCATTTATTTGGAGATCATTAGGTATTGAGCTTATCTTACAAAACCTTACAAATGGTTGGTGCTCCATTGATTTCTATCCAGTTATACCTATAGTATCCTGCAAACTGTACTGTTAGCAATATCTGAAGTGTTTGATCTTGAGTTATTATGATAATGTTCTGCTTTTATGCACATGTTCGGTCTCACTTCCATCCTAGAAAAGATTTTAATGATATTTACACATATTAAGTATGGCATATTAAATGAACACTTGAGATGAACAGTTATGACTGTGGCTCATACCAGTGTTTACTTGTTTCCTATCATCCAAATGTCTTATAATATTTGGTAGATTTATTCAGTTGAAGTACTAACTATCCATAGTGACAACTCATCCATCTTTTGATCCTGTTCATTTTAACTTGCATTTTAGTATGCAACCGAGGATGGACTTGTACACACAAGTGACCAGGCCAGGACTCTACCCAAAGAATGGGTTTGTATTTAAGGGCCCCAGCAGTTAGACCATCCTCAGAAAAGAAGGTAAGGCTATATGATGTAAACAGTTAAATCAAAAGGCCCAGACAGAGGTCAGGAATCTGAGCAAGTCTTAGGAGTCAAGTGACAAATTCCCTGTTTTCTTTACTATGATGTCACAGTGTCAGAAATCCTTAAGGAAAGGAGACTGAAATGAAGGTTATCATCTAGGTGGATAGTCCAATGAACATATATAGATGAAAGAGAGGTGTGTATTTTGAGATAACGGGAAACTTTTCCATTTGGAAATCATTTGCTATTTCGTGTGGGAATATAGACTGGGTATACTTTTGAAATTTCCTCAAGACATAAAGTAGAAGAGACATGATCAGGAGTTGCTGTGGCTTATATCTTCTTGGTGGAGAGTTAGGGGTATTGGTTGCTAAAGCTGATTTGCTGGCATATTGTTTTCAACTGTCATTTTGATGGCTAAGGATTTTGTGGGATTCAGCCACATGCATCTTAAATTGGGAATGGTGGTGTCAATATCTGCCATCCTTGTGAAGTGAAAATTGGATTCTAAGCCTAAATATGTGAAAACTCCAGTTCTGTGTTAGAACAGTCTTTCTGGAGATGGAAGTCCAGATTCGTTGCCTTTTTCAGTTAGGTTTCAGGATGTGTGATGCTACTGGTAAGCATTCAGCCTGGTATTTTGTAACAGGAATGGTATAGTCGTTAGCCTATTTTACTGCAGTGAGAGCACATTATTCTAGCCTTTCAGTACCCTTTTCAGTCTATACTTTGTCTTTCCAAGTGTTCCTCATTCAGTCTCCTTCATGCTGTCTATGAATTTGATAAGTGCACCAACTATATTTTAAAGTGGATATACTGAATAGGACAAGATTAGAAATATAGAACCCTTTAATATCACACCAGAAATGTCTTAAATCAACTATTAGCCATTTTACCCTATGTTTATATATTTGGATCATGGTAGAATTACCATAGTTTTATCAGGGGTTTTGTTAAAATCCAGATAATACCTGCATTTTCTTATCCTAATAAAGGCAAATTAATTTGCTTTATATTAAGAACTTCATAGAAATTACCTCATTTAATCATCTTAGCAGTGCTGGGAGGTAAAGTTCATAGGAGCCTTGTGTGTACATTGTGATGAATGTGCTGGACTGTATAGTTAGGTACAAAGATGATAATCCTACTATCCAGGAATAACCATGGTGAATATTTCCTTTCAGTTTTCGTTTGCATATGTGGAGCATGGTTCTGTCTACTCTGACACACGTAGGGTTGCTATGAGTCAGAATTGACTCAAGGCAACTGGACTGGTAATTACTAAGAACAAAATACTGTACAGTGTTGGACCTCTAGAGATGGAAAAGGGAATTGAACCTGTCACTGACTCCCATCTCTGGACATAGACTGAGCTAGTTGCCAAGATTCATGCATTAATTTCTTTTTCAGTTTTAGTAGTGTCTTCTAAGTCAAACCTAGCTATTTGTTTTGTCCTTCTTTTTAGCTTTGCTTGGTTAGTTACGTTAAAATTTTTTCATGAAGGATGAATTGAAGGTAAATGTTGAATCCTTGCATATCTCTTTGGTTGAGGGTTTTTATTTGTTGTTTGTTTGCTTGTTTTCCTGATCCGTCCTAGGTTTTGATTCTTCAAGTCTACTTATATTTTTACTTTGTGAATTCCCTCCTCCCCCATTACTTTTCGTGATTATAAAGAACATGTGTGTTATTGATCCCTGCTGGCTTCTACTTATAATTTCTTCCTTTTCTAGAAGCAATCTAATCTATTATTTAATGATAAACAGTTTCATTATTAGAAATGACATCAGGTTCATACTTAAAATTGTTAAGAATATATATTTTCCTTTTTGAAAAGTAGAACACTGGGTGTTTTTGATGACTTAAATGACTCTTTAATGATCCTTGGCAATGATTTGTGGAGTCCTTTGCATCTTTCAAGGAGCTCTGGTGGTGCAGTGGTTAAGGCATTTGGCTGTTAACCCAAAGGGTTCGTGGTTTGTATCTACCAGCTGCTCTACAAAAGAAAGATAAGAAAATCCACTTCTATAAAGATTTACAGCCTTGGAAACTCTGTAGGGTCGCTACAGGTCAGAATCGAGTTGATGGCAATGAGTTTGGTTTTGTTTTTGTTCTAACCTTGTGACATGATTTAATTTGTAGAGTGAATGTCTGTACTCACAATATAGTTTTTTTTCTTATTTAAGTTTCATGGGTTATGAAGATGGAGAATTAAAGAGGGTGTTAAAATACACAAATGCTTTTTTTTTTTAATTGTGATTTGGGTGAAAGTTTACAGAGCAAATTCTCTTTCCATACAACAGTTCACATACACTTTGTCTCATGACATTGACTACAATTTACCCTGATGCAACAGCTCCCCTCCCGCTTCCTCCCCATAGTTACCTCTTTCCTGTGTCCATCCCTCCATACACTCCTTCCCCCTGAGCTGTCTCACTGTGCATAAACAGCCCTTCTTTCTCCTATGATTGTTCTCTCCAAGGAGTGTGTCTACCTCAGGTAAATGTTCAACTCATATGCCTGTCTTTTGTTCGGCTAGAAGCCACAGGTATGGGTTCAATTCCAGACCTCGAAGAGCAGCTAGGGGCCATAGTCTCAGGGGTTCCACCAGGCTCTATCAGACCAGCAAACCTGGTCCCCTTTTTCTTTCCCAAATGATTTTGAGTTTTGTTCCATATTATTTTCCCCCTCTATCCAAGATCTCCTACACAGATCCCCCTCTGAGTGGTTGACAATGGTAGCTGGGCACTGTCTAGTTCTTCTGGTCTCATAGTTGCATAGGCTGCAGATCGCATGGTGTACCAGCCGCCAGGACTAATTATTTCCATGAGTCTTTCGTTTTCTTCATTCTTCTTTGCTCTGGACGAGGAGAGACCCTACAAATGCTTCTTAAACCTGGAAACTCCTCAGAGAAAGCAAAATAATTGTGAAATAAGACAATAGAGGTAAGGAGGTATAGACGAGAGCAGAGTGATTAGTTTTTATTCCCCTTCCCACAACACTCTTCCTTCCTCTTCTCTTTCTTCTCCTTCCTCCTACTTTCTTCTTCTCTATCTTCTACTTCTTCTTTCCCTTCCTCCTTTCTTCCTTCCACCTGTCTCCCATCTTCCTCTTTTCCTCCTCTTTAGCTTCCTTTTCCTTCTCCTTCTTCCTCTCCTTTATTCTTCATATCAATATCAAATTCATTGTCACCAGTAATCTTTGATACCAGAAGAGTGGTTTATGCTCTTAAAAGCACTGTTACAGCCCCAGTCTCATTTGAGTCTCACATCAGCCCTATGAAGTGTCAAGACAGGTTATCATGCCTTTATTTGACAGATAAAGAAGTGAAACCCAAAGAGATTAGGCACCTTTCACAGTGTCACACAGTGAATGATCAAGTTGACAAAAAGACCTAGGACTTCTGGCTTCAGTCTTGTTCCTTTTGTCCGTGGACCTGATAAGAACATGGCAGAGTAGGTGCTCTAAAAACATTTGTTGAATAAAAGAGTGATCACACTGCTGGTTAAAGAATCAAGATGATGTAGCCAGAGTCCATGACAAGATGTGGTAAGAACAATCAATCACACTGATCTGTCTTCTAGCCTTGATCCCATCAACCTAAATGATACTTATTGACTGTCCCTAAGAAACCACTATGGATATGCCTTTTTTTTTTTGGTTATAACAAATCCCAAGGACATTTCATAAGTCCTTGAGGTGTCACAAAGCATCCTCCAAGGAAAAAGTTTGATGGTGGACCTGAAGAAGTGCCTCTTCAAGTAGCCAGATAAAATTTGTCAACAAAGGCTTGGATAATAACAATATTTGGGGAACATATGGAAATTACAGTATTTACAGCTAATAATTCCCTGCTCTGTAAAATGAGCATAAAATCACTTCTATGTATATGATATGATGAATGTAAAGAAGTTTTACAAACTGGAAAGTTCCATATAAATACAAATAACTATTTTGTTGCTATGATTACAGTACTCACAGGGGCAAAGTGTAATATTAACTAAATTCCACACATTCAGATTTTACTTGTTTTTTCATTAATGTCCTCTTTTTGTTTCAGTGTCCTATCTAGGATATCACACTGCATTCCCTCTCTTCTGGTCTATTTCAGTTTTTCAGCCTTTCTTGGTTTTCACGACCCTGACAGTTTTTGAGATATACTAGTTTAAGAAATTATGTAGAATATTCCTCAATTTGGATTTGTTTTGATGTTTTTTTGATGACTAGATTTATGTAGCAAGGTTCCATAAAGACTACCATAGAGGTGAAGTGCCCATCTTATCATATGATATCGGTGGTGGGTACATGATACCAATATGACATTGCTGGTGACACTGTGATAATTTGGTTGCTAGGTTTTCCACTACAAAGTTATTTTTCTTTGGTGCTGACATCCATTTCTCTTTTGACCTTCTCTGGGCCTTTTGAATATAATTGATCTAGACTTTATCTCCATTTACCTTAAGTTCTAACTTTTAAACACTACTTTTAGCGCTATTTTGTTTCTTCTTCATTGTACTATTAACCTCAGTTAAAAACCAAAGAAACTGGTGGCTATTTAGTTGATTCTGATTCACAGAGATACTATGGAACAGAGTAGAACTGCCCATAAAGTTTCCAGGGTTATAAATCTTTACAGAAAAAGATTGCCACATCCTCCTCCTGCAAAGCAGCTGGTACGTTGGAACCACTGGGCTTTTGGTGCACAGCCGAGTACTTTAACCACTGCACCACCAGGAATCCTAACCTCAAGCAACAGGCTTTATTTCTTTATTCCCACCATAACATATGTTCTGAAGAGTTTACAGCATAGAAACTTTGTGTATGACAAGGGTAATTCCTAGTAAGGAATATATACAAAACTAATAGTATTTACATCTGTTTTGAGGACAAACAGTTGATTGCCACATGAAAATATTATAAAAATTTGATTCTGCGTGGGATCATGTTACAAGATCTTGTATAGGATATTTAAAAGGAACATAAACCTTTTACTTGGACCTATTTGCTTTTGAAAGCTCTGGTGGTATAGCGCGTAAGGCATTTGACTGTTAACCAGACAGCTGGTGGTTCAAACCCACCAGCCACTCCTCAGAAGGAAGATGGGACAGTCTACTTCTGTAAAGATTTACACCTTGGAAACCCAACGGAGGTCACTATGAGTTGGAATTGACTCTGGCAATGAGTTTGTTTTTTTCAATTTGCTTTTTTACTTCTCCCATTCAGAGTTTAGAAAGTAAAACAAATCCAAACCAAAAAAAGTGCATAGGATTTTTAAGTTGATTTGGCTTTAATGTCGATCTAGTTATATTTATGACCTTTGTACACTTTCCTTTGTTTTTTTGTGAAAACATTTCTCAATATTCACTATTTCTGAAGGCTCTTGTAATGTATTCAGTCTGTGTAGTTGACATTTGGAGAGTAATGTTTTATATAGTAACCTGGATTCTTAAATGGAAAGATGAGACTTTTATACAGATTGAAAATAATCTCTGCATTTTGTAATATAATTTCTTATTTGGGTTCAATTCAGTGGTTTGTATTTTAGTTTCTGACCAAAAAAAATTCTCTTAATAAAGATCTTTTGGGTAAGAAGGAAATAGCTCTGAAAATTAAGCTTTCTCTCTTCCTCGTTCTAAGTAATATTTATAATAGTAGGTAGGAACACCTAAATTAACAAAGATTATATTGATCAAATGAGAAAAAGACTATCAAACTTGCTTTGATTAAAGAATGAGTACAGATTTGGTTTTATTTCATTGTTACATATAAAGAAGAAGAAGCTGTTTCTTCTTATACTTTTCATAACAGTTCTGTTTATAAGAAAATAAAACAATAAATCACATCAAAATTGCAGGCTTTTTAAGGGGCTAAAGGTTTCATTTGCTTGGCAGAACGGTAGTTGGTGAAACCAGACATCTAAAAAGATTCCTTTGTACATATAAAACTTAAAGTGACAGTTTTAATGCAAAATAAAAATGTATTTTAACACAGATTTTACTAGACTAGAAAGTGAGATACTTTTGTGAATGTTTGCAGGTCTTAACTTTCAAAAGTGTCTTTGCATACTGATTTTGCTTTTCTGCAGCTAAAGGGGAAGAAGAAACATTTCCCCTTCTGAGATTTTTCAACTATCAGCTAAGATCCTACACTTTCAGTACTAAACACTGAATTCTGTGGGATTGAAAAAAGCAGATCTGAGAAGGTTAATCTTAATCTCTGCTGACCTTTCCCACATTTTAACAGAATATGAATGATTGGCTGGCTAGACCCAGGGGCTGAATCAGTGTGTTGGCTTCATTCTTAGCCAACCTCTTTCCATGAGAATCTCACAACTTCTCTAGATTGTATAGGGATATGAACCAGGATCAGCCAAAAGCGAGTTGGTATGTGGTGGCGATAGGATGATTCCACCTCAATTTTTACCAGTTCTGACGCTAGCTGTCCTCCCCCACCCAGCACTCTCTTTTTCTCTCCTGTGTTCAAATATTTGTTATAGTGGCCACACAGAACTCACAGACACATTTATAAAGTGACTCACTAAGGAAGTAACAGTCTATGATGCTGGATCAGGATCAGGCAGTGTGTAGACCAAGTCTGGAAGTCTTCCCCAAAGTGGAGAGCACATCCCTCCCTTCTTCAGTGCAGGCCTCTCTGCCATTGGTCTCTCCACTGCTGGCTGACCCGAGTCAAAGGCAGTGTAGCAGCTGTATTTAGCTCTCTTAGCTACATTCTTAGCAGCACTTTTCTGCCATCACTTCACCACTGACTGTCACAGGGCCTCCTCCAGGCTTGTTACTGCCAGCTGTGTCGCAGGGCCCCTTCAAGGCCTTGCTGTCTTTGACATTACAGCCCTTGACCTATACTATAGGTCTTTTAGGAGGTTCCTTACCTCTTCTCTCTGCTTCTTCTCTCTTCTCACCTCTTGCCTTTCTCTTTTCTGAAACCTCTGTGGTGTTGGCTGCTTATATAAACAAACTCCTTGTCAAGTCACAAACTGACCAACCCCCTCAGTGGACCATAGTCACTTCATTTATATAGTCTATAGTTAATTTGGGAGCTCTGGTAGCATAGTGCCTAAGGCACTTGACTGCTAACCAGAAGGCTGGCTGTTCAAACCCACCAGCCACTCCTCGGAAGGAAGGTTGGGCAACCTACTTCCGTAGTGATACTACCTCGGAAACCCAAGGATGGGTCACTATGAGTCGGGTCTGACTCAGTGGGTACATAACAACAGCAACATAGTTAATTTGTTTGCATAGTAGATTGTCTAATCCCTGCTAAATGCTTGCTTACCAATGAGAGTATAGACTACAGCCCAGGGCCAGATAAAAAGTGTCAAACCATCAATACAGTTTATCCAGGAAATGTCAATCAACCTGGACAAAAGTAACAAATCCTCTAAGGTAGAAAACTAGGGCAAAGGTAACTCCTTAGGATTTAGGGAGAAAATCTCTGTGCTGTTTTTCCACAGAACAAAGGCCAAAAGCCACATAAAGGACCTCGTTTCCCTCAGGTACACCCAGCAACTCTGACTTACACCCTCCCGTTTTCAAATCTGGATGCAATCCAGGAATTGAATTTCACTGTCCTAGTGGAAGTCCTCTGAATTCACTGTGGTCAGGGATGTGAAGAGTTCTCATTGGCTATGCCTTGGTCACTTGTTTGAACAGTAGTAAAGTTACCTCTTCATGGACTGGACATTGGGTGAAATTCAGGTCCTTTTGCCAAAAAAAAAAAGAGTAAAATAGATATTGGGTAGGCAATAGTGTGTTGGGTCTTTGATAGAGATGTACTTATTTAGTAAATTAGAGTTTACTAATTAGTATCCAAAGAGATGTCTTTTAAGGCACGGTGTTTTCAGTTAAATACTAAATTATGTTCGCCTTGTAAACCACATTTTCAAAAATCTATTTTAATGTTTCAAATACCTGATTTTAAATATGCAATTTTATAATCTCTGTTGTTAAAGCAAATTAAACCTTCACCGCAACTTCAAACTGACCATTTTTATCTTCATTCCTGTTTTTCATTTGTAAGTAGAAATATACATGATACCTGCTTAAAAGTTTCATTTTAAACTTGTTGTTGTTGTTAATATTTGGGTGAAAGTTTACAGAACAAATGCACTTTTCCATGTAGCAGTTCATTCACATTTTGTTTCATAGTACTGATGACAAGCCCCATATTGTAACAGCTCTCTTCCCAGTCCTTACTGTGGTTGCTTTTCTCAGTGCCCATTCCTGCCCTCCGAGCTATCTTAAAGTTTTTGTGTTCTAAGTCAAATAGCATAGTGGCACCAACTTGCCCTAATTCAAATCCTATCAATTACTAACCTTACAAACAAACAAACAAAACTCTGCTTCAGTTTCCTCATCTGTAAAGTGAGGATAACATGGTAATCTAATAGGTAAATAATTGCTGATTGCAAACAGGCATTTAAAATGTGAATTTGAAATCAGATGCTCCATGACTGCCAAGCTAAAGTGGCATCATAGATGTTTCCTAAGTTTTAGAGTTAGTCCACATAAGATGCTTAGAACCAATCACTGGCTTGTAGAGCTGAAATGTTACTACTTCATGCCTCACTACTTCTTACTGACTCAAACGTGGGTTTTTTTTAAAAGGGGGGTACAAATTATTTGATAGTTTCTTATACCAGAATTTAATTTTAAAATTTTCTCTTAATGATCTTATTTATTTTAATGATGGTATTGAATGTTTTACTATCAGAAGAATGTCTTAGTAACTTGGGAACCCATACTAAAGAATAAATAAAATCTATCCTCAAAGGAGCCATGTGGGGAGGTGAAAGGCCCCCTGTTATTAAATGCACAGTTATACAAAGGGTAAGAGTTATGGGAAATGCTGACTATCTTGTAAACTTCCTTTGCCAACACTGTGATTCTCCAAGAACCTGCCATGTAAATGCCAACTAGGTCCATGTAAAATAAAAATTTATACTGTCTTTTTTGTTTTGTTTAGTCCTATTAAAATTGTAAATCATTTCTGTGGCTGCTAAGACCTTTATTTCTTTCCTTTCAGTGTTTGAAAGATGTATGGTGATCCTGATACCATCAGACATAAGAAAACTTCTAGCATCTTCGAGGGAAGTTGGTCTACACTCAGGCTGCAGTATTTTCAGCAAAAATGATTGGACAAGGGGGCCTGTGCCCTAACTTTTGGTGGAGTGAAAAATTTGAGCCAGTAAAGCCAAATCCTTTTAGGAAGCAGCATGCAGCATCCCTGGCTCCTTGCCGATTGCAAACAGGCATTTAAAATGTGAATTTGAAATCAGATGCTCCATGACTGCCAAGCTAAAGTGGCATCATAGATGTTTCCTAAGTTTTAGGTATTTGAAAAAAAAAACAAAATTCTCTATTAGCGTCTACCATCTCCACCATGAACTCTCTTATGAAAGCTTTATTTTTGTGTATTCCCACTCCTCACATCTCCCTGTCTCATGCACAGTCATGCCCTCTTGCTAAATGAGTAATTCAGGAAGACGGTCTTAAAATACTTCAATCACACACATTTATGAAAAGAGATGAAAAAAACTTTAATATTCTCTCTTTCTTGGCAATCATGATGTCTTATGGTTAAAAGCCAATTATAAAACCATAGGATAAATTAGAAGAAATGGTGTACCCTACGCAAAACATACAGGGTTAAAAATTTGATTCTCTTTTTCAGCGGGTACCAGTTGTGAGAATGAACTTGGGGCCAAAATGCAAAACCAAAAATGAAGCAGCTACATGTAGTTAGTAATTTCTAGTTTGAACTGTAACTGAATATTGTGGCTTCATATGTATTATTTTATATTGTACTTTTTTCATTATTGATGGTTTAGACTTTGATAAGAGAAAATCTATAGTTTTTAATGTCACAGAAATGAGACTTCTAGAAGGCAAATATACTCACTGAAGTGAATG
Source organism: Orycteropus afer afer (assembly GCF_000298275.1). NCBI lineage: Eukaryota > Metazoa > Chordata > Mammalia > Tubulidentata > Orycteropodidae > Orycteropus > Orycteropus afer. The sequence goes on along the minus strand of NW_006921608.1, from coordinate 19,716,166 downwards.
CTGTATATATTAAGAAAGCCTTAAACTTTTCTCTCGATTGCCTTAACTCTCAAATAATTAAAACTTAGAAGCATAAGATCTTTGTCAGCATGCGAGACTCAGAGAGAAACACGGATGCAGTTTGTGAGCAGGTGCTGATGCTGCTGAGTCAGTGTTCAGCACTAAGTGTTTGGCTGTGTTTATGCTACAAAAGTGCAATATTAGACCCAGCTAGCTAGTACTGCTGCCACATGTAACTCCAAAGACTAAAACAGGATTCAATTAACTATAAGTGCACATGTTTCTTTAAGTTACTCCATTGTCCTTTGCTTGGATGCAATACCATGCAGATTTTTGTGGCTGCTATTTTTATTTAGTTTGCATTACTTCAACACCTTGAATGGAGAGCCAAACATTTCCCTTAGCTGACCAGGAATGGCCCTTTAACTTCAGTAGGGAATAAAAAAGAAGAAAAAAACCAACCCGTTTTGTGTGAAAACTGGCACTTACAATCACTAAAATTCTTTGTACTTGATGCCTTAAAGTGCTGTCTGCCCAAAGCTTTGATAGACAGTAATACTTAACTACAATACTACTGAGTTTTTGTAGAATTGTTACATTTGATAATAAAAGTTGCCTGTTTAATCTCAATGTCTGTGTTCTTTTTTGTTATTAGAAGAATTGCAGTAATGGTGGAAGGATGTGGATAAGTTATCTTTTCCTGAGGTGGTGGACTTTTCCCCCTAAGTTTACTATTAGTATTTGTAAAAGCAATCAAAGATAGAATTCACTCAAGATACTGCTCAACTAACCATCCTTCGACCATAAGCCACTGAGATTTTGATTCTGAAATTCTTAACAGTGATGGTCAAAAAAAAACCCACCTCACTACTGTTGAGTCATATCTGACTCATAACAACCCCTCCTTCGGTTTCTGAGGTGTTATCTCTTTGGAAGTAGATTCCCCAATCTTCCTTCCAAGGTGTGGCTGGTGGGTTTGAATTGCCAGTCTTCTGGTTAGCAGTCAAATGCCTTAGGCACTATGCCACCAGAGCTCCCACAGTGACAGTGATGGTCGTCAGATTAATATTTGGTCCTTGTGTCTTATTACTGGAGCTCTAATTGCTTGACAATTTGAAAACCTATTAGAGCCACATAAAATTAGCAAATCTGCTGCAAGAGACTTTTTTTTTTTTTTTTTAAGGATTTGGGTGAAGATTTACAGAGTAAATTCACTTTTCATACAGCAGTTCACATACACTTTGTCTCATGTCATTGACCAAAATTTACAATGCAGCAGCTCCCCTCCCACTTCCTCCCCACAGTTACCTCCTCCCAGTGTCCATCCCTTCATACTCTTCTGCACCCTGAGCTATCTCCCTGTGCATAAGCAGCCCTTCCTTCTCCCATGATTGTTCTCAAGAGATCTTTTTTTAAAGTGTTAAAGAAGTCACCGTGAAGACTAAGACATGGTATCTTCAATCACCTCATATGCATGCAAAAGCTGGACAATGAATAAGGAAGACCGAAGAATTGATGCCTTTGAATTATGGTTATGGTGAAAATGAATGAATATATACCATGGACTGCCAGAATAATAAACAAATCTGCCTTGCAAGAGGTACAGCCTGAGAAGGATGAATACAGTATTCATAATTGTAAAAAGTCAAGGAAAGGTTTATATATGAAATGAAACTTTGTTGGTTACCAGGAATGGGAGGGGAGGGGCTAGAATACTGCCCCCCCCCCAAAAAAATGCCTTGATCCATGTCACTTTCATTTTGTGTATTTCACTATGCATAAATTTCAATAAAATGTATTTTTTTTTAAAAAGACTGTTCCTTAGAAGCAAGGATGGCAAGACTTTGTCTTGCTTACTGTGGACATGTTACCAGGAGTGAGCAATCCATGGAGAAAGACACCATGCTTGGCAGAGAGCAAAAAAGGGGAAGAAGCTCAACTAGGTGGATGGCAGTAAATGCAGGAGTGGGCTGAAACACAGCAACAGTGTGAGGATGGCACAGCACTAGGCAGTGCTGTATGTTCTGTGTTGTACAACATTCTGTTGTACGTAAGGTCACTGTTGAGTCGGAACTGACTCAAAGGCACTCGACAACACATAACTAGTATTTCTGAATCCCATAAGCTCCTTGTTCTTATTGTCTTTGCTGAAGCCAAATACTCCCTAATGTTCTTTAATCAAAATTCTATCCATTCTTCAGTTCCCGTTTTCCCCAATGTTGTATTATTTTGAAGCAAATTCTTTGGGACAAGTTTAAAATGGAGGTCCTGAGGACACAATGAGGGTGCTGTAGGAGGTGGTGCCCTTCGTGTCAGGAACAAAAGAATTATCAGTAGGACTGAAGTAGCAAATGTATGTGTCTGAATTTCCTGTGCCAGATTGACTCTACCACTGTGTCCTGTAATCCATTCTCTAGTCCATGTGCTAATTATGAGAAACTATGGACTAGTCTTGGGCCAACCTCATCTTGGAGGACCTGAAAACCACTGAGGGTGAAATTTGGGAGTGAGAGAGCACAGTTGGTGCCTTCGGGAAAAAAAAAAATGTTTCTACATTTTTGGTGCCTCATTTATGTTAAGTGAGATCTTAAAGGCCAAGATCCCAAAGTGTGGGCCTAGGGGGAAAAGCTCAAAAGGAAGATACATGCCCTAACTTCTTCTTCTTGTTATGTGCCATCGAGTTGGATCTGACTCATAGCGACCCCTCCTTGGGTTTCCGAGGTGATATCATTACCGAAGTAGATTGCCCAACTTCCTTCCGAGGAGTGGCTGGTGGGTTTGAACTGCCAGCCTTCTGGTTAGCAGTTAAATGTCTTAGGCACTACGCTACCAGAGCTCCCACATGCCCTAACTTAGACCTAAGTTAAAGGACAAATCCTTGAGGATTTCATAAATTGTTCAGTTCAATTCCTTCAATATTTGGTGCCAAATTTTCAACTGGTAATCATTAGCACAATATAATAAACTACCACTGAGAACATGTATGCCCAACAAAAAATAAGTACGGTTTAAAGGAATCTTCACAACAATCTGTTAAGGTAGGTGCAGGATGGGTATGAGTCGGAATTGATGGCAATAGGTTTGGTTTTGTTCTTTCAGTGGTTTATACATTAGGAAATTGAAGCTTAGGTTAAGTAAAACCTGCTCAAGGTTGCACAAAAAGTGAAACGAGGGATGGGAAAGATAAAGATTTGGAGACAGGTTGATGTGATTACTACTCTCATAGTTGCCCCTTTATCTATTCTGCCTTATTTCCTACCATTACACAACTATATCTCATTGTTTACAGTGTCACAGAATAGGGCTTCATGCTGTTCTCTGGTCAGCCTTTTTACTTTAGTGTCAGCTTGCCCTTAACCGGGCAGGTACTGTTCTAAAAGTGAATGTGATCAAATGGGTAGCAAATCTGCTTAAGTTTTAGTGTTTCATACCTGAATTCCTTGTGATACTTAGTAGAGTTATACATTAGAGACTTTTTTTTTTTTTAATTAATGTAAAATACCCAAGTTTCATCCTTTGTGATTAAACTTTTCCAACCTGTTTGATGTTTTCTCCTGGTTCCATACTCAGCCCTCTTCCTCATCCATGCATTCTCTCTGGACAAACTCATGCATTTAATTTCACACTCCTCCTCACTGGATCTAGACTCCTATATCCACAACTTAATAGACATTTTCATTTGGATGTCTCCCAAGCACTTCAAACTTTACATATTTAAAATAGAACTTCACGTTCTCCTTCGTTTCTCTTTTGTAAGCACCAAATACAACCGGATGTTAAAGGGAAGTCATCCTCCACTCCACTGCCATCGAGTCCACTCTGACTCATAGTGACCCTATAGGGCAGAGTAGAACTGCCCTACAGGATTTCCAAGGCTGTAAATTTTTAGGGAAGCCTACTGCTTCATCTTTCTCCCGTGGAGCAGTTGGTGGGTTTGAACTGTGGACTTTTGCTTAGCAGCCCAATGCTTTAACCACAGCACCACCAGAGCTACTGTGATCTCCATCCTAGCCACCAGTGTTTCACCTGTTTTTTCGATGGTTATTGAACTCATTTCATTCATTTTGCTCCACTTTATTGCCAGAATGATTTTTCCATAGTATTGGGAGAATTTTTGTTAAATACAATCTTTTACAAAAAAAAAAAAAATCTGATTATGCATTCTTTAAACCTTGTAGTGGCTTCCCATTGGCTAGAGAATAAACAGTCACATAAATGTGTATGATCTGCATGTCTCTGCATGAGCTGGCTCCTGTCTACCTCTCTAGGGTTTTGCAAGGGACTCTTCCCCTCTCCCACCACATTTTGGTGGGCCTTTCCTGCTTCTTCACAGGACCACTGTGCTTTAGTCTGTTTCCTCTGCCTGGAACACTTTGTGTCCTGCCCCCCCCACACACACACACACCTGCTATCCCTCTCCTCACTAACGCTAACTTAGTATCTTTCTGAGGAAGGCCTTTTGTGATATACTAGATTCTATAGGATCTCCCTGTAATCAGCTCCCCATATGGTAAATGCCATCGCATGCCTGGGTGCACCTTATGCCCCACTGTATCCTTGGTGACTCACCAATGTTTAGGAAACCAACAATAGATAGTTGTTGAATGAATCGATTTAAGTTCATTCTTGCAGGTGAAAATGAATGTGACTATGTTTTGAGGATTTTTATAAATTTGTTTGTTTATACCATTTTGTCAATTATTTAATGTTACAACTAAGCAAACTATTAATGGTATAGTTTTTACATTGAAATGCAAATTCAGAGTCCCAGACTGGATCAGTTTGGTGTGAAATCTACCTAAATGTAATGCTGTGGGGCTGCTTCTGCCATCTACTGGACATGGAGTGCTAATGTCTTTTTGGAACAGTTCTCAGGGTTAAGAAAAAGAAAATGTCATGGCCCTTTCCCTGTTACACATAAATGATTACGGTGATAAGTCATAATTTTAGTGGAAAACATTTTTCCCCCATAATCAAGGTCCTCTCGTGGTGTGTAAAATACCTACAAATATTAAGATCAAGTGTGCTTAGGCCTCAGCATGCAGGTGTGACCATGCCAGGTAAATAATCTGCACCAGCAGACTGAGAAGTAGCTCCATGGCAGACTAGGCCTGCACTGGGCCCATCCAGGCTTGGCCTTTGAAGGGTAGGAAAACAGCAGAAGCAACTTCATTTGTCAGGCTTTAGGAATGGCAGCTTCTTTCCAAATTAATGCTTTCCCTCTATCAAAATAAGATAATTTAATCATTTATTTATATGTGCCGAAAAGGCCTGACACAACTATTGCTAGGTAGCTTCTAATGGAGCAGTCTCACTCCATATTAATAGGGTTGGCAGATTTAGCAAAAACAATCAAACATGCCAACAAAACCAGGACACCCAATTAAATGGAAATTTCAAATAAACAACAAATAACTTTTAGTGTAAGTAAGCCCCAAATACTGCATGGGATGTATTTATACTAAGTATCCTCTATTTTATATGGCAACCCTAATGCAATTCAATTCCACAAATATTAAGAGCTCTGGTACTGTAGTGTCTAAGGCACTTGACTGCTAACCAGAAGGCAGGTGGTTCAAACTCACCAGCCACTCCTCAGAAGGAAGGTTGGGCAATATACTTTTGTAGTGATAACACCTCGGAAACCCAAGGAGGGGTCGCTACGAGTTGGGTCTGACTCAATGGCATCTACCAACAACACTATCCAAAAGAAGAGAGGAGACGTCTATGTTATGAAGTTGACAATTTGTGTTTACTAAAATAGAAACTTTGCTGGGGAAAATCTTGATAATAGGCCACTCAGTGCTGCTTTGCATTATTTATGATTATTCTTTCATGTGACCAATATGGTCACAGAGCTCTTCCCTATGAGAGTTCTAACTCTAGGAAAAACTGCATTTTAGAAAATACCCTGAGATGCCCAATAGATCTAATCCAAATATATTTAAAGAGCATATACATTTTTAAAGTATCTCACTGGAGAGGATTAGACAGTACCCTGTTTCCTTCTTTTGGTTTGTATGATCACGGGTCTCCCAGTCAGTGGAAAAGGAAGACAGCAGCTTCTTACCATTAGTGGTAACACGGCAAATGAGTTCAGGAGGCAGCAAAGCACAGCTTCAATGAGGCACAAGTGAGGCCTGCCTGAAAAACAAATGCAGAAGCTTCTGACAATAGACACCCTGTCCAAATCTTTTAAAGGGATAGGGTGAAAAAAAAATTAATCTAAGGCACAATTAGAAACAGTGATAAGCGCTGACAAAACATCTTCAAATCAAGTGATAGAACACAGGGGTATTACAAAATACACAACTTAATCATGTTGCTTTTCTAAGCCACACTCACAGCTAATAATGACTTACATCAACAACTTGCAAGTCAGTTCCCCTATTTGTTTACAATGTGTTTTTACATAATGTAAACCTAAGGATGGGAATAAAATATGACCAAAAATATAAGCCAGAATAGAATGGCAGTAGGCTGTTAGGTGTATTCAAAAGAGGAATTGACCACATCTAGTTAAGACTTCATAAAGGAGATGGTGCTTGAGAATAATATAAAGATGTTGTTAATCAGTGAATAATTAAAATTTTATTACATAATAAAGATGAAACAAAATAATAGAACAAAAGCTGAACTGATTGCAAGCATTTCACACTAATTATTCAGCTTCTACTAAGAAGATGAAGAATTTGCCTGAAGAATGCTGTTGAATTGGCCTTCGCTTACATTCATTTTGGTTTCAAGTATATAAGTCCTAAGTGCCTTTGTTTTATATTTTTCTCATTTCTTGGCAGCTTATTGTGCTTGGTACATAGAAAGCACAGAATTAACTTTGAGACAGAAACCTCAGGAGTCATCTTCAACTCATCATTCAATTTATCATCAGGTTCTGCAGATTTTATGTCCAGCATCTTATGAACCCATCCTCTTTGTTACATTTTTATTTCCATTGCCTTTATTTCTTACCAAGTTTATCACAAAAACCTCCTTCTCTACATTTCCTAAAGACCAGATTTTTTTTCCAAAAAAGGAAAGACCAATTCATATCACTTTTTTTTTTTTTTAATTGTGATTTGGGTGAAAGTTTACAGAGCAAATTCACTCTCGTACAGCAGCTCACATACACTGTATCATGGCACTGAATACAATTTACCACAATGCAACAGCTCCCCTCCCACCTCTTCCCTGTCTTCTTCCCTCCATGCACTCCTGCCCCCTGAGCTGTCTCCCTGTGCATACACAGCCCTTCTATTCTACCATGATTGTTCTCTCCAAGGAGTGTATCTACCTAGTGTAAATATTCACTTTATGCCTGTCTTTCGTTTGGCTGGAAGCCACAGGAGTGGGTTCAATTCCAGACCTGAAGGGCAGCTAGGGGCCATCATAGTCTCAGGGGTTTCACCAGGCTCTATCAGACCAGCAAACTTGGTCCCATTTTTTTTTTTTTTTAATGATTTTTAGTTTTGTTCCACATTGTTATCCCACTCTACTCAGGATCTCCTACATAGATCCCCCTCTGAGTGGTTGAGAGTGGTAGCTGGGAACCATCTAGTTCTTCTGGTTTCATAGTTGTAGAGGCTGAGGATCTCACGGTATACCAGTTGCTTGGACTAATTGTTTCCATGAATCTTTGGTTTTCTTCATTCTTCTTTGCACTGGATGAAGAGAGACCCATCGTTTTATCTAGATAGCATTTGCAAACTTTTAAGATTCCAATCACTACTTGCCAAAGTAGGATGTGGAACAATGTTTCGTGTAGTATGTCATGCCAATTAAGCTTGATATCCCCTGTGACTATGGCCCCAAGCCCACAGGTCCAACTACTCTCTCCCTCTGGGTAGTTGTCTATGCCCAAGAAATGACTATGACATTGTCCCTTGTCAGCTCTACTATGTACGTGGGAATTCTTATAGAACATACCAATATACTTCTAGAAACATTGTCTACCAACCCTATACATGGTCTTGGGTACACTGCCCCCTGCATAGACATACCTAATAGTTCAGCCTGTCTTCCCATCTATCCATCTATATATCCATGTTTGCCTTCAACAATGCAGTACTGTATGTATAAAAGGGTTCATCTTTGTTGTCTGTACCTCCCATGTAATCTCTATGTCTTCCTCTTCCTCAATGCCACCCTGTTGATCACTCACATTTGGTACATTGTCCTTCTCTTCACCCAAATCTATACTAGTCTCTACCTATCTAACAGTGTTCTCTCCCCTCCCCTCCCACAACTGGTAACCAACAAAGAAAATTTCCTTCCATAGATAAACCTTTCCTTGACTTTTTACCATAATGGACTAATACAATGTTTGTCCTTCTGTGATTGACTTATTTCACTCAGTATAACGTCCTCCAAGCTCATCCATGTTATGTGATGTTTTGCAGATTCTATGGTATTCTTTAGGGTTGCATAGTATTTCATTGTGTCTATGTACCATAGTTTGCTTATCCATTCTTCTGTTGATGGACACCTAGGTTGTTTTCATCTTTTGCCTAATGTAGATAGTGCTGTGATGAACATGGGTGTGTATATATCTATTCTTGTTCTGGCTCTCACTTGTTTAGGATATATACTTAGTAATAGAATGGCCAGGTCAAATGGCATTTCTAATTCCAACTTTTTAAGGAATCACAATACTGCTTTCCACAGTGGTTGTATCATTTCACAGTCCCACCAGCAGTGTATGAGAGTCCCAATCTCTCCACATCCTCACCAGCATTTGTTATTTTCTGTCTTGTTGAATTTTGCTACTAATGCTGGGGCCAGAAGGTATCTCATTGTTGTTTTGACTTGCATCTCTCTAATGGCTAATGATCATGAGCATTTCTTCATACATTTGTTGGCTGCCTGAATATCCTCTTTGGTGAAGTAGCTATTCGTATATTCTGTCCATTTTTAAATTGGATTATTTGTCTTTTTGTTGTTGAGGTGTTGGAGTTTTCTATAAATTAGAGATAAGTCCCTTGTCAGATATGTCATTGCCAAATATTTTTTCCTAATCTGTAGGTTCTATTTTGACTCTTTTGGAGAAGTCTTTGTAAGCACATAAAAAATTATTTTTTTAGAAGGTCCTATTCATCTAGTTTATCTTCTGCTGTTTCACATAATTTTTTTAAAAATTTCCATTGTATACAGAAGGTGTCTTCAAACTTCTAGAGATGACAAAAAATCATATTTCTCCATGAGAGACTTAAAAGTTACTATGAACTATATTTATGACCAGTGCATCTGGAATACTTCATTTTCCTGAGAGGACATTATAGGAAAATGCATGCAGGGGATATGGAAAAAATTACTGAGATATGTGAGCATGCTCCAAGAATTTGATCAACATAATATGACGGAAGAGATCAGTGGAAAGATCATCCATATGGCAAGAGTGCTGATTTAGAACTGGATACTGCCAACATGTAACAGCTCACAGATAATGAAGAATGGGAACTGACAGAGTAGCACTTAATGGATTTTGAAGTTAAAAGAATGCCAAGGAAGAAAGATAGCAAGGAAGAAGTTGAAAAAAAAAATTATAGTGAAAGGATTTGCTGTAGCTTTTTCTGAACAAAATCAGGGGCTTCCGTTGCTTAAAAACATGGACCCAAATGATGAAGGTTTTGCTAAGGCTGACAGATTCAGGAAGCAGTGAAATATATGAAATGAAGCGTTAATAAAATCAAACTTCATAATAATTTACACTCAGCAAAAGTGGATGTTACAAAGAAAATATTAAAAAACCAAAATTCCAGACTATCAGACTTCTGAAAATAGTTATAAAAAGTTATCTTCTAGGGGGACCATGACCACAATGAAGGAACAAACTGACCAAAAGGAAGGAATGGGTGACAGCGGGACTTGACTGACTAAACCCTATGATGTCTTAAACTCTGAAACAAAGAAATGAGGCGTCCAGAAAGAAGAAAAAAAGACCCTAACTGAGACAATCACTGGTTGGTCTGTCTAGTGCAGAGAGTCAGCCCATTCGTTTGATGCTTGTACGTATCTCTCAAATAAATTCTCGTTTTCTATTTCTCAGGCCTGGTTCCTCTTGATATTGGCAACCCAACTTTACATGAAGGAAAAAAGAAAAGGACCATACAGACAATTCACACAAATTTTCTAACTAAAAGCACTATTTCCATTCCCAGAGATAATCCAGATGATCCAGTCCTTTCACAAGTGGAGTTATTACTGTAACTATGAAATACCAACATTGTCCAACTCTTCTTAATTGTTGCAGTAAGTTTTTATGATCTGTGTATTTTCATGTATGTATTAAAATATATCTGTAAGTTTATATGTAATGTTCCCAATCACTGAAAGACAAATAAAGATCATATTTCTAAAGATATTGATAATAAATGGTAAACATAATGAAAAAGAAAGAGAGAAAGGCTTCTGGTAAGATGGTGAAATAGGCAGACAGCTACACAGACCCTCTTCAACAAAGAAAAGAGAAACCAATTGACAGAGATACAGAAGATAACCTGTAGCCCTGAGCTTTGAAATGAAGTATACAAAAGTGGATTAGGCACCAACTACTGGAAAAACCTGAATGAAAACAGGACCTAAGAATAGGCTCCATTTGCCAAGGATGACAGGGACATAGGGAAAGCTGACAATGGGAAAGGAGACAGGTGGTGAGTGTATAAGTGCTGCCAACTAGTGAATAGAGGAGCCCAGCACAGTACCCTGCGTATGTAGATAACATTCAAACAAAACAAAGGAAATGAAAATCATGAGCAAGGCACTCCAACATACAATCACCAATTAAATATAAACACAAAAATATCCCAATGCCTAGGAGACAACAGACCATCACAGTCCACACAAAGAAGCAAGATAAAGCAGGGGAAACAAGGGACCAGGATAGAGACCCAAAACACATCCCTGAGGAAGACACAGCATGGGAACTACCTCGTAAGGAATTCAAAAGAATTATATTTAGGTACCTTCAGCAATTGAGAGACAGTTCAAGGAAAACACTGACAAAATTGAGGAAAATACAGAGAAAAGCCTAGAACAATTTTGAAAGACAATACAAGAACAAAATAACAAAATAAAGAAAAAATTAGAAATGATACCAAATCTACAGACAGAAATACAGAAGATTAACAATAAATTTTTCAGAAATAGATAACACATTGAACAGCCAAAGAAGAACTGAATCAATGGAAGACAGAATTAGTGAGATTGAAGGCAAATACTTCAACACTTCTTTGGAAAAAGATCAATCAGAAAAAAGATAAAAACAAAATGAAGAAAATCTTAGGTTCATGTGGGATACTATCAAAAGGAATAACAGATGTGTAATCAGAATTCCAGAATAGGAAGAGACACATAAAACCACAGAAAAAAAATTGTTAACAATTTGTTGGGAGAGAATTTTCCTGGTATGATGAAAGATAAGAATACCTCTATTCAAGAAGTCCAACAAACCCCAAACAGGATAGACCCTAAAAGAAAATCACCAAGACATATCATCATCAAACTCATCAAAACCAAAGATAAAGAAAAAATCCTAAAAGCAGTACGGAAAAAAGAAAAGTTATCTACAAGGTGCAACCAATAAGACTAAGCTTGGATTTCTTGGCAGAAACCATGCAGGCAAGAAGACAATGGGATGGTATATATAAAACTCTGAGAGAGAAAAATTTCTAACCAAGAATTATATACCCAACAAAATTGTCCCTCAAATATGATGGTGAAATTAGGACATTTACAGATAAAGCAGAAATTAAGGGAATTTGTTAAAACCAGACCAACCTTACAAGAGATGCTAAATGGAGTCCTTTGGACAGAGAACCAATGACAGTAAATGACAATTGACCATTAACACACATGATAACATAACCCAGAAACCAACCCAATCATAGAAGGATCCAAATAAGCCTACAAGATTGTAAACAGGGAACCAGAAACATCAACTGACAAATGAGGACAGCTACAAACCAAAAAGAGGGAAAAAGCTGTGTAGTTACAGAAGTTCTAAATGGTAGGGAAGTTAAGATAACTACAAGATAGAATGGACTGTTCTAAACTTGGGAAGAAAATTATAAATCACAGGGTAATCTCAAAGAAAAATGATAAACCTTTACAAGAAAATAAGAAAGAGGACCAGCACAGATATTTAGCAAATACTTACAATAGCAACAAAGGATGTGATAACATGATTCATAAACAAAATGAGCTCAGCATGGAAAATTGTATGGAACAGAGAAATCAACACCATGCAAAAGCACATAACAAAATGACAGTAACAAATTCATACTTGTTGATAATTATGTATTTGACAAGAGACTTATCTCTAAAATTTATAGAAAACTCTAACACCTCAACAACAAAAAGACAAATAATCCAATTTTAAAATGAGCAGAAGACATGAATAGACACTTCACCAAAGAGGATATTCAGGTGGTCAACAAACATATGAAGAAATGCTCATGATCATTAGCCATTAAAGAAATGCAAATCAAAATAATAATGATATACTATCTGGCCCCAGCATTAGTAGCAAAGTTCAACAAGACAGAATATAACAAATGCTGGTGAGGATGTGGAGAGATTGGGACTCTCACACACTGCTGGTGGGACTGTGAAATGATACAACCACTATGGAAAACAGTATGATAATTCCTTAAAAAGCTGGAATTAGAAATCCAATTTGACCCAGCAATCCCATTACTAGGTATCTATCCTAAAGAAGTGAAAGCCAGGACAAGAACAGATATACACATACCCATGTTCATCACAGCACTATGTGCAGTAGCAAAAAGATGGAAACAACTTAGGTGCCCATCAACAGAACAATGGATAAGTAACTATGGTACATACACACGATGGAATACTATGCAACAGTACAGAATAATGTAGAATCTGCAAAACACCACACATAACATGGATGAACTTGGAGGACATTATACTGAGTGAAAAATAAGCTAATCACAGAAGGACAAATACAGTATTAGTTCATTATTGTTAAAAGTCAAGGAAATGTTTATATATGGAAGGAAACTTTCTTTGTTGGTTACCAGGTATGAGAGGGGAGGGAGGGGAGCACTGAAAAAAAAATTGCATTGTCCATGTTTTAGTTTTGTGTATTTCACTATACATAAATTATATTTCAATAAAATGCATTAAAAAAAGTCTTAGACTTATGTCAGAACCAACTTATAATGGAGTTGTCGGAACAGAATCCCGTCTTCAGTCTGAGACTACCTGTAATTGTAAAAAAAAAACCATTTGAAAACTGTGGACTGTTTAGGATTGGTCAAGTTGAGGCAAAGGGTAGTGAAATGACCCTTCAAATTCTGAAAGGGAAACTAGCAGCCATGGTCTGCAATGATGAAATGGTCAATCAAATTATCATCTGAAGTCTCTTGGGGCTGTGTGTCCACTAACTACATACGTTATCATAAAGATTTACAACCTTGGAAACCCAATGGGGTAATTCTGCTTTATAGAAGTCACTGTGAGTCAGAACTGGCTTAGTGGCAGTTGGTTTTTAATCTTTCCTATTTTCATTTCCCAGTTTTCAATCCTCTTTCTTTCCTCAATTTTTTTTTTTTTTTTTATTTATTGTGATTTGGGTGAAGATTTACAGAGCAAATTCACTTTCCATACAGTTCACATCTACTTTGTCTCATGTCATTGACCACAGTTTACCACAATGCAACAGCTCCCCTCCCACTTCCTCCCCACAGTTACCACTTCCCAGTGTCCATCCCTCCATACTCTCTTGCCCCCTGAGCTGTCTCCCTGTGCATAAGCAGCCCTTCCTTCTCCCATGATTGTTCTCTCCGGGCGTGTGTCTACTTGAGGTAAATGTTTAACTCACACGACTGTACTTTGTTTGGCTGGAAACCACAGGTGTGGGTTCAATTCCAGACCTGAAGGGCAGCTAGGGGCCATAGTCTCAGTGGTTCCACCAGGCTCTAT
>NW_006921608.1:19694266-19701566 GCF_000298275.1 Orycteropus afer afer | reverse complement strand
TACTTCCCATGTACCTCTCTCTGTCTTTCTCATCCTCAATGCTGCCATATTAGTCACTCACATTTGGTACATTGCCTTTCTCTTCACCCAAATCAGTATCTATCTCTATCTGTCTAACAACAGTCCCTCCTTCTCAATTATTTTTTAAGAGCATTCAAATTTACAATTAAGTCCATCAATTGAAATACCATCCCTTGAGGTGATCATGAACTATAAAAATCTTAGACTTGAAAAACAAGATCCCTCAGTGGCGGCTGTATTAGTCCCCCCTGATGTGTAGCTTTTCCAGTGGAGCTCATCTGATGAGCATGGCACTCTGGTATCTGCTGTTCATGTCCAGGGTCCTTACCTACCCTGTGGTTTCAAGGTGTGCATTCTGTTCTCTTGGCTTTACCCTCAGGCCTTTTCTGGTCCACTGGTGGCGTGAACTTTGTTTCAAACGCCTGCCCAGTGTTGTGTGAAGGCAGGGGGGAAAAAAAAGTATTTACAGGCAACTAGAGATATAAAAAGGGTTCTTGGAATTCTTTTTTGGTGGAATTGAAAACTGATAGCTTCTTTCCACAATTAGCCTCACTTTATGAAGATGCTATTAGGAGAATCTCACACTGCCTGCTAAGAATGAGATCCATAATTACCCCATGATTTCAGCAGTTCTCGGGCTTTTGCTCCCTTTGTAAAATGGGTGTTATGTCATCTCCTAAATATACTTCTGGGTACTGTTAAGGAAAAGCTCCGTAAATTTTTTGAAGAACGCCAGATATAATAAAAATGAAGGAATAAACAGCATGACAATTTAAAACTACATTGCACTGTTGTTAAGTATCTAAAATGCAGCCCCCCCCCCACTGACCATAGTATTACTTTTTAGTATGTATTATGAAAGGCAAATGGATTAGTTTAACCAGTTTTGGTAATTAAAAGTTAAGTTTCTAGCATATGCTTCTTTCCTGTAATGATCAGGTGGCCTACCAAACCAGAACCAATCCAGAACATTTTGTAGCGCTCCGAAATCAGCCTAAGAACGCAAACTTTGATAGAAATTCGGAGCCCTGGGCTCCACTTCCAGCTCTGAGTAGCATTGAGACTTAGACTTCACTGTTGTTACGTGCCGTCGAGTGGGACCCAACTCATAGCGACCCCTCCTCGGTTTCCGAGGCAGTATCACTACGGAAGTAGATTGCCCCATCTTCCTTCCGAGGAGTAGCTGGTGGGTTTGAACAGCCAGCCTTCTGGTTAGCAGTCAAGTGCCTTTAGGCACTATGCTACCAGAGCTCCCTAGACCTCACTGGACACCTCAATTTCCTCTTTGTAAAATGGAGCGGGGCTAGGGCTGGATCTGGAAAGTCGATGTTCTCTGACTTCTCAAGTCGAATCACTAAAGACACTAGACACACCATTTTGGAAGGGAAGAGGGACAGAGAAGAGGACACAAGGTGCCCCCTCTTCGCTTTTCCCAGGAAGAACCTACAGAGAGCGCCAGGGGTGGGCGGTGCCACCGGCGTCTACAGTCTTTCCTGCCGGCGCAAGCCCAGGCGCCCTTGTGAAACTCTCCGGCTATTTCCCGCTCCCGGCACTCTGGTTCCCAGGTCGCACGGCAGGAAGCGGTTGGAAGCGACACCGCTGGAGGGCGGGTCAGGAAGTGGGGGTGCCGCGGCCGGGAGCGGGTCTGGGGGCAGTGGAGGGTTCGGCTACGCGGAGGCAGGGAAACTGCGCGCCGCGCGGCAGCTGGAGGGGTGCCCCGGCCTCCGCGGAGACTATGGCGGAGGAAGAAGGTGATGGCTCAGGGGTCCAGCGCGCCAACTGCCGCTCGTGGTCTCGGGAAAGAGGAGCAGGGGCACGAGCGGCCCGGAGGCCTGGGCTGCGGGCGGCCAGTGGCCTCGGCTGCGCGGGGAGGAGGGAAGAGAGCTGGGCGGCCGCAGGTGGATGCGTGCGAAGGGGAGAGTTTTGCGGAGAAATTCAGAAGGAGCCGAGTGAATGGCATGAAGTTTTGTCAACCCAAGTGGGAAGCAAAGGTGGAACTTAAAGTTGGGATTCCAGTAGCCCGAGAAAAAGCTGTGAGGGCATGATTGAGAGGGAGCAGATAATTATGGGCTGGAGGACATAGATTGGTTGAGAAGATGTAGGTGAGAGAGTTTGTCTAAGGTACGGAGAGCATATTGGAATGTGATAGTTGTTTAACCCAATACCCCTCATTCTGAGTGCTCCCTTTAAAGGTCTGTGGAGATCGACAAAGTCACAAGGTGAGAGGAAATGCACGCCGAGGGTATAGAAAGAGGCAGAGATTTACAATAAACACTACGGTAAGGTGAGTTGAAAGGGGATAAACGAGCAGAAATTGAAAATGGTCAAGTTCAGTTTTGGGTGAGGGAAAAAAGGCCAAGAACAAGGGTGTAAATAGTTTTTTGGGATGAGGATGCTGGGAGGGCTTTGAGGGTGATTGAGGTAAGCTTTTCATGACCCCTTCATGGCCAATGTCAGGGAAGTTCATTCAGCGGTAGTTATTCATAGAAGATGATAGGTATGTGAGAAAAATCACGTGGAAGGGAACTAGTGATATGGTTAGTGATGGTATGATGTTAGGTGCTGTGGAGTCGGCTCCGACTCAGCGACCCTCTGTGCAACAGAACAGAACACTTACTAGGAAATATTTACGGCGTAATAACTTCATGATATCCCTGTGAGTTTCAGGAACAGTTATATATATGGTGACTTGACTGAGCAGTTAGATTTGCATACAGGTAGAAAATGACTTTTTACCTTATTGAATGAAGTTATGTGTGTGATATTAAGTTCATCTAATTTAGATTTAAACATCATTGAACCAAGAAAAGAAGGAAGGCGTTTCAAGAATTCAGTGGAAAGTTGCTTTAAAAAAAAAAAAAAAAAAAGTTTAAAAATTGTTTACAGCTGTGACTTGCTACCCTGTCTCTGTTTTCTTGTTTCATATTTATCTCCTCTTCCTTGAGGTTTCAAGAGTGTTGAAGCTGATCTAAATTTAAGACATTATGTGTAAGTGCAGGGAGCTCTAGTAGCATAGTGCCTAAGGCACTTGACTGCTAACCAGAAGGCTGGTGGTTAAAACCCACCAGCCACTCCTCGGAAGATGGGGCAATCTACTTCTGTAGTGATACTGCCTCAGAAACCCAGGGAGGGGTCGCTATGACGGCACATAACAACAGCATTTAAGTGCAGCTTTAAAATCAAAGCTCCTTGTCATTAGTAAAGAAGAATGTAATCTCATTTGTATCCTTGCTTTTATATGTGATTGCAGTATATTATTTAAAACATGATATTTTCGCCTTTTCTGACTTACTGCAAATGTATGTGGATTGATAAGCTAGCTTGTCTATTTCCACAAGCATAATACATTTGTGCTTAAGTTAAAGCATGAAAAAATTAACAGTGCAGGATTAAAAAAGTTTAATATTATACATCATACAAAAGGAAAACTTATTTTGAGAAGTTATAGTTACACCTAATTAAATAGATAGGATGTGGAGCCATTCAAAAAGAGTGTAACATTTTGTAAAATTTTCTTAAGTGATTTAAGGTGAAAAATGACTTTTGGTTGTACAATTACTGGTAATTAAAAAATAACTATGTACATCTTATAAACCCACTGCTGTGGAGTTGGATCCAACTCATAGCAACCCCTCCTTAGGTTTCCGAGGCAGTATCACTATGGAAGTAGTTGCCCAACCTTTCTTCCGAGGAGTAGCTGGTGGGTTTGAACCGCCAGCCTTCTGGTTTGCAGTCAAATGCCTTAGGCACTAGGCCACCAGAGCTTCTGTACATCTTATATGGAACAATTAATGGATTGCATTTTTATTAAAATGTCATTTCATTAGCAAATTTTTTTAATTAATTTTTTTAAAAATTGTGATTTGGGTGAAGATTTACAGAGCAAAGTCACTTTCCATACAACAGTTCACATACACTTTGTCTCATGACATTGACCACAATTTACCACAATGCAACAGCTCCCCTCCCACTTCCTCCCCATAGTTACCTCTTCCCAGTGACCATCCCTCCATACTCTCCTGCACCCTGAGCTGTCTCCCGGTGCATAAGCAGCCCTTTTTTCTCCCATGATTGTTCTCTCCAAGGAGTGTATCTACGTCAGGTAAATGTTCAGCTCATATGCCCGTCTTTTGCTTGTCTGGATGCCACAGGTGTGGGTTCAATTCCAGACCTGACAGGCAGCTAGGGGCCATAGTCTCAGGGGTTCCACCAGGCTCTATCGGACCAGCAAACCTGGTCCCCTCCCCTTTTTTTTTCTCCAAATGATTTTGAGTTTTGTTCCACATTGTTCTCCCTCTCTATCCAGGATCTCCTACATAGATCCCCTTCCAAGTGGATGACAGTAGTAGCCGGGCACCATCTAGTTCTTCTGGTTTCATAGTCTTACAGGCTGCAGATTGGATGGTGTACCAGTCGCTAGGACTGATTGTATGCATGAATTTTTGGTTTCTTCATTCTTCTTTGCTCTGGACGAGGAGAGACCATCGTTGCATCTAGATGGCAGCTTGCAAGCTTTTAAGATCCCAGTCACTACTTGCCAAAGTAGGAGGTGGAACAATGCTTTGTGTAGTATGTTATGCCAATTGAGCTTGATGTCCCCTGTGACTCTGGTCCTGAGCCCACAGGTTCAACTACTCAGTCCCTCTGGGTAGCTGGCTTTGACCAAGCAGTGAGTACCACCTTGTCATTAGGCAAATTTTTAAATTCCATAAATATTTGGGTGCCTAATTTGTTGGCTGGTGGCTTAGTGCCTAAGGCATTTGACTGCTAACCAGAAGACTGGTGGTTCAAACCCACCAGTCATTCCTGGAAGGAAGATTGGGTGATCTAGTTCCATAGTGATATCGTCTTAGAAATCCAAGGAGGGGTTGCTATGAGTCAGATCTGACTCCATGGCAGTGCCTTGTGTTTGCATTTCAATATGTTAGATGCTGGGATATAATCATCAACAATAAATTAGTAATTCATTTCTCATAATAATACTAGTAATGATAATATTTATGGCAAGTATGCCTATGTGCCAGTCATTATTCTAAGTGCTTTGCATTTATTTGACATACTATACTTTTTTTCGGGAGCTCTGGTAGTGTAGTGCCTAAGGCACTTGGCTGCTAACCAGAAGGTGGCTGTTCAAACCCACCAGCCACTCCTGGAAGGAAGGTTGGGCAATCTACTTCCGTAGTGATACTGCCTCGGAAACGCAAGGAGGGGTTGCTATGAGTCAGGTCCGACTCCACGGCACATAAAAACAACAATATACTTTTCATCAAAATATATATTATATTTACTGTATTACAGTTAGACTAAAACTATATCTTAAATTATTTGTGTTTTACTTACAGTATATTTTATTTCTGTCCAGATGTTGCTTTTTATTCACTTGAATCTTATGTATTATCCCAGTGTTTCTCTAAGTAAAAATACTCTTTGGGAATTTGATCTTCCAGAAAATGTCTTACTTAATACAGTGGAGGATCAGAATGTTCATATTTTTGCTTCCTGAAAGAAATATTAAAGCAAAGACAGAAATGACAACCTTGAGTGGAATAGTGGTAACATTTCACTTGAACATTCTTACCTATAGTCTTAATGGACAATTGCAAGCCTGTTTGTGGTCCTACTGTAGTCATACAAATCTTAACATCTGCGATACAAGTAATCCGTCAATTACAAATGAGTTCTGGTCCTAAGTCTGTCTTCAAGT
The DNA here is from genome assembly GCF_000298275.1 of Orycteropus afer afer. Classification (NCBI taxonomy): domain Eukaryota; kingdom Metazoa; phylum Chordata; class Mammalia; order Tubulidentata; family Orycteropodidae; genus Orycteropus; species Orycteropus afer. The sequence goes on along the minus strand of NW_006921608.1, from coordinate 19,695,841 downwards.
TGAATAGTGTGTAAGTGGGAACAATTAGGTAAGGTTCAGTTAGTCAAATGTTTGTCTTGGTATACAGTATATAGTGTACCTTTCTATACATAAAAAAACTAGAGCAACAGTTCCAGATACACTAAAACTTTTTTAACAATAATACAGTAATAATAATAATAATGCGTTTCTGCGAAGTAATGCCTGTTTGTCACTACGAACAACTGTATATACCTCAAATTTTTAATAAAGTAGACTTTAGGGAAATGGAGGCTGGGATCACAAACATATATGTGGCTGGACTTGGCCCTTTGAATGAAAGGATGTTATGCAGCTCGGGACTGTATTTCATATGAAGGTCACTAAACCAGAGACTGAAGATAACAGGTTTTGTGAATATGTTACTGTCATTTAGTTTGACATTTTCTTTACAAAGGAGTCCCTGAGGTCATAAATAGTAAAGAGCTCAGCTGCTGATCCAGAGGTGGGTGTTTAACTTCACCCAGAGGTACCTTGGGAGAAAGGCCTGGCAGTATACTTCTGAAATATCAGCTCCTAAAACTTTGTAGGTCACAGTTCTACCCTGACACATACAGGTCGCCATGAGTTGGAATAACTAGATGGCAACTGGTTTGGTTTTGGTTTTCTTCCTTTGCAATGCTGAAATCATAATAGAGGGAAAAGGAAACTTGAGTTTCCTTTTCCAGTGCATTCTTATCAGAACTAATAATCTAGCGTGTCCAGTTGCTTTGGCCTTTGTGGCTTTTCTACCTAGAGATGCTTGGTGCTGTCTTTCAATTTTGAAGTTATTAGATCAGTGTAAGGGAAAGGAGGTGAAATTTGCTTCCAGTTAGTTTTGCTTCTTGACGACAGGCAGAAAGTTTTAGGGACAAGGTTGAAGAGATTGGCTAAAACGGATACAACAAACACCATGTTGTACTTTTTGCTCTTACCTTCTAATACCACTGAAATTGACATATTAAAATTAATGTATGTATTTCATATAACACTGCTATTAAAATCGTGGGAGCTCTGGTAGCATAGTGGCTAAGACACTTGCCTGCTAACCAGACGGCTGGCGGTTCAAACCCACCAGCCACTCCTCGGAAGGAAGGTTGGGCAATCCTACTTCCATAGTGATCCTGCCTCGGAAACCCAAGGAGGGGTCGCTATGAGTCGGGTTTGACTCAACAGCACATAACAACAACAACAACAACAACATTAAAATCGTATCTTAAAATGTATAGTATTTTGGACTTAAGGGAAAGTAGTATAGATCCTTTATAAATTATTAGTATGATCCTTGATCACTGCTAATACAGATTCATGAGAGATGACTGTTAAGATTTGTGAATTTCACACATTTGGTAATCTATGCAAAATTTCTAGTATAAATTGCACTTTTATGAATAAAATCGAGTTATTTGCACAAAGAGAACATTTTAAAGTTTCTGTAAAGTGATTCATTTTATAAAGAAATATTTTTAAAAAGAAAATGATTTCTTTTTGTAAAGAACAATTTATATCTGATTATTCCCTTCCAGTGGAAAGATCATAGCCCATTGGTCACATATATTTGTAAGTACCTTAATAATA
>NW_006921608.1:19678403-19693224 GCF_000298275.1 Orycteropus afer afer | reverse complement strand
AACTTATAGGACCATTGTCTGCCAACCCTATATATGATCTTGGATACACTCCCCATTTCATAGACACACCTAATCGTTTAGCCTGTCCACCTATCTATCCATCCATATACCCATGTTTGCCTTCACTGAGAACTCAGTACTGTATAGACAAATACTCATTCTTGTTGACCCCTTCTAACTTTTGCTTAACCCAGGGTAGGGGAGAATTAAAAAGGTACCCTGAAGGAGGAATATAGTAATTTTTATTAGTTGACCCAGATTTATGTACAAAAACACTCAAAATTGGATGTTTGACTTTTCTGATGACAGTGTTATTTTCTAATGTATCCACTGGCCTCACTGACATGACTACAGAATAAGTGGTACTAGAGAGAGGTGAAATTTAGACTAATCTGATTGAATCCCCTAAATGTAGAGTATTTTTTTCCCAGTATGCCAGTGTCTACAAAGATATTTTAGCAAATATGAATTTGCTGTGAAGCTATTTTGAAATACTTTTGTTTTCCACAGTAAAGCTAGAAGACCATCTATAGCAGCAGCAGCAGCTGATTGGTTTGTCCTTTTTGACTCCTTTTTAGGCTCATTTCAGAGCCTAAAGTCAGTAAAAAGGAAAATTTCCTTCTTATAAGGACGAGATACATTCTTGTACCACCTTATAAACTTGACCGGAACACCCTATACCTACATTATAGTCATAGTGTACCCCACAAGATAACTGGTTCTAGGGAAGAAAACTTAAATTGTATATACTAAATTCCTATTTAATTAGAAATTTAGTTTACTGGTTTGGAGGTAATGTCTGCATTACATTTTAAAATTGGAGATAGAAAGGATACATGTTCAAATATTAGGAAATTTTTCTAAGATCTTCCCACAAATATTCTGGGGATCCTTCTAGGGTCAGCCTATTTTTTTTAACATTTGTGTGTGTAAGACTGTATGATGTTCATGGTACTCAAGCATTGTGAAACTGCAGGATTATTAAAAATGTAGTTTTATGATCAAATTATTCTATTCTGTTTTGAGTTTTTTTTAAAATTGGTAATCCTTGAATGATGCATATGATCCTGTCAGGTTAGATAGAATAGTAAGGTAACTGATGAAATGACCTTTTGTTCCACAGCTATTATGGAAAAGCATTTACTTATTTTGAAAATAGCTTTATCTTGTGAGCTCCTTGGTTTATCAATAGGACTTGATGGATGGGGAGTATATGTCTGTTAAAGCAATTATGAAAAAGTTATCTTTGGTACTAAGGTGTCTCATTGTGACTGTAGCTTAAGTATAAAAAAAGTTAATGAGCTGAGGATATAGATTAGAATACTTTGATGCACATGTTGCAATAATTGTTTCGTATATTTTAAGGACGAACTGTAGAACTGCGCCAAAGGAAAAAAACAAAGCCTTCAGAAAATAAGGAACCTGCCAAAGAAGAGAAAATCAAAAACACTCCAATTCCTGAAAGAGCTCTAAAATGTAAGTTAGATAGATTTGATATTTTTATGCTATTTATAGTTATGCTAGAAAGGATATTTTATATTAATATTTTATATGTATAAACATATTTTGGAATTAATATTAATAAAGTGTGTGGCGATAGCAGTTACCTTCCATAAGGTTTTGCTGTAAACAACTCCCAAATTTCATTGGCTTATAGACTTTTACTTTTGATTAATGTTACATGTGTAGCTAGAGGTCAGTTACTGTGGCAACTGCGTGTTGTCCTATTATTATTATACTGTGTAAGTGTCCTATTGTTCTCGAACCCAGGCTGAAGGAACAGTCTGTATTTGGGACATGTTTTTCTTGTAGCAGAGGAAATGACCAGGAGAGCAGGCAAGAATCATGCAATGTCTCTTGAAGTTTCTGCTGTATTGGCGCATTGTCACTTGTACTTATATTCTATTGGTCCAAGTAAGTCATATAATTAAGCCTGACAGTGAGTTGGAGAAGCATACCCTAATTACAAGGTAGCATTGTGAGTCACATGGAGTGGGTAGAGAAGTGTAATCCTATTATAGAATAGGAGAAAATAGTTGGAACAGTCATGCAGTCTACCACACTCTGGTCTTTTGGTCATAAATATTTACTTCCCTCCTTTAGATAAAATATACTCATAACCTCCCTCATCCCAAGAAAGACACTTAGTATTACTGAGTTATGGCATTGATCTTTATGCTTAAGTTCTTCTAAATCAACATCAGGTCTAGATATGATTCTTTCTCATCCAGAAACTTATAAATAAAAAAGAGAAACTATTTGCCATGTGTAAGGGGTCCCTAAGACCACATATAGGTTTAGTGAGTCCCTTGGGGAACTCACAGGATTTAGGATAGTCATACTTAGAGATTTATTACAGCCAAAGAATACAAAACAAAATCAGCTAAGAGAAAAGGCCCATGGGGCAAAGACTAGAAGAAACCTTGTGTAAGCTTCCAACAGTCGTTGCTCAATGGAGTCATGTAGGCTGTTTTTTTAATTTCTCTAGCATTGAACTTTGTGTGAAATTTTTGTCTACCCAGGAAATTCAGAGACTCTGCCCAGGGTTTTTATTGGGAATTGGTCGTGTAGGTACCATTTGCCAATGATATACCAAAATGCTAGGCTCAGAAGGAAAGCAGGTGATCAGCATAAACCACAGTCAGATTTGACTTGATGGCATTGGGTTTTTTACCGAGAGTTTAGGCACAGAAAACTACACTTACCAGTTGCGGAATGGTGCCAACCCTGAAATCCAAGTTCCCAGACACCAGCCAAAGCTATCTTTGCAAGTGGGCTTTTCTAAAGATAGCAGTTTCAGGCCTGCTGTGTTAACTCTTTTTTTTGCACATGCCCCCCCGTTCAGTAAACATTGTTGGACAGGGACGATAACCAAAATAAATGTTCCCATTTAGAAAGAGGAAGAGTAGGAGACGCACAGGAGCTCTGGTGGTATAGTGCCCAAGGCATTGACTGCTAACCAGAAGGCTGGCAGTTCAAACCCACCAGCCACTCCTCAGAAGGAAGGTTGGGCAATCTACTTCTGTAGTGATACTGCCTCGGAAACCCAGGGAGGGGTCTCTACGAGTCAGAAATAACTGGACGGGAGTGAGTGAGGAGGTACACATCAGCTGCTGATCTATAACAATTCTGAAATCTTGCCAGATAAATATGAAGTCTTCTCACCAGTGGGGGTCACCATGAGTTGGAATCGACTCGATGGCAGTAGGTTTGTTTTTTTTAACCCTGAAGTAGGGGATATATATCTTGATTAGGTCTCCTGTGCTGGTAGGGAATAGCTCTCTAGTTCATTGTTCTCCGTGGTCCTTGGGTCTTTTCTCTGGATGTTCTTTCTTTACCATTGTCCTCTTTACCTATATCTGGAGAATATTTTGGAGAATATACCATCCTCGGGGGCTGAATGACTTTTCTAGATTGCTTATTGCAAAGTTGAAAAAGGTTAAGGGCCCAAAAGTTGTTTTATGGCTCAGACAACTATAGTCACTTCTAACCCAGGCTGGCTACTGTTGGCAATACTGTGCTCTAAAAAACATTATCACCTTTTTGTCTAATCAACTCCCTTTGCCAGTAGTCATACTTACAATTCTTTTACAAATAGCCTTCTCAAACTTAATTAAGATACTTTAAGCTTATCAGAAGGAACCCTGGTGGTGCTGTGGTTAAGCCCTCACCTGTTAACCAAAAATTTGCAATTCAAATCTACCAGCAGCTTTATGGGAAAAAGATAATAGTTTGCATCTGGAATGGTTACAGCATAGGAAACCTATGAGCAATTCTACTCCATCCTGTAAAGTTGCTGTGAGTTGCAATCAATTTGATGGCAACAGGTTTTTTATTTTTTTTTAAACTTATCAGACGTTTGTGGTACTGTATTCTTAGACTATTTTGTCTAACTAAAATAATTGCCTGGAGCCACTTTAGTCCAGCAAAGATTTTAAAAAGTGTATGATAGCTGTGCCCTTGATTTACTCTTTGCCTCCATGTTCACTACCAGTTCAGTGCTACAAATACTAGTTTTTTTTAGAAAAAGGTTTTGTTTCATTAGCATGACACTCCTAACACCATTTTCAGTATTAGATATATTTATTTTGGAATAGATCACCTCAAAGTCTTAGTGGTTCCCTTTTTACTCAAATAAGATGTAGGCAGTAAGTCATTTACAGATCTACTTCAGGTCCTAGCAGCAAGAAAATGATTTTTGGAAGCTGGAGAATAGAGATCCGTGTTACACAATGACAAAAAATATAATAGAACAGTTTCCTCTGAATAGGTGGAATTTTAACACTTAATTTTTAAAAAATAATATTTTGTTTTGTTTTTTGTAAAAGTTTGCACAGTAAGTTAGGATCTTATTTGACAATTTTCACATAACTTGTTCAGTGACGTTAATTACCTTTCAATGTGTTATGGTTTCATTTCCAGTACTCTTAATTTTCCTGTCCCTTTATCTTCTGATCTTTGCTTTAGAGTAAATGTTGACCTTTTAGCCTTATACAGATAATTTTTTAGTAGAGCACCACTCTTACATGTAATATCCTTTATTTTGTGTGTCACTCTGCTATTTTGCTAAAAGGTGATCTCAGGGGTAGTGTCAGTTCAAGGTTTAAAGAATGTCTCAGGGTAGTACTTTTAGGAGTCCTCTGATCTCAGCTGTTGCAGTTATCTGGCCTTTTTTGCTCCTTAAGTATTTGAGTTTTGTCTATATTTTTTCCCTATTCTATCCGGGACCATCTGTTGTGACCATGGTCAGTGGTGGTAGGGGGTACTATCTAGTTCTTCTGGTCTCAACGTAGATGAGCCTTTGGCTCTAGTAGGCTATCAGCTCTGTAGATTTTTTTTCTTCTCTGAGATTTTGGTTACCTTCTTACTCTTTTCTTCCTGATGAGTAGAGACCAGTAATTGTATCTTAGATAACTACTCTCAGGCTTTTAAAACCCCAGATGTTACTCACTTAACTACGATACAGAACATGAAGTTTGTGAACTGTATTATGCCTGTTGACTTAGTTGTCCCATGAAACTGTAGTTCTTAGTCTTCATATCCAAAATACTAATCTGGAAGATATTTGGTTATGTCTGAGGAGTATCTGTAGTTGTGTCTGCAGTGAATATATGTTCTTGTACACACGCCTGTATTTACATGTACATGTGGATACTACTTTCTGTTTTCACATATGTGTGCACCCGCACCTACCCAGATACCACCTGTGTGCCTCTTCCCATCCATATGTGATCTTACACTTCTTTGGTTTTTGTTTGAGTTGTTGCCATCTTATATATGTCAAATTCTTTAGTAGTAGCATCTGTTTCAATTGAGTGGTTCTCAGTGAAATCATTTATTTTGGTCATGCTTTGCTCACTACACTCACATTTGGTGCCACTTTTCCCATCACCAAAAATAAAAAGTATTTACGATCTAAAGCATAGTGCTACTTTTGGATTATTTTGGCTAATGAGATTGCAAAACAGTATTACTAAAGTCCCTCAGTTATTATTAGTTGCATATGACTTCAGGAAAGACATGAGTTTAGAATAGAATTGGCCTGTTTGCAAGCAGGAATGAAAGAGAAACTAGATAATTAAAAAATCTTGAACTTTCAGTGTTTTTCAACCAGTAAAAGGTAAACTTGAGTGGCAAAATCTGATAAAGGTGAGTCCTCAGAGCAATGACCAAATCAAAGGAATGGAATAGTGGCTAAAGCACTTGACTGCTAACCAGAAGGCTGGCGGTTCAAACCCACCAGCCACTCCTCGGAAGGAAGGTTGGGCAATCCTACTTCCGTAGTGATACTGCCTCGGAAACCCAAGGAGGGGTCGCTATGAGTCGGGGCCGACTCGAGGGCACATAACAACAACAGCAGTCAATCCTTCAGTGAGAAAAAATGGCTCAGGGGAAAAAGAAACTAAATGTGTGGTCTGACAAAAGTTTGATAAGCTCCAAATACATTCAATTAAGCCTTTTAAATTTTTTTTTTTTAAATAGTTTGCAGTAGCCACCCAAAAGATAAAGTCTAACCAGAGATACAAAATACCTATGCAAAGGAAAACTATAAAACATTACCACAAGAAACCAAAAAGGACCACATAAATGAAAGACCATACCATGTGAAATTAAGTCTTTAAGAAAGGCTTATCTGGAAGAGGATTGTGGATATAATTATTGGTACATTGAGCTAACTGAAATTAAATAGATAAAAAGTTGACAAAATTTTTCTTTTCTTTGCATGTGTATAATAGCACTTGTATACTATCCTTCAAAAACATAATCATCACCTTGGTCATGGGGGCGGGGGGACAAGCTCAATTGGTATAACATACTACACAAAAACATTGTTGTACATCCTACTTTGGTGAATAGCAACTGGAGTCTTAAAAGCTTGCAGGTGGCCATCTAGATGAAAGAATTGGTTTATCCTCACTCAGAGCAAAAGAGAATGAAGAAAACCAAAGATGCATATAAAGAATTAGTCCAAGGGACTAGTGGACTATGTGAACCTCAGTCTACATGACCGTGAGACCAGAAGAACTAGATGGTGCTCAGCTACCATTGTTCACCACTTGGAAAGGAATCAGTGCAGGAGATCTTAGATAGAGTAGGGAAAAAATGTGGGGCAAAACCCAAAATCATAAAAAGACCAGGCTTACTGGTCTGATAGAACCTGGTGAAATGCCCAAGATTAAGGCCCCTAGTTACCCTTCAGGCTTGGAATTGAGCTCACTCCTGTGGCTTCTAGCTAAGCAAAAGACAGGCATATGGGATGAACATTTACACCAGGTAGATACATGCCTTAGAACTATCAACTCTGGGAGATCAGAAGGGCAGTATTTGCACAGGGAGATAGCTCAGGGGGCAGGAATGCACAAGAAAGAAGGACATGGGGAAGAGGTAACTACACAGAGGAAGTGGGAAGAGAGCTGTTACATTGTGGGGATTGCAATCAGTGTCATGAAACAAAATGTGTATGAAGTGTTGTATGGAAAATGAATTTGCTCTGTAAACTTTAGCCCAAATCACAGTAAAAAAAAAAAAAAAAAGTCAAAACTCATTGAATTGTGTATGAACCTGTATCTTTTTCCTTCAGATAGCAAGTAGTTGTTAGGTGCCATCAAGTTGGTTTTTGCCTCATAGACCATGTGCACAACAGAATGAAACACTGACTGGTCCTGTGCCATCCTAATAATCACTGCTATGCTTGAACCCGTTGTTGCAGCCACTGTGGCAGTCCATCTCGCTGAGGGTCTTCCCCTTTTTTGCTGACCCTCAGCTTTACCAGTCATGATATCCTTCTCCAGGGATTGATCCTTCCTGATAATATAACCAAAGTATGAGAGATGAAATCTGGCCATTCTTACTTCTAAGAAGTATTCCGGCTGCACTTCTTCCAGAACAGATCTGTTCATTCTTCTGGCTGTCCTTGGTATATTCAGTATTTTCACGTATACCATAATTCAAACAAATTGATTCTTCTGTGGTCTTCCTTGTTCATTGTCCAGTTTTCATATGTATATGAGGCTATCGAAAAGACAGTGTGGACTGCGTCAGGTGCACCTTAGTCTTCAAAATGACATCTTTATTCTTAAACACTTTAAGGAGATTTATTTGCGGCAGATTTGCCTGATGCAGGATGTCATTTGATTTCATGACTGCAGCTTCCATTAACATCAATTGTGCATCCAAGGAAAATGAAATCCTTGACAACATCGATCTTTTTTCCATTTATAATGATGTTGCTTATTGGTCCAGTTGTGAAGATTTGTATTTTCTTTATGTTGAGGTATAATCCAGACTGAAGGCTGTTTATTCCTTTTAGTTACTTTAAAAAAAAAAAAAAAAAAAAATGCTGAATTCAGTTCTGACTCATAGTAACCCTATATGGCAAAGTAGAACTGCTCCAAAGGATTTTTAAGGCTATAAACCTTTATGGAAGCAGACTTGCACATCTTTCTCCTGCTGAATGCCAAGTGGGTTTGAACTGCCGACCTTCTGGTTAGCAGCCAAGCACTTTAACCACAGTACCACCAGGGTTCCTTTATTTATAATTCCAAAAAAAAAAACAACCCATTGCCGATGAGTCAATTCCAACTCATAGTCACCTTATTGGACAGAGTAGAACTATGCCATAGGGTTTCCAAAGCTGTAAATCTGTAGAAGTAGTCTGCCTCATCTTTCTCCTGTGGAGTGGCTGGTGGCTTTGAGCTGCTGACCTTTTGATAACAGCCCAACGCTTTAACCACAACACTACCAGAGCTCCTTTTTTTGTAAAATTAGGAAACTTTATTTTAAAAAAAATAGTTATGGTAAAATAGGTATAACAAAAAGTTTGCCACTTTAACCATTTTAAAAAAAATCAGTGACTTTAATTACATTTACTGTGTTGTGCTACCATCACCACTATCCATTTCCAAAAGTTTACATCACCCTAAATAGCAATAACTCCTTATTTATTCTCTCCTCACTGCAGCCCCTGATACATACTAATAAACTTTTACCTCAGTGCATTTGCAATCAATTTTAATTTATCAACATTAATTTTAAAACATTTTTAGATGTACAAAAAAATTGAGTAGATAATACAGAGAACCTTATCATACCCCTCCCCACTCACATACAGAGTTTTCCTTATTATTATCAGTTTACATTAGTATTGTACATTTGTTAGAATTAATGAACCAATATTGAAACATTGTTAACTAAATTCCACTCTTTGTGCAGATTTATTTAGTTTTTACCTTCTGTCTTTTCCAGTATGCCATCCAGGACACCACATTACATTTAGTTGTCATTATCTCCTCAGGCTCCTCTTGGCTGTGACAGTTTCTCATACTTTCTTTGTTTTTGATGACCTTGACAGTTTTGAGGAGTACTGGTCAGGTATACTGTAGAATTCCACTTCATTGGAATTTCTCTGATGTTTTTCTTCTGATTAGAGTGTGGTTACAGGTTTTTGGGAGAAAGACCACAGAGATACGGTGCCATTTTCCATCATATCAAGGATACATACTAACTTTTGATTACTTTTAATATGTTTTGACAGATGTACTATTTCAACGCTTTGCAAAGTTTTTCATTGGCTGTCTTGCAGCAGTTACTAGTGGAATGATGTATGCTCTCTACTTATCAGCATACCATGAACGGAAATTCTGGTTTTCCAACAGGCAGGTAAGAAGGAATTTTGAGCATATGAAAGTTGTTTTAGTATGTATTATTAATTTGGCTAATGTGTTTTCTAGTAAGGCAAAATAAATTTGTGAGTAAATATGAAAATACTGTCTTACTTAGGACCATTAGAAGCAAAATGCTCTATAAGCTCTTAGCATACCCAGTCGTAAAACCAACCTTGAAATAATTAATGGCATGAATTTCAAGGCCTGAGAATAGAAGCTATGAAGATGCTTTTTCCTTCATGCAGTTTATTTATCAGGGAATTTTGATGATAGTGAAATGTTACAGAGTCATTCCGTGAGCTTTTTAGTAGTTTTGATAGATGACATTTCAGAAACAACTTATGGAAATTTCAGCATTAAGATACTTAAATTTTTAAAGTATATGATTAGAACTTTATTGAAAATTAATAGACTTAACATGCTACTTAATAAACTATTGTCTCAAATTAGTATGTTTAATGTCTGATTTTAAATTGTGTATGTTCTTTAGTAATTATATTTATGTTCTTGATTCTATAATATGGTCTTTTTTTTTAATTGTGATGGGTGAAAGTTTACAGATTAAATTAATCATCCATACAGCAGTTCACATACACTTTGTCTCATGACATTGACTGTAATCTCCCACAATGCAGCAGCTCTCTTCCTACTTCCTTCCCATAGCCACCTCTTCCTTGTGTCCTTCCCTCCCATGCACTCCTGCTCCCCAAGTTGTCTCCCTGTGCATACACAGCCCTTCTATTCTCCCATGATTAATATGGTCTTTGAATAAGTTTATTTTCAGACTTAACTTCATAATCAGATATATCTGTAAGATGAATAAGCAAACTTTACAATGTTACCACTTGATTTTATAAAACAAAAAATAGGACAACAAACTCATTGCCATTGACTGGCTTTTGACTTGTAGTGACCCTTATAGGAAAGAGTAGAACTGCCCATAGGTTTTCCAAACCTGTAATCTTTATGGAAGCAGACTGCCACATCTTTCTCCTGTGGAGTAGCTTTTGTGTTTGGACTAACCTTTCAACAGCAGCTGAGTGCTTTAACCACTGTGTCACCTGGGCTTGTTCTTGACCTAATAGGGTTTAAAAACTTTTGAGCCCAAAGTGTTTTTTTTTTTTGGTCCTTATTTTTGAGCAAATAGTCAATCAGAAGCACTCGTCATTTTTAAAAGCCACCAAGACAATAGAATAATTACTGATTACCTTTAACGATTGATAAAAGGTGTTACTGGAGCATATGTTATTTCCTTGAAGACATGTAGATTAACTAGTAGTAATTCTTAACACTGGATATACAGTAGAATCATCTGAGAAGTTCTCAAAAAATTACCTCCCTCACAGATTCTTAGGTGGATGGTGGGGAGGCAATAGCTGGGGTCAGGATTTGAAAGATTATTTCCAGTCAGTTCTGTTACGCAGGCAGCATTGAGAACATTCAAAGGTTTGAAAATGTAGAAGGCATTCATGAAAAACCTTGTTTTTCATAAAGCCATGCATGTGGGTCAGCAGCATTGCCATCACCTGGAAGTTCTTTTAGAATTACAGATTCTCAGGCCTCACTTCAGAATTAGAATCTACATTTTAATAAGCTCTCTAGATATTTTATATGCTCATTAAAATTGAGAAACACTGATTTAAGAGTTTAACGTTGAAATCTTAGAAGCAAATCTGTTTTCTTTACTTAAAAATCATTTTATGGAAATTAATCTTTCTAGATTCCAAACCAAAAAATTCATGGCTGTCAAGTCGATTTGACTCATAGCCACCCCTCCTTGGGTTTCTGAGGAGGTATCACTATGGGAGTAGATTGCCCAATCTTCCTTCCAAGGAGTAGCTGTTGGGTTTGAACCTCCAGCCTTCTGGTCAAATGCCTTAGATACTATGCCATCAGAGTTCTTATCTTTTTAGATTAATAATTTCAAAATGGAGGTGGAGGATTCCTTGGTCAAATAGATCTGAGGAAAATCTTGGAGATTCACAGTGCATTGTAAATACTGGAACTCTGGAAAGTCTTATAGTAAAGAAACCACTTAGCTAACTCTTTTTTTAAGTAACATTTATTTATATCTTAGGTAGCTTTGTTGATCAATCTTTGGGAAAGCTACTATCTTTTGTTTTTACATTAATGCTTAAATATCATACATGAAAATAAATTGAATTTGATTTTAAAAGATTATAGATTTAGCATGAAATGTACAAGACTTCCTAATGTCTTTGACTACTGTGTTCTTGATTTTTTTATGGCCTGATTCTAGGAATTTTAAGACTTGCTTATATTTCTGGAAATTCTTTTGAAAAGCACCAATTAAGGGTCTGCTGCTCTTGAACAGAAATGATTAAGGATGTGCTGTTCTGGGTACATGGGATAGTAGAAAAGTAATAAAAATAATACTTTCTTAAACTTATCTTTTAGTGATGGACTTCTAACGTCTCAACCATCATTCTTCATTACCTGTCTTATTATTCTTGCTATCCTTAGGAGATGTCTTTTGGTTTTGCTTCTACGTTTTCTTTATATCCAACAAGTAAATGACTCATGTGTTACAATCCATTTTAAACCTTAGGTATTTCATTGAAATATTTGCCAAATTATTGAAAAGTTTAAACTGTTTATCAATATAACTGTTAGTGACTAAAGAAGGAAGATTGCAGATAAAATTTAGAATACTAGTATTTAAATAATCATTTCATTTTCTTTTAGGAGCTTGAACGGGAAATCACCTTTCAGGGTGACAGTGCCATTTATTACTCATATTACAAAGATATGTTAAAGGCACCTTCATTTGAAAGAGGTATAATCATCAATTTTCTATTTTTAATAACAATGTTTTCCTGAAATAACACATTGTTCATTTGGATTGGAGCCTTTGAATGTAGAAATTTATATCCGAATACAGATATTGCACTTTATCATACTTGATACAAAATTGGAAAAATGAGACACAGAGTATATTATGGGAGTTTCTTTTTTTTTTTAAATTGTGATTTACGTGAAAGTTAGCAAATTCATCTTCTATACAGTAGTTCACACACACTTTGTCTCATGACATTGACTGCCATCTCCCACAGTGCAACAGCTCTCCTCCCACTTCCTTCCCATAGCCACCTCTTCACTGTGTCCTTCCCTCTCATGCACTCCTGCCTCCCAAGCTGTCTCCTTGTGCATACACAGCCCTTCTATTCTCCCATGATTGATCTCTCCAAGGAGTGTATCTGCCTAATGTAAATGTTTAGTTCCTATGCCTGTCTTTTGTTTGTGTTTGACTGGAAGCCACAGGAGTGGGTTCAGTTCCAGACCTGAAGGGCAGCTAGAGGCCATAGTCTCAGGGGTTCCACCAGGCTTTATCAGACCAGCAAACCTGGTTTTTTTTTTTTTTTTTTTAATGATTTTGAGTTTTGTACCACATTGTTCTCATACTCTGTCCAGAATCTACATAGATCCCTCTCCAAGTGGTTGACAGTGGTAGCCAGGGACCATCTAGTTCTTCTGGTCTCATGGTTGTGTAGGCTTAGAATCGATTGCATGGTGTACCAGTCCCTTGTTTCCATGAATCTTTGGTTTTCTTCATTTTTCTTTGCTCTGGACGAGGAGAGACCCATTGTTGCATCTAGATGGTCGCCTGCAAGCTTTTAAGATCCCAGTTGCTACTCGCCAAAGTAGGATGTGGAACAATGTTTTTGTGTAGTGTGTTATGCCAGTTGAACTCGATGTCTCCTGTGACCATGGTCCATGGAATTTTTTTGATACTATAAAATATTTAATGACTTATGAATGAAATATTTGCTTAATTATTATAAAAGCAAAGTAAATAATCTGGAGAAGAATTTTCTATCTTTAGGTATTTATGAATTGACTCACAATAACAGAACTGTATCTCTGAAGACTATAAATGCAGTGCAGCAGATGTCTCTCTATCCAGAACTTATCGCCAGTGTTGTATATCAAGCAACTGGTAGCAACGTATGTTTTTCTTTTGACCTTAGTATTTATTTTCTCATGTATTTATTATTCCTCAAATTATTTATGCCATTCTATTAATTCCCTTTCTCTCTTTTTTTCCTTTCCATCTAGGAGATTATTGAACCAGTGTATTTCTACATTGGCATTGTTTTTGGATTGCAGGGAATATATGTAACTGCTTTATTTGTTACAAGCTGGCTTATGAGTGGAACCTGGCTAGCAGGAATGCTTACTGTTGCATGGTTCATTATTAATAGGTAAGAAAGGAGTTTTTAATTGCTTTTTACTATTTTTTGCAGCTGTGGTAGTCAGAGTTCTAAAAATGAACCCCTCGAGATTTCACACCCAATCTCTAGAACATATGAATACAAGCAGATGGAATTCCTGTGATTAGGTTATGTCATATAGAGCAGTTGACCTTAAGGCAGGAAGATAATCCAGTGGGCCTGGTCTGATCACACCTCTTAAAAGCATAGAGCTTTCTCTAGCTATTGCAGAGGGGGAAGTCAGAGATTTGAAGCATGAGAAGGATTTGATACTCCTTGCTCTCAACAGCTATTGATCTTGTAAGAAGACTGCAGCCTCCACTGATACCTTGATTTTAGCCCAGTAATACCATGAACAGAGAATCCAGCCTTACTCTGCTGCTTTTGTGAGATAATTAATTTGTGTTTTAAGTCACTATATTGGTGGTAATTTGTCACACAACAATTGAAAAATAATACACCAGCCTTATACCTCTTTTTTCAGACATACAATCACATAGATCTCCTTTTTTTCTTATTTAAAATTGGTGATATAGTTTCTTGAAATGAAGGAGAGGCATCAGATAGATAGATCACTATTAAGTTAGCCATGTAGATAAGAATATGTACTAATCTCTGACCTTGTCCTTTGAATTAATATATTCATCTCCTTTGATGATCAAAAGAGCCTTCATTCTTTAATAATAAGTAAAAATGATTCCCTGGGTGGTGGTAGGAGGAGCCCTGGTAGTGCAGTGGTTAAGCGCTTAGGTGCCAACCAAAAGGTCAGTGGTTTGAACCCACCAGCAGCTCCTTGAGAGAAAGATATTGCAGTCTGCTTCCATAATGATTACAGCCTTGGAAGCCATGTGGAGTAGTACTCCTCTGTCCTGTAGAGTTATTGTGAGTTATAATTGACTCAACCACAACAGGTTTGTTTGTTTTTTTTTTTTGGGGGGGGGTAGTGGTGGAGGTAGGGTATTAGAAACAGCAAGTGTAGACTCTTTAAAGTATTTGGCAGCTAAGGGGAGAAGAGATGTTAGGGAAAACTATAAGAGTATCAGGGTTGAGGGAAGGTTTTGATAGTATGAGGGGATTTAATCTGATTTTAGAATGAAATGAAGGATGCAGAGGAAAGGATTAAATGTGTAAGGAGTGGGGTTAAGGATGATAAATAATGAAATAAGGCCCTACTTAAGGTAGAAGATAATGTAATTGAGGTATAAGTACAGTTAGTAGCCATGAGTAAAATATATTTACACTATATTCTGTTTATAACATGCTCATACGTGCTGCAGAAGCAGTACAAAGAATTTTATATAGTTGTTAGACATAGGTTAGAGTCCAGTTATGCAGAAGGTTAAGTGCTTGACTGCTAGCTGAAAGGTTGGTGGTTCAAATCCATCCAGTGGCACCTCAGATGACAAACCTGGCTATCTGCTTTTT
>NW_006921608.1:19662727-19677887 GCF_000298275.1 Orycteropus afer afer | reverse complement strand
AGTGTTTTCAGGTTATTGATATTTAGCATATATATTCACATATATATTTATACCAAACCCAAAAACCATGCTGTCAAGTCAATTCCAGCTCATGGTTAGTACAGAGTAGAACTTTCCTACAGGGTTTTCAAGGCTATAAATCTTTATGGAAGCAGACTGCCTCATCTTTCTTCCACAGAGTGGCTGGTGGATTTGAACCACCAACCTTTCAGTTAGCAGCTGAGCAGTTAACCACTGAGCCACCTGGCTCCATATATTCAGGGAAGACAAGTTTTCTTCTAATAATTTTCAACAGCTTTGTTGAGGTATAATTGACATAGAATAAAGTGCACATATTTAAAATACACCATTTTATTAAGTATTTAGCTATACTTTGGAACCATCAACACAATAAAGAGAAAGTTGACATGTTATGATGAATGTAACTAATGTCAATAAAAAGTTTATGTGGAAATTGACAAATGGGAACTTAACTTCCTGTGTAAACTTGCACCAAAAACTCAATAAAATCTTAGTTAAAAAACCCATAAAATAAAAGACACTGTTAAGAAAATGAAAAGACAAGCCACCAACTGGGAGAAAATATTTATAAAGCGTGTAACTGACAGAGAACCTCTATCTAGAATTTACAAAGCATTCATACAGCTGCATAATCAGAAGATAAACTTTATAAAAGATGGGCAAAAAATTTGGATACTTCGATAAGCACATAAAAAGGTATACATCATTAGTCTTTAAGAAAATCCAAATTAAAATTATAATGAGATACTGTATACATGCACTAGATTGGTTAAAGTTAAAATGACTGGAAAAAAAAAAGATGAACCATATTAATTTTTAGGAGGGACTTCTACAGTTTGCTAATAGGAATGTAAAATAGTACAACCACATTAGAAAACAGTTTGGTAATTTCTTAAAAGTTAAACACATATCTTACAATATGACCCAGCCATCCTACTCCTAGGTGTTTATCCAAGAGAAACGAAAGCATATGGCTATACAAAGACTTGCACACAAATGTTCATAGGAGCTTTATGGGCAGTAGTGCAAAGTTGGAAACTACCCAAATTTCCATCAACAGCTGAATGGATAAACAAATTGTGATATATCCATACAATAGAATACTATTTAGCAGTAAAAAGGAATGAACTGTTAATATGTGCAATATGCTTGAATCTCAAAATAATTATGCTTAGTAAAAGAAGCCGGAAGGAAGGTGGGACAATCTACTTCCGTAGTGATACTGCCTCGGAAACCCAAGGAGGGGTTGCTATGAGTCGAGTCTGATTCGATGGCAAATAACAACAACAGCAACAACAGTGAAAGAAGCCAGACCAAAAACAAAGTAATGCTGTATGACTCCATTTATATAAAATCCTAGAAAACGTAAACTAATGTATAGTGACAGAAGGCAGATCATTGGTTCCCTGAGGGTAGTGGGAAAGCAATGAGAAAGGACAAGAAGAGGAAAGGGAGAATTAGAAAGGGGCACAAAGAAACTTTTGGTGGTGATAGATATTGTGTCCAGTTTGTTCCCTTTCCAGTACTCTAGTTTCCCTGACCCATTATCTTTTTATTACCCATTTATTTTTGAGTCATTGTTGACATTTTGGTGTCATGCTGGTGGTTTTTAAGTAGGGCACTAAACACCACCAAAGCTCCTTAATCTTACAGGTAATAGGTATAGTCTCAGTTCTAGGTTTAAAGAATCGCTCAGGATGATACTCTCAGGGAGTTCTCTCTTTGGTACTGTTCCAGTTTGTTTGGCTGTTGTTTTTTTTTTAATGAGAATTTTGAGTTCTCTATATTTTTTTTCCCTTTCTATCTGAGACTAACTGTTGTGATCCTCATCAGAATAGTCTATGGTGATAGCCGGGCACCATCTACTTCTTCTGGTTTCAGATGAGATTGTGGCTCATGTAGACTTGTTTCTTCTTGGCACTTCCTCTTCTCACTGTTCCCTGCTTACTGTTTTGCCGCTGGAGAGTAGAGACTATGCCTTAGATGTGTCTTAGATGGCCACTTGTAAGCTTTTAAGACCCTGGATGCTACTCTTTCTCTCTCTCTTTTTTTTATTTTTTTAATTTTTATTGTGATTTGGGTGAAAGTTTACAGAGCAAATTTATTTTCCTTACAGCACTTTACATATACTTTGTCTCATGACATTGACTGCAATTTCCCACAGTGCAACAGCTCTATTCCCACTTCCTCTCCATAGTTACCTAGTCCCTGTGTCCTTCCCTCCTGTGTACTCTTGCCCCCCCAGCTGTCTCCCTGTGGATGCACAGCTGTTCTATTGTCCTATGATTGAACTCTCCAAGGAATGTATCTACCTAATGTAAATGTTCAGCTCCTATGGCTGTCTTTTGTTTGGCTGGAAGCCACAGGAGTAGGTTCAATTCCAGACGTGAAGAGTAGCTAAGGCCATAGTCTCAGGAGTTTCACCAGGCTCTATCAGACCAGCAATCCTGGTCTTTTTTTTTTTTTTTCTTAATAATTTTGAGTTTTGTTCCACATTGTTCTCCCACTCTATCCAGGATCTCCTACACAGATCCCCCTCTGAGTGGTTGACAGTGGTAGCTGGGCACTATCTAGTTCTTCTGGTCTCATGGTCATATAGGCTGAGGATCACATGGTGTACCAGTCCCTTGGACTAATTGTTGCCATGTGTCTTTGGTTTTCTTCATTCTTCTTTGCTCTGTACATGGAGAGACCCACTGTTGCATCTAGATGTCTACTTGCAAGCTTTTAAGATCCTGGTCGCTACTCACCAAAGTAGGATATGGACAATATTTTTGTGTAGTATGTTATACCAGTTGAGCTTGATATCCCCTACGACCGTGGTCCTGAGCCCACAGGTCTAACTACTTGCTCCCTCTGGGTGCAGATGCTACTCTCTTAACGGTGTCCTTTGAAGAGCTAGAATTTTAATTTAGTCCAGTGTATTGATTTTTTTCTTTTATGATTCTTTCTGTGTCATTCTCAAGAAAACTTTGTCAGTCTCAAAGTCACTAAAATTTTCATCTAGTTTAATTTTTTTGTGTTCATTATATACATATAATGTAAGTTTATAAAGCAGAGTAAACATTTGTGAAGGAGTTATGGTTATACACAATTTTTATATGTGGGGTAAATGCTTGATTAGCCAGTTGTGATTGAGTCGACTGTAGCTCACAGTCCCATGGGTGTCAGAGTAGAATTGTGCTCCATAAAGTTTTCAGTGACTGATTATTACAGAAGTAGTTCATCAGGCTTTTCCTCTAAGGCACCTCGGGGTGGGCTGTTACTGCCAACCTTTTGATCAGCAGCCACTAGTGGACAAGTGTGTTAACTGCCATGGAAGTGCTTGATTTGTTATAATAGTGATTAGAAACCAAAAAACCTATCTCATTGCTATCGAGTTGATTCTGACTCATGACGACCCGATGTGTTACAGGATAGAACTGCTCCATAGAGTTTTCTAAGGAGCTCTGGTGGTATAGTGGATAAGGTATTTGGCTGCTAACTGGAAGGTCAGAGGTTCAAACCCACCAGCTGCTCTGCAGAAAGAAAGTGGGGCAATCTACTTTCATAAACATTTACAGCCTCGGAAACCCAATGGGGGTTGCAATGAGTTGGAATCGAGCCGATGGCAGTGAGTTTGGTTTTTGGTTTTTTTTTTTAATAACGTTTTCTTGGCTATAATCTCCAAGGAAGCAGATTCCCAGGACTTTTCTTCGGTGGTACAGCTGGGTAAGTTTCAACCACCAACTTTAGGTTAGTTGTTGACTACAAACTTTTTGTGATACCTAGGGACTTAAAATAGTAATTAGTATTGTTATATTGATCAGTATGGACAAAAATAATAAAGTGTAGTTATTGTTTGTAATATTCTTGTTTCTGTCTTCTTAGAAAAGATAGAAGAACTTTGTTTTAGTATGGAAAATGGCCATTGAAAGGGTAGTTCCATTTGTGAGGTTATACACAGAAAACAACAGGATCTCAGTGAAAAATAATCTTGAAGAAATGTAGGAGATGCTTATAAAACATTTCTGTATTTGAGGTTTCTGGGAATTCTCAAAGGTCTCTAGATATGTCCCATGAAGGACATTTTGTTGTTAGGTGCCACTGAGTCGGTTTTCAACTCATAGTGACTCCATATAACAGAGTAGAACTGCCCTATAGGGTTTTCTAGGCTGTAAGAGCAGGTTGCCAACTCTTTCTTCCTTGGAGCTGTTGGGTAGGTTTGAACCGCTAGCCTTTCTGGTTAGCAGCTGAGCTCTTAACGTGTATGACTAGGGCTCCTTCATTAATTGTAATATTAATTTTGGATTTTAAAAATTATTAATCTTCTCAGTGAAAAGATCATTAAGTATCAAAAGATATGCATTGTAACCCAATTGTGCCACCTACTAGTTAAATGACCTTGATTAAGTCATTCCACCTGTCTGAGCTTCATATTCCTTATTTGAAGGGTATAAGAACATTTGATCTGCCAGGTCTGTTGATTATGGTAGTGCAGATTGTACTCTAGTAGAAAGGGTGGCCAGAAGGAAGGAAAGGGGCTGAAATCCAGGAAGTACAGCAAGTTGTTTGCCTTAGCATGGGGCTGTGTCTGCTCATAAGGGGCAGAATTTTTCCAATTCTCACAGAGACCCATCTGTTCACCAAGCAGTGTACAACACTGAGTGTTCCTTGAGCCTGTGGGGTTGAAGGTAGGGCATAGGAATGGATGGAGAGGTGAAGAGTATGTGAGATATTAATTTCCTCAAAGGTGCAGTATAGGCCAGTAGTGGCTTTGTCTATGCCTACCTCATGGGATTGTTACAGAGAAGAGTGAGGTGTGTATGAAAGTGCTTTGAAAGTACAGTGTTACACAACATAACATCTTGTTATGTTAGCATTCATCTGTGGTTTATTTTAGGGTAGATACAACAAGAATCGAATACTCCATTCCTTTA
Organism: Orycteropus afer afer; assembly: GCF_000298275.1. NCBI lineage: Eukaryota > Metazoa > Chordata > Mammalia > Tubulidentata > Orycteropodidae > Orycteropus > Orycteropus afer. Next base: position 19,672,947 of record NW_006921608.1, on the reverse strand, counting down.
AGAGAAAACTGGGCATTACCATATTTTGCATGTCAAGTTGCTGCACTTACAGGCTATTTAAAAAGCAATTTAAATACTTATGCAGAGGTAAGATTCAAATCTGTTTTACCAATCACAGTTAATTTGAATATATTGCAAATATGGTACCTCATTTTAAAGGTAGTCACATTAAAATATTCCATGAAGCCAAGTTACTACATAGTAAAGGATATAAAGACTAACACTTATCCTGTAATCTGATTGACAATGAATTATGTTTGTTTCCTTTTGTCTTCCTGAAATTCTTATGATGGTGAACATATTGGTTGATTTCTCTCTTTCTAGGACGCCTTATTTAAATTCTTGTTCTTTATGTAACAATTTAATAATTATGTGATTCAAAAGTGAAGCTTCACAAGTTAGGTAGCTTCAAGTTGAACCAATAACAGAGCTGCAGCTTTGAGGTAAAAACCTCATAGATTTTTATAGTAATAAAGCTGTTGATACCTTAGTTTCTTTCTTTTGTTTTCCCTAGAGGTTTTGCTACTTGTTGATGAGTGCTTCAACTTACACTTTTATGATGATGTGGGAATACAGCCACTATCTCCTGTTTCTCCAAGCAATATCTCTATTCCTGCTAGATAGCTTTTCACTGGAGCAAAGTGACAAGGTATATGGCATTTTGAAATTGTGATTTAAATCAAGGGAAAAAATGTTTTTTTCTAAATTTATTTTGCCAGCACCATTTATTAAACAGACTGTCTGTTCCCCATTTAATGAGTTTTTGCCCTTTGTTAAAGATCAGCTGCCTGTAGGTGAATGGATTTGCTTCTGGGTTCTCAGTTCTGTTCCATTGGTCTTTGTGTCTGTTGTACCAGAACCAGGCTGTTTTAACTACTGTGGCTGTAAAGTCGGTTTTGAGATTGCACAGTATGAGACTTCCTACTTTATTCTTCTTCAGTAATGCTTTATTTATCAGGGATCTCTTTCCTTTCCATGATAGTTGGTGGTTAGTTTTTCTATCTCTTTAAAGAAAGAGATGGCTCTGGACTGGGACTACATTATATCTATAGATGGCTTTGGATAGTATTGACATTTTCATGATGTTAAGTCTTCCTGTCATAAACATGGTATAGTCTTCCATTTATGTAGCTCTCTTTTGGTTTCTTGTAATAATAGTGTTTGATAGTTTTCTTTGAATAGGTCTTTTGTGTCTCTAGTTAGGTTTATTCCTAAGTAATTCATCTTTTGGGTGGTTATTGTAAATGGTATTGCTTTCCTGATTTCATTTTCAAAGTTCTCTTTATTAGTGTAAAGGTGTCTGACTGATTTTTCGTATGTTGATCTTGTATACTGCCACTTTGCTGAAATTATTAGTTTCAGTAATTTTCTTACTGAGTATTTGGGATTTTCTATGCAGAAGATTATATTATCTGCAAACACAGATAGTTATATTTCTTTGCCAATTTGGATGCCTTTTATTTACTTTTCTTGCCTTAGTGGTCTGGTAAGGAGTTCCAATAAAATATTGAGTAAGAGTGGTGATAGAGGGCATAATTGTCTAGTATCCATTTGTAAGGGCAATGCTTTCAGTCTCTCCCCATGTTGGCTGTTAGTTTTGTATACCCACTGCCATCAAGTGGATTCCAACTCATAGCGACTCCCTTGGGGTTTCCAAGGTTGTAAATCTTTATGGAAGTAGATTGCCTCATCTTTCTCCTGTGGAGCAGCTGTTGAGTTTAAACCACTGACCTTCTGGTTAGCAGCTAAATGCATTACCCACTAAGCCACCAGAGCTCCTGTTAGTTTTGTATATATGCCCTTAATTATGTTGAGGAATTTCCCTTCTATTTTGTTCAGCATTTTAATCAAGAATAGGTGTTGGATTTGTCAAATTCCTTTTCATCATCAATTGATATGATTGGATGGTCCTTTTCCTTTGTTTTATTTATGTGATGAATCATGTTGATTGTTTTTCTAATGTTGAACCATCTTTTCATACCTGGTATAAATCCCATTTGGTCATGATGTATTATTTTTTGATATGTGGTTGAAGTTTGTTGGCTAGAATTTTGCTGAGAATTTTTATGTCTATATTCATGAGATGGACTGCGGGATCCAGGTAAGGGGTGGGAGACAAGGCCCCACCTCAAGAGGCAGGAAGCAGGGGAAGAGCCAGGGACGAGATGGAGACATTGCTGGGGGATCCAGGTAAGGGGCAGGAGATAGGCCTCACCCTAAGAGGCAGGAAGGGTGGAAGAGCTATGAGATCCAGGTAAGGGGAGGGTAGAGAGGTTTTGAACAGCTAAGGGAGAAAAACTGTCAGTTTGTCTTATTGTGGTGGCTTGTGTGTTGCTGTGAGGTTCGAGGCTGTGCCACTGGTGTTTCAAATGCCAGCAGGGTTGCACATGGTCCACAGGGTTCAATGCAGCTACCAGACTGAGACAGACTAGGAAGAAGGAAGAGGCTGTCCACTTCTCAAAGAATTGGCCAGGGAAAACCTTATGAAAAGCAGAGAAACACTGTCTGATACATCACTAGGCAACTTTATGAATAGCCTCTATTGTGGTTAACATTGTGTGTCAGCTTGGCTGGGCCTGGTTGAGTGGCTGGGTGGCTGGTGGTAGTTATTCCCCATGATGAAACTGGCATTCAGCTCCATGGTGGGACTGTGTTAGACTGGGTTCTCTAGAGAAATAAACCCAGTAAAGCTTATATATATAGAGAAAGGGAAATTTATCTTAAGAAAATGGCTCACACACCATGGGGAACATGGTAGAAACTGGCAAGTCCAAATTTCTGGACCACACAGAATTGTGGTCCAGCCAAGTTGACACACAGCTCCAACTATCACAGTCCACCCCTTGCCATCTTGGCAGTTGTACACATCTTCTTAACCATATATAATTTCTAAATAAGGACAATTATAAAGTCATATTTACACCTAAAATGATACACTAACATGCATATAGCCAAAACGCATTAACCTTATTTACATTTCACAGTTCATAACAGAAGAAAACAAAAATACTTGATGCACATATACAGTGAAGGAATATAACAATCACAGTCCTCGTTTCTGCAACTGGTAACGTGGTCATAGCTATTATTCAGAACTACCTTCTTCCACCACCCATTCTGTATTTCCCTTGCCCTCAGCAAGCACCTCAGCTGGTCATGGTTCTTTGCCTGGTGGGGTGATCCAAACCTTTATTCCTGAACGGTCTGGACCATTAGCAGTCATATCAGAATTGGGTTGCTGTAATTTTCCATTGACTTGAATCACAGGGCATGGTAGTACTAAGAGACGTCCTAAAGAATCTCCTGTATTCCAGACATATTCTTCTTTATCTCCATTATGTAATGTCAATCCACTTTCCCCTTGGTAATCAGGATCTATCACACCAGATAGTACAGTAATGCTCTTCTTTGTCTATTGATCTAGAGGCATGAGGAAGCCAAAATGACTGGGTGGCATTCTTAATTTCCAGTTCAATGCAATCAGTATTGTGTCTCCAGGTGGGAGTGTTCCTCTCTTTGGGACTAAGATCTCCAGACTGGGAGAGCATAGAGTAGCAGGGCAGAAAGAAAAAATTTTTGAGTGGGTCACTAGGGGTAACAGTGAGTGGTACCACTCCCATTTCTACTCCCTTGTTTCCTGGACCCATGAATCCTGGCCATTGGAGAAACAGAACCATATATTGGATGCTGGTTTAGAGCATATACAGCCTCCTGGAGAACATTGCCCCAGTCCTTCAAGGTATTGCCACCTAGCTGGCACTAATTTTTTTTCAGTAGGCCATTCCATTGTTCTGTCATGCCAGCTGCTTCAGGATGATGGGGAACATGGTAAGAACAGTGAATTCATGGGAGCTCTGGTAGCATAGTGGCTAAGACACTTGCCTGCTAACCAGACGGCTGGCGGTTCAAACCCACCAGCCACTCCTCGGAAGGAAGGTTGGGCAATCCTACTTCCGTAGTGATACTGCCTCAGAAACCCAAGGAGGGGTCGCTATGAGTCGGGGCTGACTCGACGGCACATAACAACAACAACAACAACATGCCCATTGCCGCACTTCATTTGCTGTGAAGTGAGTCCCTTGATCTGAAGCAATGCTGCGTGGGATACCATGCTAAGGCTACCATGCTAAGGCATTCTGTAAGTCCACGGATGGTAGTTTTGGCAGAAGCATTGCGTGCAGGGAAGGCGAATCCGTATCCAGAATAAGTATCTATTCCAGTAAGAACAAAACGCTGTCTTTTCTGTGATGGAAGTGGTCCAATGTAATCAACCTGCCACCAGGTTGCTGGCTGATCACCCCGAGGAATGGTTCCATATTGTGGAATCAGTGTTGGTCTCTGCTGCTGACAGATTGGGCGCTCAGCAATGGCAGTAGCCAAATCAGCCTTGGTAAGTGGGGGTCCATGTTGCTCAGCCTATGCATAACCTCCATCCCTGCCACCATGGCCACTTTGTTCATGAGCCCATTGAGCAATGATAGGAGTAGCTGGGGAAAAAAGATGGCTGATTTCCACTGAATGTGTCATCCTATCCACCTGATTGTTAAAGTCCTCTTCTACCAAGATCACCTTTTGGTGCACATTCACATGAGACACAAATATCTTTACTCCTTTGACACATTCAGAGATAGCTACCCACATACTTCTTCCCCATACATCCTTTTCACCAATTTTCCAATCAGTTCATTCCAAGTCCCAGACCATCCAGGCAAACCATTAGCCACAGCCCATGAATCTGTATATAATCGCACATCTGGCCATTTCTTATTCCATGCAAAGTGAACAGCCATATGCATGGCTCGAAGTTCTGCTCATTGATAGGATTTCCTTTCACCACTGTCCTTCAAGGAAGTCCCAGAAAGGGGCTGCAGTGCTGCTGCTGCTGTCCACTCTTGCGTGGTGCCTGCATATTGCACAGAACCATCTGTAAACTAGGCATGAGTTTTCTCTTCCTCAGTTAACTGATCATAAGGAACCCCCCATGAGGCCATAGGTGCAGACTGGAAGAGAGAAGGTAATAATGTAACTGGAGTGGAGACCATAGGGATTTGGGCCACCTCCTCATGCAACTTGTGCCTTCAGGTCCTGGTCAAGCCCAATCTCTGATATACTACTTCCATTTAATGATGGAGTGCTGCTGTGCACATCCAACTTTATGACTCTGTGGGTCAGACAAGACCCAGTTCATGATGGGCAGCTCAGGCCTCATGGTGACTTGGTGGCTCATAGTTAGGTGTTCAGTCTCTACTAAAGCCCAATGACAAGGTAAAAGCTGTTTCTCAAAAGGAGAGTAGTTATCTGCAAAGGATGGCAGGGCTTTGCGCCAAAATCCCAAGGGTCTGCATTGTGATTCACCAATAGGGACCTGCCAGAGACTCCAAACAGCATCTCTGTCTATTACAGACACTTCAAGCACCATTGGATCAGTGATTCACTTTAAGTCGTTGATGGTGGCAGTAATCTCTGCAACTCCTCCAGGGATGCGGTATTGCTTTTGGTTTACTATTTTTCTAGGTAGAGGCAGTTCTAATGGCTTCCACTTGGCTTTTCCTATCATAATAACCCTTACTCCACATGTTAGGGACCCAATGTTGGAATTCTGCCAATTGCTCAGTGTATCTATTCCAATTATGCATTCTGGCACTGGGAAAATCACTACAAGATGGATTCGGGAGCCCACTGGACCCACTGTGAGATGCACCTTAGCTAAGACTCCATCAATAACTTGACCTCCATATGCCCCCACTCTGACTGGTGGGCCACAATGACGCTTTGGGTCTCCTGGAATTAGTGTTAGTTTAGAGCCAGTGTCCAGTAATCCCCAAAAAGTCTTATTATTTCCTTTTCCACAATGAACAGTCACTTTGGTAAAAGGCCTAAGATCTCTTTGGGGAAGGCTGGGAGAAATATTGACATTATAAATGTTTGGCAATATAGTAGGATCCTTCCTCAGAGGGACCTGGTCTCCCCTTCATTCAAGGGATTGTGGGTCTGTAAACTGACTCAAGTCTGGGAATTAACTGAGAGGCCGTGACTCTGTATTCTGGCAATCCAATCTAGGCTGCTGTTCACGTGACCTAGAATTCTTCAGTCTATACAGATCAAGTAAATATTTAGTAGGTTTGCCATGTATTCACTAGTAGGAACACCATGTGCAAGTAGCCAATGCCATAATTCCACACGAGGCAGAGTATTCTGATTACTGTTCCGACTCTACTGTCCATTGTAGTAACCAGGCCCACCTTGCCTTTGTTGATTAACTGCCACCACTTGGCCCCTACTACCATGGGGTCCAATCAGCCCCATCATAGTTAAGTGTCTTAGTTCAATTAGGGCAGTTCCCACTGTCAAATCAGGTTTACATAAAATAGCAATCACAGCAGTCTTCAAAGATGCTGGGGCTCCCTTCACAAATTTATTCCTCACTCTACTGGTGATAGGCGTATCTTCTGGACTCTCCATTTTTGGTTCTGGGGGTCTCATCTGATAAATCCATTCTATTAGGCCAATTTCCCTAAGCCTCTGGATACCTTCTTCTACATTATACCAAGGCAAGTCTGGTACTTCAGCTTGACTTAAGGTAGGCCACCGCATAATCCATGTTTCAGTAAGCCAACCAAATAAACTATTAGATCCTTTCCTAACCTTTCGAGCTGAAACATTGAATGAAGAATCTGTACTAGTGCTTATATCAATAAACTCAGAGTGATCCAATGTTACATTCCTTATGCGATTATCCCACACCCTCAGTAGCCATTCCCATACATATTCTCCAGGTTTCTGTCTGTACACGTTAGCAAAATCAAGTAGGTATATCATACCACCTCCTCAGTCACACTTTCTATTTTACCTTTTGGGGCTCGCTTGGACTTAACTTTACTTATAGGTCTAGCAGCAACAATGGGTAGTTGGGGCAGTTCCTGAGAACATTCAGCAATTTCTTCCATGGCCTCTGCCTCAGGCAGTGACCTAGCAGGAACAGTTGGGTTAATCCCATCAAACTGAGGTGGAGGGAATAATGATTTTACAGTAATCCCTTCAGATGGGAGGGATTCAACCAGAGTTTACAGGCTCCATATCCTGATCTTCCTGGTTATCTTCCCATATGTCCCCATTTCAGATTTCAAGATCCCATTTTTTCCCAATCAATGCCCTCACTTTAATTTCAGACACAATTCTGGGTTGGTAATTTAATTGGCATTGTAATTCAGCAACCCTTACAATAAGACTCTGGGTTTGGTTTTCGGAAATATCAGCTCAGTTACTAGAAGAAATAGGCTTTCTTTCAGAGCACAACTGGAAACATTGAGGTCTTTTATGGGGAGCTTAAGCTGTGACTCAGCAGCCCTGAGCTCTTCTCACATGTGTAGTTGTCCTCATTTACAAATTGATGTCTCTGGTTCCCTGTTTTCATTAGTGTAAGTTTATTTTATTTTGGATACTTCTATATCTGGGTTTGTTTCTGGGTTACGTTGTCAGTGTGTTAATCACAGGTTGTTGTCAGCTGGTGTTCATTATCTGCCCAAAGGACTTTCTTTAGCATTTTTTGTAAGGTTGGTCTCATTTCTACAAATTTCCATTTATCTGGAAATGTCCTAATTTCACCATCATATTTGATGGAAATGTCCTAATTTCACCATCATATTTGATGGGTATATAAATCTTGGTTGTTAATTTTCTTCTTTCAGGGTTTTATATATGTTATCCTATTGCCTTCTCATCTGAATTGTTTTTCCTGAGAAGTCAGAGCTTTGTGTTTGTTGTTTTCCTTTGAAGATAACTTCATTTTTCTTGAGCTGCTTTCAGGATTCCTTCTTTGTCTTTGGTTTTTGAAAGTTTCATTATGATATGTCTTTTTTTTTTTTTTTTCCTTGTGATTTGGGTAAAAATTTACAGAGCAAATACCCTTTCCATACAGCAGTTCTCATACACTTTGTCTCATGACATTGACCACAATTTACCACAATGCAACATCTCCCCTCCTACTTCCTCCCAGTAGTTACCTCTTCCCTGTTTCCATCCCTCCATGCATTCCTGCCCCCTGAGCTGTCTCCCTTTGCATAAGCAGCCCTTCTTTCTCCCATGATTGTTCTCTCTGAGGAGTGTGTCTACCTCAGGTAAATGTTCAACTCATATGCCTGCCTATTGTTTGGCTGGAAGCCACAGGCATGCGTTCAATTCCAGACCTGAAGAGCAGCTAGGGGCCGTAGTCTCAGTGGTTCCACCAGGCTCTATCGGGCCAGCAAACCTGGTCCCCCCCACTTTTTTTTTTTTCCAAATGATTTTGTTTTGTTCCACATTGTTCTCCCTGTCTATCCAGGATCTCCTACATAGATCCTCTTCCAAGTGGTTGACAGTGGTAGCCGGGCACCATCTATTTCTTCTGGTCTCATAGTCATATAGGCTGCAGATCAGATGGTGTACCAGTTGCTAGGACTAATTGTTTCCATGAATTTTTGGTTTTCTTCATTCTTCTTGGCTCTGGATGAGGAGAGACCCATCGTTGCATCTAGATGGCAGCTTGCAAGCTTTTAAGACCCCAGTCGCTACTCGCCACAGTAGGAGGTGGAACAATGTTTTGTCATTTTGATATGTCTTGGTGATTTTCTTTTGAGTTCTGTCCTGTTTGGGGCTTGTTAAACTTCTTGAATATGTATCTTCTTAATTTGTCGTCATATTGATGGTGTCTTACATATGTCTTTGGCTTTCTTCATTATTTTTTTTTTGTTGTTGTTGTTGTTTTTTCTGATTGTTCCCTTAAAGTAGTATTGAGGTACTTGTTTTCAATCTCGCTAATTCTGTCTTCCACTTACTCAATTTACTCCTTTGCCATTTCAGTGTTTTATGTATTTCTGAAGTTTTCATATTAATCTTGTGGATTTCTACTTGTATGGTTTCTAATTTCATATAGTTTTTTCAGTTTATTTTTGTATTTTTTCCTAGAGTTTTTTTTTTTTTTTTTCTGTGTTTTCCTTAATTTTTTTTTTTTTGGTCTGTGTTTTCCTTAATTTTGTCAGTGTTTCCTTGATATATTTCTTGATCTGTTGAGGTACCTAAGTATAATTCTTTTGAATTCTTTATCAGATAGTTCCAATGCCACTTCCTCAGGGAGCTTCTCTGGGTCTGTATCCTGGTCCCTTGTTTGTACTGCTATATCTTCCTTCTTTGTGTGAACTGGAATTGTCAGTTGTCTCTGAGACATTGTGATAGTATTGTATTTGTATGTCATTGAAGATTGTGTGTTTGTTTGGTTTGTCCAAGTTTTTTATTTTTATTTTCTATGTTTACTTTGTTTTGATATATCTGAGCTAGTTTGTGTGCTACTCTGTTTACTCGTTTGGCAGCACTTAGGCACTCACCTCCTGTCTTCTGGTGGGTGTGACTGTGTGAGAGGTGAGAATGTGTGCACAGATGGCTGCTCACTGTTTGTGTAGAGCAGTTAAGGGAGGATTGGCATGGTATTAGCCACCATCTGTTGTTGATCATTTGGTGCAGAAGCAAGTGGTGGCTCTTGCCCAGTGTGTGGGGCTGCAGGAGTTGCAGGTGTGTTTGGGTTGTCTGGGCACAGTTGTTACCTCCCTCCACAGTGGGAAAAAAAATAACCCAGTAACAACCAGGAAAATAAAAACAAGAGAACAAAAAACACAAACAGCATAAATAAACAATAACAACCACAAAAAAAGAAAGAAAGAAAGAAACCAACAGAAGGACAAAAAGAAAAAGGAAAAAACAAAATCATAGTGAGGAGCAATGCAATGTAGGGAGAAAAGAGAGCAATAGAAAAAGAATTATAAAGAAAAATATGAAAAATGTAAAAGAAAAACAAGAGGAGAAAAAAAAAAAAAGTTTATGAGTACTTGACAGTGCAGGCAAAGAAATGGAACATTTGAATGTCCCAGAAACCTCCTTTCTTTGATTTCCCAAGTCACATCCTGTTCTTTCCCCAACAGAGGCTAACTATTCTGAAGTTTGTTAATCCTTTCCTTTTTTTTTTTTTTAATTATTTTTTCACCTATCTATCTATTCCTAAAAATATATAAATAAAATGTGTACTTTTGTCTTTGGTGATATACACACTATATTTCATTTGTTGTTGTTGTTGTTATGTTGTTATGTGCCGTCTAGTTGGCCCGACTCATAGCGACCCCTCCTTGGGTTTCCGAGGCAGTATCACTACGGAAGTAGGATTGCCCAACCTTCCTTCCGAGGAGTGGCTGGTG
>NW_006921608.1:19623678-19662202 GCF_000298275.1 Orycteropus afer afer | reverse complement strand
TCCGAGGAGTGGCTGGTGGGTTTGAACCGCCAGCCTTCTGGTTAGCAGTCAAATGCCTTAGGCACTATGCCACCAGAGCTCCTAGAGTATATACCTAATAATGGAATTATAAGTCAAAGGTAATGGAATTATAAGTCAGAGGATGTATAAACGTTCAATATGTGTATATATTCAATCAAACTAAGTAACATGTATTTTTCCAGAATGACTATGTCAATTTATAATCCCACCAGAGTAAAGTTTCCCTTTCTTATTTTTTTTCCCTTTATTTGCCAAACATTTACTAAGTACTTATTATTTCTTGTTTTTCTCTTTCTTTTCTTCATTTCATATATGCTGATGAGACCCAATTTTTATTTGAGAAGATAGAATTTAAACTAATATAAAGAATTGTTAACCAGGCATAAAATTGTTAACTTAGTAGTTGAAAGGATGAAAAAGAACTCGGGTATCATAGAAGTAGCAAATAGAGGAAGCAGGTCCCTCCCCTAGGGATGAAGAAATAACGGGAGAACTTTGGAGTTATTAAGACTTAGAAATGTAGAGGAGGGACCCTATGGAGCTGAAACTTGAACCTCTGAGGAAGGGCCCTGCCTTGCTTTGCTGGTGTCTCTGAATTTGAAAGAGTAGCCCTTTGGAACTGGGACACAGGCCTCTGAAGATGTAGCTTTGGTTGGCTGGTCTTGGGGTCTCAGGAACAGGAGGAGGCAGTAAAGTTGGTTCTCCATGTGTTTGCAGAAAAACTGCAGCTGGATTCAGCTGCTTCAATAGGAAGAAATTGTTTTGTCAGAGTAAAGTGCTGCAGAAGTGATACAGGAATTGCAAGCAGAGAGGAAACAACAGGAAGTAAATTCTTCCTCCAGCCTTGTAGTCTCCCTCTAGCATTCATTCCTTCTTGGCTGAGCTTAGTTGGAAAAAGCAAAAATGTAGTTCAGAGTTCCAGCCCCAGCACTTTAAGGCAGAAGATAGAATCGGGTAAGTTTGGAGCTGAGAGACAGTCATTCAAGAACTGACCCCACATGTGTAGAACCAGCACTCAAATCAAGAAATAGAACATTACCAGTACCCAGAAAACCCACAGTGCCCTTTGCTAGTCATTACTTTAGCCCCTCTTAGGGTAGCTGCTATCCTGACATCTTGACTGTTACCAGTAAAATTTCTTCTTCTTCTTCTTTTTTTTTTAAATGGTTCTGGCTTCTTAGGGGTTTCTTTCTCTTTTTACTTTTAACACTGCCTTTTAACTTTTCCCTCTAACTAATAATAACCATTTCATCTTAATGTTCCCTTTCTAAACTTAATTATCTTCATGATAGATTAGATAATTGCACTAAGTTCAGAAAAGAAATCTAAGACATATGACTTTCTTGGGAGAGCTTCGATTAGGACATTAAATTTAAATTTCTTAATGATCATTATTATATAGTAACTCGACTGAAAGCAAAAATACTTTTCTGTGCGTTTTTTACTGGGTTGTTTTTGGGGATTGCCAGTGTGAATTATGAATTTTACATGTTTTTATAATTTTGCAAATGTGTATAAAAATGGATTGTGATAATAGGGAAAGTGAAAGTCTGGACAAACCAAGTGAATTTAAACCAGAGCATGGGACTAACATATTCCTCCAGAATGATTTTTTTTTTTTTAGTTAATATTTTACTGTGCTTAAGGTGAACGTTTACCCAGCAAAGTAGTTTCCCATTTAACAATTTCTACCCAGCTTGTTTAGTGATATTGGTTGTATTTTCCTCAATGTGTCATTAGTCTTACTACATTTTGGTTATACCACTTCCAGTACTCTAGCTTCCCTGCCCCTTATCTTCTCATCTTTGCTTTAGACTAAATTTTGATCATTTGGGCTCCTGTATATGAGTTTTTAAAGAAACTCATTAGTCATGGGTAATATTCTTTATTTTATGAACAAATCTGCTATTTAGCTAAACAGTGAACTCAGAGGGCTAATTTCTGTTTAAGGTTTAAAGAGTATGTTAGGGCAATAGTCTTGGGAAGCCTTCTAGTCTCAACTAGTGCAGTAAGTCTGGACTTTTTATGAATTTGAGTTCTGTTCCACCGTTTTCTCCAATTTTTCAGGGTCTTTCCTGACTCTGATCAGAATGATTGGTAGTGGTAGCTGGGCATAATGTAGTTCTTTTGAACACAGGGTAGATGAGGCTGTGATTTGTGTAGACTGTTAGTCCTGTAGACTACTTTCCTGTGTGATGGAAACAACCTAAATGCCCATTAGCGGGGGCATGGATCAACCAATTATGGTATATACACACAATGGAATACTACACAGCATTAAAGAAGAATGATGAATCTGATAATCATCTCATAATGTGAGTTAAGTTAGAGGCCATTATGCTGAGTCAAGTTAGTTAATCAGAAAAGGACAGATACTGTATGAGACCACTGTCATAAAAATCAAGTGTTTCACACATACACACAAAAGAAATACTCTTTGATAGTTACCAAGGATAAGTGGGGAAGAGAGGATAAACTACTAGAGGGTAGACACATATTAACCTGGGTAAAGGTTAAAAAAAAAAAGAAAGAAAGAAAGAAAAAAATAAATTGGACCCCTACCTCACAACATGTGTAAAAATTAACAGGAAATGGATCATAGATCTAAATGGAAGAGCTAAAACTATAAAATTCTTTGATGGAAACATAAGAGGTAAATCTTGGCTGGGGTCAGGGCGGGGAGTTTTATTAGACAAATTCAAGTATCCAAAGTAAAAAATCTATGAAATGGGAAATTATTCTAGGCACTGGTGGTTGTTTGGTAGCATTCATGTATGTAGCATGCTTTATTTACTTAGAACATTTTATTAAAAAATAGAGAAATACTAGAAAGAAGTCTTCGTTAGCCAAGAGAACATCCCAACTCTCTAGTACTGGTTTGCCAAGTAAATACTAGTTTTTTTTTCTCTGTTTCAGTTAACACATTTGAAAACAGATGAAACTAATTCTGAAACAATGATTAAGCACTTCTATAAGACCTTGTTGTTGTTGTTGTTGTTATGTGCCGTTGAGTCGGACTCGACTCATAGCGACCCCTCCTTGGGTTTCCGTGGCAGTATCACTACAGAAGTGGATTGCCCCATCTTCCTTCCCAGGAGTGGCTGGTGGGTTTGATCTGCCAGCCTCCAGGTTAGCAGTCAAGTGCATTTGTACACAGCTTTATAAAATGAAAAACCTGAATCACAAAGAAGTTGTTTTTTAGAGTTTTTCATTATCATTAATTCATTACATAACAATTGAGAGCCAGGTACTATTGTAGGAGTCAGAGTCAATATCCCACCACCACAACAACAACATCCTAGGTACTGAGCAACAATGAACAACAACAACAGAAAAATATGGATTGAATATTTACCAGCGCACAATACTGTCTTAAATTACATTAGAGCATTTGCTTTGTAATTGTAATGAAATCTATTCTAAACAAAAGTGGTATAAAGAGATACAATAAAATTTCGTTTATTCCCATTCACTTTATTTTTTTCCCAATAGGTTCATGAAGTTTATAAAATCTATATATTTTCTCTGTTTCTGGGATATTTGCTGCAGTTTGAGAATTCAGCTTTATTGGTGTCTCCTTTATTGAGTTTAGTAGCAGCCTTAATGCTTGCTAAGTGCCTTCAGGTAATTAGAATTGCCTTTTTATCATTCTTGTGATTAATTTTTAAATTTCTGACTTTTTTATACCTCATTTCTTTGTTCTTGTATTTTTTCTTCCCCCACAGCTGAATGTGAAGAAAGGAACTTTTGTAGCTAGAATGATGAAAGTGATCAATTTTTACTTGGTGTGTACTCTGACAGTGACATTCAATATTTTAATGAAGGTAAATAACTGTCTGAGGTTCATATAATAGAGCAAATTGGATAATAAAATATACTGGACTAAATTTTTGTGAGAATAATGAATGAGATAGCAAGGTAACAAACTTGTACAGTATAGTTTTGAGCTGAACAATGATCATACCTAGCATATTGGATGAGAATGTAGGATGTTGAGTCTTTCCTTAGTACTTTTTTCCCCCCAAGAAATACATTTTATTTTTCATTTAATTTTTCATCATTGCTCAATTAACATTAAACAGAATTTGGTGTAAATTATTAAGGTGTGAACAATGGTATTCAGAAGAGTAAGTAAATTACTTAAGGTGAAATAAAAGTGATTACAAAAACGGCAAGGAGGCCACATGTTCTGACCTCCTCTACTCCCACAAGAGGAAGACAGAATCACCATCAATAGCCTAAGGCCTACTATTCCTGTGAGGCCAGACATGCTGCCTCCCACCAGCCCTTTCTCCAACCGTTCCTCCCAAAGCACCCACCACCTCTCTCCTGGGTTTGATAATTCGCTGCAGTGGCCACACAGAACTCACAGATTATGAGGTTTATTAGGGAAGCACCAGACTACAATTCAAGTTCAGGAAAAACGCTCAGTCTCTCTCCTAGCCCACTGCCGCTCAGGCAAGTCTCTCACAGTCTCTCCCCCAGCAGTGCATGTCCCTCAGTGTCATACTCAGCAATGCGTGTCTCTTGTGTCTCTTTCCCAGCAGCACGTGTCCCTTTCAGTAGCGCGTGTCTCTTTCGACAGCACGTCTTCCTCAACCAGCAGTCAGAGAGAGTTCTGCCTCTAGGAGGCCTCCTTTTGAGCTTGGCAGAATGGCCAAACTAGCCAATCATAGCATCAGAACTCTAAGCACCTGAGAGAGAACCTCCCATAACATTGCGTTGTGTCATGCCCAACAGAAAAGCCCAGGTGGATAACATTTACAATCAGGAGCTCCTCAGTTGCTCATTCCACCACTGAATTTACAATGACTTATGGGTAGAAAAGCCATACTAAGTAATTTACTGCACTGCAGTGATATTTTCTTATTACCCCATTATTGTGTTATGCTTAAGTAAAAGGTAAAGTGATTGACTTATATGAATAAATCTCTGTGCTTCATAGTCACATCATGTATTATTTAATTCATATTTTTGTTTTGTAATTTTGCTATGTTTTCTGTACCTCATATTGGGTAAAGGCTTGTTGCTTTAAGCATAGTTAATAGTTCTTTGTTTAACTAGCTTTTTTCTCCTTCAGATGTTTGTCCCACACAAAGAAAATGGGCACATGCTGAAATTCCTTGAAGTAAAATTTGGACTAAATATGACTAAGTAAGTTTTAGAATGTGTAACTAACTATATTCCTTAGAAATAAAGAATTACAATATTAAGGGGAGGGAATATATACCTGACTTTATTGTTGTTGTTAGGTGCCATTGAGTCAATTTTCAATTCATAGCAACTCCATGTGACAGAATAGAACTGCCCTATAGGGTTTTCTAGGCTTTAATGTTATGGGAGCAGATTGCCAAGTTTTTCTTCGTTAGCAGCAGAGTGTTTAACATTGCACCACCAGGGCTTCTTTCTAACTATGTACCACTTAGAAAAGGAATAATTTAGGATATTAAAATATCTGGAAGAGATACGACACTGATATTTTTTCTCAGTTTAAAAAATATCTCGTGTAAGTCTTTTATAAGTTAGATATATTTAAATCTCAGTAGCATTACAGTGTTTAAATTCAGGATTGACTTGATGGCAGTAGGTTTGGTTTGATTTGGTTTTCTCCCTTGATAAGAAACAATGATGTAACCTAAGGTCAGGGCAGATACAGATTTAAAATGAATAAAAAGCCAATGTAATATTAGCCACTACATTAGCAGTATGCTTAAAAAGGGGAACAGACAGTAAGGTATGTATTTTATAGCAAAGAATCTCACCGTGGAGATTGGACCAGGAGCTGCCATTTTTTAATTCAAGAATAATGTGCCTTTTTTCTTGTTGTTAAATAGTGTTTTGTTTTTTTTTTTAAATCTAAAATGAACTAAGTGATTTTATATACTGACAGAGCCTACTTGCATAACAGAAGATACATATTTGCCTGTAGTTCTTGTGATACATCTTAGAACCTTATTACTATTTGCTATGATTATATGTGTTGGTAAATATTGTGCATGGAATTTCTATATTGTGATATATCACAGTTCAAGTGTTTGGCATGTTTAGACACTGGAGAATTCTTCTGAAGTATAAATCATTCGTGTATATCTATTAAAATACACAGTGTCTTTAAAAGACCATGTGCTCCATTAGAGTATGGACTATGCCTTTTTCAGACATATATATAGGCCTGACATATAGATGATAATCAATAAAATTGTATGAGTGGATAAACAAATACATGAGTGAATGGAAGGCAGAATGCTTTTGTGAACAGAATTAAGGCTTAGGAATCTAAAAATGGTATGGTAGAGGCATCTAACCTTCTCTAACTTTATGAGAGGGAAGGAGATTCCTTATCAGCATCAATAACCCAAGGCTGATTGCTTTGAAGCAGAGGTCAAACATGCCTCCATTCTCTAACCTTTTTACCATGTCTGACATGAACTGTCCTTCCCATGGTACTCTTTAGATAATTCCTTGTAGACAATACTCACACACCATACTCACAGTAATGGGGTTTATTAGAGGAGTAACAGGTTACAGTTAAGGTTCAGGAATACTTAGGATACAGTTCTTGGATCAGGACAGACTCTTCTCAGCTATGCCTGCAGGTAGATCTCTCTCTGGCCCTGGACCCCTGGGCCTGGCCCCTGTCCTGTTCTGGCAAGTGTTACCAAGCTCTTTTAACACTACTGAGAAATGCCCAGAGGCACTTCACTCCACCAGTGAGCCACCTCCTGAATGTGCTCAGCTCTCTAACTCTGGGTGGTGAGCCCAGCTCTGCTGCCAAGTGCCCAGAAGAGCTCTACTGTGCCAACAAGCCTCCTGGCTGAAGGCCCTCAGACACTGGATTGGCACACCTCCACAGTTTGCTGCTTGCCTTCTGGTTCTTCTTCCTTTGATGCCACTGTTGCTCACACCATCTCGGGTTTTACAGTTCTCTCTCTCTCTCTCTCTGTCTTCTGGGTCTAGGAGGCTCCCAGTGCTGGTCCCCCAAATCCAAAGGATGTACTCCCTTCCTAGCTTTTCTTGGTAGTGGTGTGGTCCTTTTCCTCCACACCCCCTATGCTCTGGGATTGGATTTCTTTTAAACCTAGCGTGGTGGAAAAACGGATCTATCCCTTTATTAGGATTCCATACACCTCATTTGCATATTCCTACCCCAACAAGTGTGCTGTGTACCTTATTTACATTATTAGAAAACTGCCCAATCCCCCTTGACAAGTGCCTTATTTGCACAAGTCCCAATCAGTCATTTAGTGGGAGTTACAAAGATTTTGGCTAGAAAGGCCATATTAAGTAATTGACTGCACTTCAGAATCAAATCCTAATTCTAGTGCCAGTTCAAGCACTAACTCCCTTTGTTATCATATGTAAATTATATACCATTTCTGATGCAAGAATTAAATAGGATTAATAATGCCTCTTTTGCATGGTAGGTTATATACTCCTCAGATGTTTACCCATAAAGCAGGGACTGTGTCTATGTTGGGCACCCTTATGTCCCCAGTACTTAGAATAAAGCCCAACACATGCTCAGTAAACATTTAATGAATGGATAAATGAATAACTCTTACTACATTAAATGTCTTTTACTTAGCTTTTGCTTCTAATAGACTGAAAGTTGCTGAAGGCCGAAACTGTGTTTTGTTTATCTCTGTTTCCGTAGAGCCTAGTACAATGCTTGCTAGTTGTAGATCTTAATAAATGGCTATTACTGCTGCTATTACAACTTATGTAAAGATTGTAGCCATGGAAACCCTATGGGGCAGTTTTCTGTTATATAGGGTCACTAAGAGTCAGAATCAACTTGACAGCACACAAAAACACTTCCACAGCTAGTACTACTGTTACTACTATATTGTTTTAAGTGCTGTTTTTATTGATGTGTAAAGTGAACTAGTTTTAGTCGTAAGGGTTTATTCCCAGATTTTTCTATTTAAATAAATATTCAGGAAAGCACTTCTGAACTAAACAGAAAAAAAACAAACTCATTGCCCTCAAGTCATTTCTGACTCATAGCAACCCTCCTTGGGTTTCTGAGGCAATAGATTGCCCAGTCATCCTTCTGAGGAGTGGCTGGTGAGTTTGAACCGCTATCCTTCTGGTTAGCAGTCACATGCGTTAGGCATTAGCCACCAGGGCTCCCATATGTGAAGTAGGATATCTTTTATGTCTGTAAAAAACTTTTAAAAACAAAGGCATTGAATAAGATGTAATAAATTTTAAGTATTATTAAAACATAGATTGTAGAGAGTGAAAGTCCCTTAAAATTTCACTCCTTATTGCTTAGGAAGGTTGGGCAATCTACTTCCGTAGTGATACTGCCTCAGCAACCCAAGGTAGGGCCGCTGTGAGTCGGGGCCGACTCCACAGCACGTAACAACAACAACAACATTGCTTAATTAATTTTGTTTTATTCATTTGTTCGCTCCTTTTTCCTTTGAAATCTGGTGTCTGTTTTGTACTTAATCTCTTTTGAGATTGGCTATATTGCAACTCTTGAGAACCACATAGACAGTTCCTAGTGCTGTCTAGTGAATCCATCTCCTGGCGACCCAGTAGAGACTGGACACCTGAATTTTCTGTTGTCTTCCTTAAAACTGTACTGGGCTTTAGAGATGGTTACATTACCTGGTAATAAAAAGAAGTAGTTTTACATTTATTAGGGCAGTTTGTGAAATATGTGCTTTGTTGTAGAAGATAATTAATATCTTTATTTATGAAGTGAAGGACCTTACTGTTACCTTGTAAGCAAATGGATTTAGAGAAACATGTTTTGTTTTAGTTTTTACTGAGATAAAAAGTACTTTTATGTTCACTAGTTTAAAACACTTAGGATTTTAATATCATGTTTTTTGTCCTCTATAGGAATTTTACAATGAATTGGCTCCTTTGTCAAGAATCTTTGCAGGCACCATCTCAAGATTTTTTTTTGCGATTGACACAGTCATCTTTATTACCTTTCTATATTTTAGTGTTAATTATTTGTTTTCTTTCTGTGATACAAGTTGTTTTTAGAAGAATTAAGTAAGTACCTATGAGAATCAGTCACGTTACTAATACATTATAAAAACATGCAAAATGCTTATTTTTAATATCCTTCCTATATTTTTGTGTGCTGTTCTCTTCATTGGTATATAAAATATCATTGTAAGTTAACCAGGTAAAATGAGCTCCTGAGTGTTACAAATGGTTCACAATTGACTACTACCTGAAAGGTTGGTGGTTTGAATCTACTTAGAGGCACCTCAGAACATAGGCCTGGTGTTCTGCTTCTGAAAGGTCAGAGCCTTGAAAAACCCTTTGGATCAGTTCTCTGCTTACAAGCCACCAGAGTCAGAATCAGCTTGATGGCAACTAGCAGCAATATCAACAGATCAGATAAAATTCAAGTTTGTTTTATGCCCAGACTTATATAGGCGTGATAGTTAACTAATAAGTTAAAATTTTACAAGTAGGTTTACTAATTTACTCAATTTTTGACTCAAGAGTAATTTTTTCCATTACACTTAAATGATGCTAATAGTACAGATGATTTTTAAATGATAAATTTTGACTGTTCTTAATTATTTTTATTGTATTTGAAAGGCACACACACACACACACACAAACACTCACTCACTGCTGTTGAATCAATGGTGACTCATAGCGACTTCTCCTTGGGTTTCTGAGTCACTATCACTATGGAAGTAGTGATACAGTCTTCCTTCTGAGGAGTGGCTTGTGGGTTAGAACCGCCAGCCTTCTGGTTAGCAGTCAGATGCCTTCGGCATTACGCCACCAGAGCTCCCATTTGAAAGGCAATTTGTGTAATATGATTTTGAGAATTTACTTATTCAAATTATGATTTAACCATATTGATTTAGCAACTGTTAGTTGAGGGCTAATTGATCTCAGTAAAGGAAACCTAAAGATGTCCTTTTTGTTATATTTTCTGAACTTTCCTATTAGTGTTCACAAAGTCAGTTGTCTTTAGGTTCTGAAAGCCATTTACAAAGACTTGGAGATACGTAATTTAGGTATTTGACTAACAGAATATATTTTCAGATTTTAAGAACTGTCTTAAAATTTGTTATCTAGTACTGCTATAATAAAAATAACACAAATGGGTGGCTTTAACAAACACATTTACTTATTTTTTATTATTTTTGCAGAATTCCCACCCCTCCCCTCCAAACACATGTACTTTCTCACAGTTAGGAGACTAGAAATCTGAATTTTGAGTACTGGGTCTGTGGAAAGGCTCTCTCTCTGTGTCCTCTACGGGAAGGTCCTTCCTTTTCAGCTTCTGTTGCCTGGTTCCTTGGTGATCTTCATTTGGCATGGCATCTACCATATTTTTATGCAAATAACACCCCCATTCTACATTTTTTTTTTTGCCTAAGGTGCCTTCTTGCCCTCCCTACTGTGTATTATTATAAGTGTGCTATGCTAATTTTTTTTACATGGTGCTGCAAAATTAAATGAGCATAGTGTGCTAACAGAAACAGCTGGTTGGGAATGCAGTTGGAGAAAAAAATAGAACATGCATATTATTTATGTAAAAATATATCGTTTCTCATCTCTGCTGGCTTGCTTACTTAATCTGCTCTTTTATATCTCAAAAGAGATTGACTTAAAACACACGTTACACTAATACTGCCTTGTTAACATAACAAAGGGAGCTCTGGTAGCATAGTGGCTAAGACACTTGCCTGCTAACCAGACGGCTGGCGGTTCAAACCCACCAGCCACTCCTCGGAAGGAAGGTCGGGCAAGCCTATCCGTAGTGATACTGCCTCGGAAACCCAAGGAGGGGTCGCTATGAGTCGGGCCGACTTGATGGCACATAACAACAACAACAACAACATAACAAAAAACATTCCCAGATGGGATTATAACTACAGGTATTTGTCGTGCCATCAAGTCATCTACAACAGAATAAAACATTGACTGCTCCTTTGCCATCCTCACAAATGCTGTTATGTTGTGTGGGGGTTAGGATTTACAACACATATTTTTGGAAGGCAGAATTCAGTCCATAAGAAGAAATGTCTGTATTTCTTTTCATGAAGAAATTAAAATTTTAAATATGACCTCAAAGATGATA
This sequence comes from Orycteropus afer afer, assembly GCF_000298275.1. Classification (NCBI taxonomy): domain Eukaryota; kingdom Metazoa; phylum Chordata; class Mammalia; order Tubulidentata; family Orycteropodidae; genus Orycteropus; species Orycteropus afer. The sequence continues at coordinate 19,651,104 of NW_006921608.1, read as the reverse complement.
AGCAATTTATTTTTGATTTTTTATTTCCTTTCTGTAGTGGCAAGTCAGTGAAAGAAGCTGTTACTCTCCAAGATGGACAAATTGGGGGAAGGCCAGAAATAATTTATCATGTAATTCACACTATTTTATTGGGTTCTCTTGCAATGGTTATAGAAGGGTAAGTGTACTTTATTTGATCTATATGTTTTTATAAAGAACTGTCTTTCTAGAAAGGAACCCTGGTGGTGCAGTGGTTAAGCATTCAGCTGCTGAAAGGTCAGCTGTTCAAACCCACAGCTGCTCCAGGGGAGAAGGATGTGTCAATTGGTTTCTGTAAAGAAACCTTGGAAACCCTGTGGGGCAGTTCTACTCTGTCATATAGGTTCTCTATGGGTCAAAAATTAGACTCGTCAGCAGTGGCTTTGGTCTTTTTGGTTTTATCCTTTCTAATGATGATAAGTGGATTCTCAGGAATACAGTTATAAAACTTTATAAAAGCTCAAAACCTACAGTCTTTCTTAATCTTACTAGAGTTTAAAAAGAAAATGTTCATAGTATAAAAAGATATAGTACAGTTATCTGACATTTATTTATTCATTCAAAAACTATTGAATGCCTTCGAAGGCCAGTCATTATGCTAGATGCTGGATGTATACTGGGGAGCAGAACTGCCTAGTGCTTAACTTTATGTAATTTAAAATCTGATGGAGATGACAGATGTTAATAACACAAGAGTAAAATTATAACTTTGATAAGTGGAGAAGGAATTGGTTCTGTCAGAAGACAAAAACAGATTTGACTTGAAGAGATCAGAAAGGTGCTCCAAGAAAAAGTGCTCGAGAGAGTAGGAGTGAACTAAGTAAACAAAAGAAGAGTACTTAGAAAAGTTACATACTCAGAGTTTTTTTCCTTCAGTTCTAGCTTGAGAAATGCTGATGTATTCTTGCCTTTTGGTTTTCTAATTCCAGGTCTTTGCACATTTCATTATAATACATTACTTTCTCTTTTCAAGCTGCCCTTTGAAATCTTCTGTTCACCTATTTTTCGTCATTTTTTCCATTTGCTTTAGCTACTCTCCATTTAGGAGCAAGTTTCAGTGTCTCTTTAAATACCCATTTTGGTCTTTTCTTCCTTTCCTGTCTTTTAAATGACCTTTAACATTCTTCTTGTATGACGTCGTTGATGTCATCCCACAATTCTTGTCATCTTCAGTTATTAGTGTTTAGTATGTCAAATCCCTTCTTGTGATGGTCTCTAAATTCAAGTGCTATATACTCAAGGTCAAATTTTGGCACTTATGGACTTGTTTTAATTTTCTTCAAATTAAATTTGAACTTGCATATGAGCAGTTCATAGTCTGTTCCACAATTGGCCCTTGGTTTTGTTCTGAGTGATGATACTGAGCATGTCCATCTTCTCTTTCCACAGATATAGTTGACTTGACTCCTGTGTATTCCATCCTGAAATCTATGTAGATAGTTGTTGTTTATGTTGTTGAAAAAAAGGTATTTGCAGTGAATAAGTCTTTGGTCTTGTAAGATTCTATCATGCAATCTCTGGTGTCATTTCTGTCATGAAGCCCATATTTCCCAACTACTGATCCTTCTTTTTTCCACCTTTTATATTCCAGTCCCTAGTACTCATCCAAGCATCTTGATTACATGTTTGATTAGTTTCACACTGCAGAAGTTGGTAAAAGTCTTTAATTTCTTCATCTTTGATGTTAGTGGTTGGTGTGAAATTTGAATAATATTCATATTAAATGGTGTTCATTTTAGGTATATGGATATTATCCTGTCACTGACAACATTGTATTTCAGAATACAATGAAATATTCTTTTTGAGGATGAATGTCATGCTGTACCTCTTCAATTTTGTCCTTCCTGGTGTGGTAGAGCATATGCTTTTTTTTTTTTTTTTTAATTGTGATTTAGGTGAAAGTTTAAAGAGCAAATTCACTTTCCATACAACAGTTCACACACACGTTGTCTCATGACATTGACTACAATTTACCCTAATGCAACAGCTCCCTTCCCACTTCCTCCCCATAGTTACCTCTTACCTGTGTCCATCCCTCCATGCACTTCTGCCCCATGAACTGACTCCCTGTGCATAAACAGTCCCTCTTTCTCCCATAATTGTTCTCTCCAAGGAGTGTATCTACTTCAGGTACATGTTTTGTTTGGCTAGAAGCCACAGGTGTGGGTTCAATTCCAGACCTGAAGGGTAGCTAGGGACCGTAGTCGCAGTGGTTCCACCGGGCTTTATCAGACCAGCAAACCTAGTCCTCTTTTTTTTCTTTCCCCCCAAATGATTTTTTTTTTTTTTTTATATGTGATTTGGGTGAAGGTTTACAAAGCAAATTAACTTTCCATAAAGCAGTTCACATATACTTTGTCTCATGACATTGGCCATCCCCAAATGATTTTCAGTATTGTTCCACACTGTTTTCCCTCTCTATCCAGGATCTCCTACATAGATCCCCCTCCGAGTGGTTGACAGTGGTACCCGGGCACCATCTAGTTCTTCTGGTCTCATAGTCCTATAGGCTGAGGATCACATGGTGTACCAGTTGTGAGGACTAATTGTTTCCCTGGATCCTTGGTTTTCTTCATTTGTCTTTGCTCTGGACGAGGAGAGACCCATTGTTACATCTAGATGGCTGCCTGCAAGCTTTAAGATCCCAGTCGCTACTTGTCAAAGTAGGAGGTAGAACAATGTTTTGTGTGGTATGTTATGTCAATTGAGCTTGATGTCCCCTGTGACTATGGTCTTGAACCTACAGGTTCAACTACTCACTCCTTCTGAGTAGCTGGCTGTGACCAACATTCTTCTAGAACATACAAATACACTTGCAGAGCCATTGTCTGCCAACCCTATACATGGTCTTGAGTACACTCCCTGCTGCTTAGACATACCTAATCGTTCAGCCTGTCCACCCATCTATCCACCCGTATACCCGTGTTTGCCTTCACTGACAGCACAGTACTGTATGTGCGAAAGGGTTCATCTTTGTTATCTGCACCTCCCATGTACCTCTCTCTGTCTTCCTTGTCCTCAATGCCACCTTGTTGATCACTCACATTTGGTACATTGCCCTTCTCTTCACCCACATCAATACTTATCTCTACCTATTTAACAGTGATCCCTACCCTACCCTCCCACCCCTGGTAACCAACAAAGAAAATTTTCTTTCATATATAAACTGTTCCTTGACTTTTACAATAAAGGACTAATACAATATTTATCCTTCTGTGATTGACTTATTTCACTCAACATAATGTCCTCTGAGTTCTTCCATGTTATGCGATGTTTTGCAGATTCTACATTATTCTTTAGCGTTGCATAATATTCCATTGTGTGTATGTACTACAGTTTGGTTATCCATTCCTCAGTTGATGTTCACCTATGTTGTTTCCATCTTTTGGCTTTTGTAAATAGTGCTGTGATGAACATGGGTGTGCATATGTCTGTTCTTGTCATGGCTTTCCCTTCTTTAGGATATATACCTAGTAATGGAATGGCTGGATCAAATGGTATTTCTATTTCCAACTTTTTAAGGAATTGTCATACTGCTTTCCACAGTGGTTGTACCATTTTACAGTCCCACCAGCAGTGTATGAGAGTCCTAATCTCTCCGCATTCTTGCCAGCATTTGTTATTTTCTGTCTTGTTGAATTTTGCTGTTGATGCTGGGAGAAGATGGTATCTCATTGTTGTTCTGATTTGCATCTCTCTAATGGCTAATGATTGTGAGCATTTCTTCATATGTTTGTTGGCCCCTGAATACCCTCCTTGGTGAACTGTCTATTCATATCTTCTGCCCACTTTTTAATTGGATTATTTGTCTTTTTGTTATTGAGGTGTTGGTGTTTTCTATAAATTGTAGAAATAAGTCCCTTGTCAGATATGTCATTGCCAAATATTCTTTCCCAATCTGTAGGTTCTCTTTTGACTCTTTTGGAGAAGTCTCTGGTAGCACATAAAAATTTAATTTTTAGAAGGTCCTATTCATCTAGTTTCTCTTCTGCTGTTTGTGTATTTTGGGTTATGCTTGATAGTCTGTTTATGCCATATATTAGGGCCCCTAAATTTGCCTCTGGTTTTTCCTTGAGGAACTTTATAGTTTTAGGTTTCACATTTAAGTCTTTGATCCATCTGGAGTTAGTTTTTGTGTATTATGTGAGGTACAGATCTTGTTTCATTTTTCTGCAAATGGATATTCCAATTTTGCCAGCACCATTTATTAAACAAACATTCTCTTCCCCATTTAATGGATTTTGGCCCTTTGTCAAAGATCAGCTGACCATAGGTTGATGGATCTATTTCTGGGTTCTCACTTCTATTCCTTTGGTCTATGTGTCTGTCCTTGTACTAATACTGAGCATATGATCGTTTGATTAAAAATGGCAACACCAGTCCATTTTAGCTTACTTATTCCTAGGATATCTATCTTTAAGTGTTCCATTTCATTTTTGACAACTTCCAATTTTTCTAGATTGATGCTTCATTCCATGTTCCCACTATTAATGGATGCTTATAGCTGTTTCTTCTCATTTTGAGTCATGCTATCTCAGCAAATAAAGGTCCTGAAAGCTTTATTATTGTTGTTGTTAGGTGTCATCGAGTCATCTCTGACTCATAGCGACCCTACTACGCATAGCAGAGTAAAACACTGCCTAGTCCTGTGCCAGCCTCATGATCCTTGCTATTCCTGAGCCCATCATGACAGCCCCTGTGTCTATCTGTAGTCTATCCACAGGCTTTCCCCTTCTTCGTTGACCCTCCACTTTACCAAGCATGATATCCTTCTCCAGAAAATGGTTCCTTCTGACAACATGACTAAAGCAGATGAGACAAAGTCTGGCCATTCTCACTTCCAAGGAGTATTCCAGCTGCACTTCTTCCTGGACAAATTTGTTAGACCTTTTAGCAGACCATGGTACTCTTAGCATTTTTCTCCAACACCACAGCTCAAAACCATCAACTCTTCTTCGGTCTTCCTTATTTATTGTCCAGCTCTCACATGCACAAGAGGTGATTGAAAATACCATGGCTTGGATCAGGCTCACTTTATTCTTCAAGGAGACTCTTTACTCTTCATCTCTTGAAAGAGGTCTTTTGCAGCAGATTTGCCCAATGCAATACATCATCTGATGTCTTAACTACTACTTCATTGGATTGATTGTACAACCAAGTAATATGAAATCCTTCACAACTTCAATCTTTTGCTCCGTCCACTGTGAAACTGTTTATCGCAGTTGTGAGAATTTTTTGTTTCCTTTATACTGAGATGTGATCCATAGTGCAGACTGTAGTCTTCAATCTTCATCAGTAAGTACTTCAAGTCATCCTCACTTTCAGCAAGCAAAGTTGTGTCATCAGCGTATTACAGGTTGTTAATGATTCTTCCTCCAATCCTGATACCATGTTCTTCTTCATATAGTCCAGCTTCTTGGATAATTTGCTCAGCATACAGATTGAATAAGTATGGTGAAAGGATACAACCTTGACATACTACCTTCTTGATTTTGAACCATGCAGTATCCCCTTGTTCTGTTTGAATGACAGCCTCCTGATCTATGTACAGGTTCCTCATGAGTATAATCAAGTGTTCTGGAATTGCTGTTCTTCTCAATGCTATCGATAATTTGTTATGATCCACACAATTGAATGCTTTTGCATAGTCAATTAAACCTAAGTAAACATTTTTCTGGTATTCTTTGCTTTCAGCTAAGATTCATCTGACAGCAGCTATGATATCCCTTGTAACATGTCCCCTTCTGAACCGAGCCTGCATTTATGGAAACTCTCTGTCAATATACTGTTGCCACTGTTTTTGAATTATCTTCAGGAAAGTTTTACTTGCATGTGATATTAATGATATTGTTTGATAATTTCCACATTCTGTGGTATCACCTTTTGTCAGAATGGGTACAAATATGGATCTCTTCCAGTCAGTTGGTCAGGTAGCTGTGTTCCAAATCCCTTGGCATAACTGAGTGAGTGCTCCAGTGGGACATCCATTTGTTGAAACATCTCAATGGTTGTTCCATCAATTCATGGAGCCTTGTTCTTCGACAGTTCCTTCAGTGCAGCTTCGACTTTTTCCTTCAATACCGTTGTTTCTTGATCATGTGCCACCTCCTGAAATGGATGAACATTGACCAGTTCTTTTTGGTACAATGACTCTGTATTCCTTCCATCTTCTTTTGATGCTTCCTGCATCATTCAATATTTTGCCCATAGAATCTTTCAGTATTGCAACTCGAGGCTTAAATTTTTTCCTCAATTCTTTCAGCTTGAGAAATGCCGAGCGTGTTCATCCCTTTTGGTTTTCTAACTCCAGGTCTTTGCACATTTCATTATAGTAATTGGCTTTCTCTGCTTGAGCTGCTCTTTGAAATCTTCTGTTCAACTCTTTTGTCTTGTCATTTCTTCCATTTGCTTCAGCTGCTCTCTGTTCAAAGGCAAGTTGCAGAGTCTCTTCTGCCATCTGTTTTGGTCTTTTCTTCCTTTCTTGTCTTTTTAATGACCTCTTGCTTTCTTCATGGATGATGTTCTTCATGTCCTCCCACAATTCCTCTGGTTTTTGATCATTGGTGTTCAGTGCATCAAATCTATTCTTTAGATGGTCTCTAAATTCAGGAGGGATATTTTCAAGGTCATATTTTGGCTCTCGTGGACTTGTTTTAATTGTCTTCAACATCAAGTTGTATGTGCATGTGAGTAGTTGATGGTCTGTTCCACAGTCAGCTCCTGGCTTCATTTTGGCTGAAATTTCTGAACTTCTCCATCGCCTCTTGCCACAGATGTAGTCCGTGTGATTCCTGTGTTTTCCATCTGGCGAAGTCCACATGTATAGTTGTTGTTTATGTTGTTGAAAGAGGTATTTGCAATGAATGAGTCGTTGGGCTTACAAAATTCTATCATGCATTCTCCATTATTTCTATCTCTAAGGCCGTATTTTCCACTACTAGTACCTCTTTTTTGTTTCCAACTTTTGCATTCCTAGTGACCATTGATAATTAACACATTTTAATTGCATGTTTGGTCAATTTCAGACTGCAGAAGCTGGTAGAAATCTTTAATTTCCTCATCTTTGGCTTTGGTGGTTGATGTGTAAATTTGAATAATAGTAATATTAACTGGTCTCCTTTATAGGCATATGGATATGGATGTTATCCTATCACTGACAGCATTGTACTTAGGACAGATCCTGAAACGCTCTTTGTGATAATGAATGCAACACCATTCCTTTTCAATTTGTCATTCCCAGCATAGTTGATCATGTGGTTGTCTGGTTCAAAATGGCCAAATCCAGTCCATTTCAGCTCACTCATGCTTAGGATATCAGTCTTTATGCATTCCATTTCATTTTTGACAACTTCCAATTTTCCTAGATTCATACTTTGTACATTCCATGTTCCACTTATTAGTGGATGTTTGTATCTGTTTCTGCTCATTTTGAGTCATGGCAGCCAATGGAGGTCCCAAAAGCTTTACTCTGTCCATATCGTTAAGGTTGTCTCTACTCTCAGAAGTCAGCTCTTCCCCACTCAAATTTTGAGTGCCTTCCGATCTGATGGGCTCGTCTTCCGGCACTATATCAGACAGTGTTTCAGGGCCATTCATACAGTTTTCCAGTAATATATCAGACCGTGTCTCACTGCTCTTCATAAGGTGTTCACTGACCAATCGTTTGAGAATTGGAAGGTCTCTTGCTTCTTCCGAGTCTGTCTTAGCCTGGAAGTTCTGCTGAAGCCTACCCACCACAGGTAATCCTGCTGGCATTTTACAACATGATGGCATAGCTTCCAGCCTCATAAGCTACCACAGGACAGCAAACTGACAGATAAGTTCTTCTGCCTTAGTTGTTCCTAACCCCTCTGCATCTGCCTACCTCTGGCAACAACCTTAAAATAGAGCCTGAAAGCTTTACTCCATCCAAATCATTAAGGTCATCTCTACATTGAGGAGGCATCTTTTCGGTAGTCATATTTTGAGTGCTTTCCAACCTGAGGGATTCATCTTCTGGCACTATATCAGTGTTTCACTGCTATTCATAAGGTTTTTCATTGGGCAGTTTCTTCAGAAGTAGATGGCCAGGTCCTCCTTCCTAATCTTTGTTAGTCTGGGAGCTCCACTGAAACCTGTCTACTGTGGTTTACCTGCTGGTATTTGAAGTATTGATTGCATAGCTTCCAGCATCGTAGCACCATATAAGCTAACATAGTAGATAAACTGACAGATGAGTGGTGGAGTTAATCTTTTATTATACAGTTAATAAGAAATATGAAAATAAATATAGTAAAAGCCATTGAAAGCTCAGTGGTTCCAACCCATCAGCCATTCTGCAGGAGAAAGATGTGGCAATCTGCTCCTGTTAAGATTGATAGTACAGCCTTGGAAACCCTGTGGGCATTTCTGCTTTGTCCTGTGGGGCACTATGAGTTGGAATTGACTTGATGTCATTAGGTTTGGTTTAGCTTTGGTCAGGGTGTTTTTAAGTTTTTGCTATTAAAACAACATGCTACAGTTAAAACCCTTGTATGTATGTATTTTTGCACTTATGTTAATGGGATTGCCTGTGATAGAATATTATAAACTTTTATCGGTTCTGCCAAATTGTCTTCTGAAAAAGCTGTAAAATTTTATATTCTTTTGATGAGTTTGATTTTACTGCACCCTCATCAATATGAATGCTTATATTTCATCCTTATCTAGTAATCCACATGTCTTCTTACTTATTTACAAAGTGAATAATAATCTGTCTCTGATAATTAGAGGCTAAGCTTTTTTATTTCGAGTTCGAGATTTTAGTATTTTTGTGAGCAGCAGGAGAGAATTCAGAAAAGAGAAATCTGATAATATTGTTCTTATATAGTGCCTAAGACACTTGACTGCTAACCAGAAGGCTGGCGGTTCAAATCCACCAACCACTCCTGGGAAGGAAGGTTGGGCAATCTACTTCCATAGTGATACTACCTTGGAAACCCAAGGAGGGGTCGCTATGAGTTGGGTCCTACTCGATGGCACATAACAACAACAACATATATCATAATATTGTGATTCCTTTTTTTTTTTTTTTTCCCAGCTTAAAATATCTCTGGACTCCTTATGTGTGCATGTTAGCAGCATTTGGTGTATGTTCTCCTGAACTTTGGATGACCCTATTCAAGTGGCTTCGGTTAAGAACTGTAAACCCAATATTGTTGGTGAGTCATTATTATTTTGTGTTATGTACTTGTTTCTCTTCCAGTTCCACAAAATGAAATGCTAATAAATGAAAACCACATTGAATATGGTTAAAATATCATGAATAAAACACATTATAACTTAAAGACAGAAAGAGACCCTTTGAAAGTATTTTTTGTATTTTCTAATTATAAAAGTATTGTTTTCCACTACAGAGAAATTAAAAAATGAAAGTTAAAAATACAAGTGAATCAGTAATGTGAGAGGCCATTAAGAATTAATTTATATACTTTTCTTGGTTTTATTTAGAGCTGTGGTATACATTCCATGTGAATGGGATATTTACCCTGTATCTGCTAGGTGCTTGTAATACAAAGATAAATAAAACATGATTTATTTTATCAGGAGAATTACAGTCTCCCAGGAATAAAACAGATAAAAAAGATGCATTCATAGGGTGCTGTTGGAACACTGAGGAAGGCTACTTCAGTGTTTTTAGGGATTCAGAGAAGACTTTCCAGTGTGAGATTTGAAAGGTGATAAGTTACTAATCAAATGAATGGGAAAAAATTGTAATCATGGTAGAAGCTATAAATATAGAAGTAAAAAAAAAGTAATCAAAGGAACTAAAAACAGAAGCAGAGAAAAAGCATAGTATATTTGGTTTTGTTGGCAAATCAAGTTTGAGACAGGGGTGGTTCTTAAACACAACTGGAGAAGTAGAGGGTGGTCAGGTCATGGAGTGCTTTGATTGTCATAGCAAAGAGCTTGGTCTTCTAAAGGCAAGGAAAGTCATTGAAGATTTTTATGTAGAGGAGTGAAACAGTCAAACTTATATTTTCCATTATATTACTTTTATAGTTCTGTATAGGCCTGAGGGTGACAAATTGGAGCCAAGAAGGAAGCTGTTGCCTAGGTACAGGCCATGGTTGATGAAGGCAGTAAAAGTTTCAGTTAAGTGTCAGATCAAATGCTTTAAAAAACCATGTTGGCCAGGTTTTATTATTTCCATTTTATACACAAATAAATTAAGGCTTAAAATGGTTAAATAACTTGCCTAAGATCACTTAATAGCTTGTAAGTGTAGAAACCATACTGGTTTCCTGACACCAAAGCTCATTTGATTAACACTATGCTATACTGGAGTTGGGAAAAAAAAATGTTAGAAAAGAAGATAATATTACTTGGTTAGGAGCTCTGGTGGTGCTGTGGTTAGAGCATTGGTCTTCTAACCAAAAGGTCAGTGGTTCAAACCCACCAGCCACTTTGCGTGAGAAAGATGAGGCTGTCTGCTTTCATGAAGATTTATAGCCTTGGAAATCCTATGGAGTAGATCTACCCTATCCTATGGGGTCGCTATGAGTTGGAATTAGTTAGATGGCAGAGGGTTGGGTTTTGGATTTGGGCTGTTTGATTAAATATTGAGGAATAAGGAAGAGGAATAAATCCTGAATGTCTTCTAGGTTTCTGTTTTATATGACGGTGTGACTCTTAGGGTCACCAGCTGATAAGGGTCAATAGGAAGAACAAGTTTAGCAGGAATATGATGAATTAACAGTATCTTTTGCCAGTCTTATTCCCAGAAGAGTTTATATATTCTTACTTTAACATATTAGTATATTCATATATATTAACTGTGTTTTCTATATTAATTCACTGTTTTGTTGCTGTTATTAGCTGTTTAGGTAGCAATTCAGTATCCTTTGTAAGCTCCTCATAGCTTAAATTCCTGGCCAGCTGTCAAATACTGATGCCCTATTTGAAATATTACTATGAGTATTACCTTTCTTACATTCTGTCTTGAATTCATAGGCAAATATATATGTCTCACTTTCTCTATAGCTTAATATGCTTTAAACTCATTAATCTTTACCATCTCACTCCAAGAATTAGGTTTTGTACTGACACTTTGATTTCTCTGACTGAATGATCATAATTACAAGGATATGGGAGGTACATTATTTGTGACTGGCCATAGAGTCATTGTGTAGTACTTCAAAGGTGCATTCTGAGATGTATTTATGTGTAACTCTCTTTGCTTTACTATTTTAGGCTCTCATTCTGAGCATGGCTGTGCCTACTATAATAGGTTTTAGCTTATGGAAGGAGGTAAGAAAATCAGTTTTCTACATTATTGAAATGTACTTTATTTCCTAGGTAGCTATAAATTTATATGTGTAGGGAAGGAACTTGTGTTTAGATGCTATTCTAACAAAATGTAGTATTACTAATGTTATTATAGTTTTATATAATAGTACACCACCAGAGCAACGTATTAAATAGTAGTATATTAATATAGTATTACTAATATACTAATATTCGTAAATCATTCTGAAATATCACATGCAAGTAAAATTTTGCTAAAGATTATTAAAAAATGATTGCAGCAGTATATAACAAGGAAGTGCCAGAAATTCAAGCTGAATTCGGAAGAGAACATAGAATGAGGAAATCATTGCTGATAATAGATGGATCTTGGCTGAAAGCAGAGAATACCAGAAACGTATTTACCTGTATTTTATTGACTTTTCAAGGCTTTAGACTGGACAGATCCTAACAAATTATGGATAACATTGCAAAGAATGGGAATTCCAGAACACTTAATTGTGCTCCTGTGGAACTTGTACATAAGCAAGAGGCAGTCATTAGAACAGAAAAAGTAGATAATGCATGGTTTTAAATCATGAAAGGTACATAAGGGCTGTACCCTTTCACCATATTTATTCAGTTTGTATGCTGAGCAAATAATCTGAGAAGCTGACCGTATGAAGAAGAACGTGGTATCAGGATTGGAGGAAGAGTCATTAACAACCTGTAATACGCAAATGGCACAACCTTACTAGCTGAAAGCAAAGAGGACTTGAAGCACTAACTGATGATGAAGATGAAAGACTGTAGCCTTCTGTATGGATTACACCTCGACATAAAACAAAAATGCTGACAACTGGACCAATAAACGACATTATAATAAATGGAGAGAAGATTGAAGTTGTCAAGAATTTCATTTTACTTGAATCCACAATCAGTGCCTTTGGATGCAGCAGTCAGGAACTCAAATGATGATGTATTGCATTGGGCAAATCTGCTGCAAAAGACCTCTTTAAAGTGTTAAAGAGCAAAGATGTGATTTTGAACACCAAGGTACACCTGACCCAAGCCATTATCTTTTCAGTAGCCTTATATGCATGTGAGAGCTGAATAATGAATAAAGAAGACCACAGAAGAATTGATGTATTTGAATTGTGGTATTGGCAAAGAATACTGAATGTACCATGGTCTCCTGGAAGAATGTACAAATCTGTTATAGCAGGTACAGCCAAAATATTCCATACAGAGGAGAATTGCTAAGCTTTGTTGCTCACACTTTGGTAATGTTGTCAAAAGGGACCAGTCCCTGGATAATGATACCATGCTTGGTAAAGTTAGGGGGTCACCAGAAAAGGGGGAAGACCCTCAGTGAGATGGATTGACAGTGTCTGTGATGATGGGCTCAAGCATGGCAACAACTGTGAGAATGAGACAGGACTGGGCAGTGTTTCTTTCTGTTGTACATGGGGTCACTATGAGTTGAAACCCACTCAATGGCACGTAACAATAACACCAAACATAGTCCTCCATTTTCTGTTTTATTGTAAATCCTAGCTTCTATGATTTTGAGTATCTTGAGTTACTAAGTACTCTTAGTAGATACCCTTACAACAGGGTGTGACTCAAGTTATCTCCATTACCCTCATGATTCAGCTTTCAGCCAAATTATACAGAGGACTAGAAGGTGAAAAATAACACCAGCGAGGTTGTGTAGTCCTTAGAACGATCAACCATAGATGATCAAATGAGGGGTAGCATTTGCTCAGGAAGAAATCTCAAAAGGTAGGAAGAGATAGGAAATAAGTACCAAGAGATGGTAAACACAGAGAGGTAGTGGGAAGAGAAAATGAGAAGAGTGCTGTTACTTTGTGGGGATTCCAGTCAATGTTCCAAAACAAAATGTGTAGAAATTGTTATATGGAAAGCCAATTTGCTCTTTAAACTTTGACCCAAATCGCAATTAAAAAACTCATCATCTTTAGTTTCTTTGAGGGTATGGTCCACATCTAATACATATGAATGCTCTGGCAAAGTTCTCTTTCTTTCTTTTTTTTTTTTTAACTCTGGATCCTGCATCTGGTTTGCCGTCATTGACCACTGCTTCTTGGTATTTGAGCCAGCAGCCTACCTACCATCTGACCTAGTTCATCAGCTTCTGCAGCCTTGTGAGCCTCTTGTCTGATCTGCTGATTTGGGTTTGTTAGCTCCTGCAACCATGTGAGTGCAGAGAATCCACCAGACTGATGCCTGACTCATGGATTTGGGACTTTCTAGCCTCCACAACTGCATGAGCCATTTCCTTGGCATTTTGTGAGTTCTGTGAGATGTTACAGTGAATTACAGAACCCTAAGATGGTAGGGAGAGTACTGAGGGGAGTAGGAGAGGTTGATGATAGAAATGATGGCTTGGTACAGCAGTTTGGAAAGTTAGACATTTGGGACATCTTTAACCTCTGCCTCAGAAGGAACATCCTTATGCTGATCCTTCTAAAATTATTGAAGCAATGCCTCTGACCCAAACCATGGTTGTTTCAGTCACCACATATGCATGTGAAAGCTGAACAATGAATAGAGAAGACTAAAGAAGAATTGATGCCTTAAATTTTGATGTTGGTGAAGAATATTGAATATACCATGGACTTCCAGAAGAACAAACAAATCTGTTTTGGAAGAAATGCTTCTTAGAAGTGAGGATGGTGAGATTTTGCCTGCCCTACTTTGAATAAGTTACCAGGAGTGATCAGTTCATAGAAAAGGACATCGTGCTTGGTAAAGTAGAGGATCAGGGAAAAAGAAGATGACCCTCAATGAGGTGTATTACACAGTGGCTGCAACAGTGGTCTCAAACATGGTAACAAATGTGAGGATAGTACTGGACAAGGCAGTGCTATGTTCTGTTGTTCATGGGCTCTCAATCAATTGGTGCTGACTCAGTGCACAACAACAGCAATATTCTTGGTGATACTTACTGCTCTTATTAATTCAGTTTATAATTGGTAAAATAAATAGCTGGATTTTAATATTAATATTTTGACATCTCAAAATTTTAATATCCATCAATAATAAAAATTCTTTGGCTTTTGGTACAGCAAAATTGCCAGTAAACTTGCACATCCTTTGACCTGACATTTTAATTTATTTTTTAGTACGTATGTGCATGGAAGATAAAACCAATGATTAGTTGTTTGGTAATGATACAGATATTTATTGAATATAGGCAATTAATTAACTATAAGATTATTTGAATTGAGAAGAATGAGCAATTCACTGAAAAAAAGCAGTGATACCCATGATATTTTTTTCCATGAAAACAAGGTTGTAATACCATTTGCCTTAAGTTTAGTCTTTTGAAATATACTGTGAATAATTTTAAACTTCCTAGTTACTTATATATACCTTTTGGGGATTTTGTTTTGCATTTTAGTTTTTTCCAAGATTAATGACAGAATTATCAGAACTACAGGAATTCTATGACCCTGATACAGTGGAACTTATGACCTGGATAAAGTAAGAATTGAATTTCCCAAGAGTATTTCTTAAGCTAATAATTAATCATTATATATTACCTTTCCCAAGAGTATTTCTTAAGCTAATAATTAATCATTATATGTTACCTGGTAGATTCGGGGGAAATAATAGTACTTTTCCACTTCTCATAAGACTCAGGAAATTTACTCATGTTTTTGATGGAACTTTGTAGTTCTCATTTTCTAATTAAGCTTATTTCTGTGTTCTTGAAAAAATAGCATGGTTTAGTTCAGGATTGTAGACTTCCAGTTTTAACAGTATGGCAGAGTAGATAACCTGTAAACCACCCACTTTCACACACCTGGAAAAGAACAGGTATTCTTTTATTTAGGTTGTCAGGAAGACACTTCTTTTGTCCTAAGTTGGAAGGTTTGGGGGGTAATGAATTGCTAATCTTGGTAACCAAGGGATTTGAGTTTTAATGTTCAAAGAAGATGTGGCCTTGGACCTATATAAGCAGGGAATTGCAATTGAGTCATCTTCCACAACAATATAACTCTAAAAAAACCCATCAAACCATTGCCATCAAGTCAGCTTCAACCCACAGCAACCCTGTGGGACAGAGTAGAACTGTGTCACAGAATTTCCAAAGCTGTATTCTTGACTTGATGGCACCTAACAATAGCAGTAATCTTAATGGAATCAATCCACCGGATCTTTCTCCTGCAGAGCAGCTGGTGGGTTCAAACTGCTGACCTTTTAGTTAATAGCTGAGTGCTTAACCACTGTATCACCAGGGCTCTCTATGTAACTTGTTGTTGTTGTTGTTGTTGTTATGTGCCGTTGAGTCAAACCAGACTCATAGCGACCCCTCCTTGGGTTTCCGAGGCAGTATCACTACAGAAGTAGGATTGATTGCCCAACCTTCCTTCTGAGGAGTGGCTGGTGGGTTTGAACCGCCAGCCGTAACTTAGTGACCTACAAAAGGCTACACTATCAGTGAAAGGATGGATTAGCAAAATAGCCAGAAAGTGGTAGACAAAGAGGAAAGTATTTCTCTTAGATTTCAGGTTTGAAATTATACTTGCTTAATCCAGGAATCCCCAAATCCAGAAATTAATACAAAAAGTGGTCCTGGTATACTCTGGTAGCATAGTGCCTAAGGCACTTGACTGCTCACCAGAAGGCTGGCGGTTCAAACCCACCAGCCACTCCTCAGAAGGAAGGTTGGGCAATCCTACTTCTGTAGTGATACTGCCTCGGAAACCCAACGAGGGGTCGCTATGAGTCGGGGCCGACTCCACGGCAAACAACAACAACAACAACATATCACTCTTAATTATTGCCCATTGATTATTTTTGTGAATGTGGACTACAAGATTTGGTATTTCAGCATTGTATTTACCATCATAGAGCATTGAGTACACAGCTTTATATTGTCATTAACCAAAGAAGATGTTATATTGATGTATGTGATAAAACTTAATATTTTTAAAGACAGAGAGGCCTGAACTATCATACATTGGACATTTATACTTTATGTTACTGTGGAGTAATTACTGTATTTCATGTCTGTTTTCCCACTATGCCTGGTGCTCATCAAGGACAGTGGCCAAGTGCCTTCATCTCTCTATTTCCATTGCCTGACAGTATACTTAGCATGTAGGAGACACTGAATGCTGAATACAGAGAGTGAATATATAAGTGAAGGCAGTAGATCAACCTTTTGGGACCTGCTTGTAGGTTTCCTAGCTTTGTAAATGGCATCTATGTAGGTCTTTGGATCATGGTTCAGAGTACAGAAGTTTTACATATGTTACCTGGATACAAACACATGGGTGAAAATAGGGAAGAAGCAGAGGGTAGATGGATCTGGAAGCATCTGGTTTAATTAATATTTGCAAAAGATGAATTGACAGTTTACATTGACCTAGCCATCCTGTCTAAAATAATATATTCCTGTCACTCTCTCTATTTCCTTAGCCAACATTACTTTTCAGTAGCATTATTACATCCTGACTTATACATGTTTATTGTTTATTGTCTCTCTATGCTGCTTCTTGAGAGCAGGGACCTTGTTTTATTTTTTTTTTTTTTCCAATTGCCCAGTCTCCAGATTCAAAACAGTGCCTGGTACATAGTTGTTCAGTTTTTTTGCATGAATCCATAATGAAATGAATGAAAACTCACATTGAAACTTAAATGTACAATGTACTGTAAGTTGCCTAGTATTTTAAAGTTGATATAAATTATTGATCTAAATAGTGTACTTGTCTGTTCAGTATCTAAAGCTCTATGGTTCTTTACAGAAGGCAAGCTCCAGTTGCTGCTGTGTTTGCAGGGAGTCCTCAGTTAATGGGTGCGATTAAATTATGCACTGGATGGATGGTGACAAGCTTGCCTCTTTACAATGATGATGATCTTCTCAAGAGAAATGAAAATGTAAGGCATTTCAAACTTTACATTTATATCTTTTTTTTTTTTTTTTTTTTAACAGCACTACATAATTTAGCATACTTCTGTAGTGATGCATGTGGTTTTAGGGCATTACAAAGATAACTAGGAAAAGCAACCCATTTTAGATCATACGTATTACTTACCTTCAGTTTTTAACAAGCTGTATAATACATTTAATCAAGAGGAGATCCAAAATTAAAATATAAGTTCATTGTTTTATGAATAGTGTTGCTGTGTTTCTACCAGAAAGGACATTCAGTTTTACACAAAGTATCAAAGGAAATGGTGTATAATATTTCATAAAAGGAAACATTGTCTTGAAAATACCATTTTTCTAAATCAAATTATTGCAGAAGATTGTCAACTAATGTCTTTCAAACTAAAATTCTATTACTGCCTTTAAAACACACTGATTTATTTTTAGGTATCAAAACCAAAAAAACTAAACCTATTGTTGTTGAGTCAATTCCAACTCACATTAATAAAGAATTCACTATCTGGTGGCATAGTGCCTAAGGCATTTGACTGCTAACCAGAAGGCTGGTGGTTCAAACCCACCATCCACTCCTTGGAAGGAAGACTGGGCAGTCTGCTCCTGTAGAGACACTGCCTCAGAAACCCAAGGAGGGGTCGCTGTGAGTTGGATTCAACTCAATGGCAGTGAGTTAGTATAACAACAGAATGATAACTAATCAATTTAAAAATATTTTTTGTCATAAATATATATATATATATATATATAACAAAACACATGTCAGCTCAACAATTTCTGAATGTACACTTCAGTGACATTTACTACGTGCTTTAATGGTGCAACCATTCTCACTATCCTTTTCCAAATTATTCTGCCAACATTAATATAAGCTCAGTGTCCCTAAGCAAGAACTCATCCTTTCTCTTTCCCTCTCATCCCTCTCTAGTAACCATAATAATCTTTGTTTTCTATATATTTGCTTGTTTTCTATATATTTGTTGTTGTTGTTGTTGTTGTTATGTGCCGTCGAGTCAGACCTGACTCATAGCGACCCCTCCTTGGGTTTCCGAGGCAGTACCACTATGGAAGTAGATTGCCCCATCTTCCTTCCGAGGAGTGGCTGGTGGGTTTGAACCGCCAGCCTCCTGGTTAGCAGTCAAGTGCCGTAGGCACTATGCTACCAGAGCTCCCATTGTTTTGTATAAGTGAGATCAAACAATAGCTGTCCTTCTGCAACTGATGTATTTCACTTGGCATGATATTTTCAGGGTTCATCCATATTGGGACATGCATCAGGACTTCATTTCTCTTTGTAGCTGAGTAGTATTCCATTGTGTGTGTATATCACATTTTGTTTGTGCATTCATCAACTAATAGAAAACATTAGTTGTTTCTACCTTTTGCTTTCAGTGAAAAGTGTTGCAATGAACATTGGTGTACAGATTTTGGTTTGCATTCTTGCCTTTACTTCTAGGTATACTTATACACCTAGGATTGGGATTGCAGGGTTATCTGCTCAACTTTTTGAACAACCACCAAACAGTTTTCCATAGTAGCTGGTCCATTTTATATTCCCACAGGCAATGGATGGGAATATATATATATATATATATTTATTTATAATTTATTTTATTTTTCGTTATGGTGGTTGGAAGGGATCTAATTATTATTTTATTTTTTAAATTTTTATTGTGATTTGGGTGAACGTTTACAGAGGAAATTCAATCTTCCATACAGCAGCAGTTCACATACACTCTGTCTTATGACATTGACTGCAATCTCCCACAGTGCAACAGCTCCCCTCTTGTTTCCTCCCCATAGCTATCCTGTGTCCTTCCCTCCCATGCACTTCTGCCCCCTGAACTGTCTCCCTGTGCATACATTGCCCTTCTGTTCTCCCATGATTGATCTCTCTGAGGAATGTATCTGCCTAATGTAAGTGTTCGGGAGCTCTGGTAGCATAGTGGCTAAGCCACTCCCCGGAAGGAAGATGGGGCAATCTACTTCCGTAGTGATACTGCTTTGGAAACCCAAGGAGAGGGCGCTGTGAGTCGGGTCCGACTCGATGGCACGTAACAACAACAACAACAATGTAAATGTTCAGCTCCTATGCCTGTCTTTTGTTTGGCTGGAAGCCACAGGATTAAGTTCCAATCCAGACCTGAAGGGTAGCTAGGGGCTATAGCCTCAGGGGTTCCACCAGGCTCTATCAGACCAGCAAACCTGGTCCCCCCCCCCTTTTTTTTTAAATTATTTTGAGTTTTGTTCCACATTGTTCTCCCTCTCTATCCACGATCTCCTATGTGGATCCCCTTCAGAGTGATCGACAATGGTAGCCGGGCACCATCTAGTTCTTCTGGTCTCATGCAGGCTGAGGATCACGTGATGTACCAGTCCCTTGGACTAATTGTTTCCATGGGTCTTTGCTTTTCTTCATTCTTTTTGAGATATAACGTGCTTGTAAAAGTGATAAGATATAGGAGCAGGGTCCACTCCCATAATTATCTTAAATAATAGAGTAGTAATAGCCCTGTGGGTCAGTCATTTATGAATGGTAGTCTTTCTGATCTGCAACATTTATCAGAAATGTTCATGTGAATTCCTGTTTTTTTTTCTTTTTGCTTTTATTGTGATTTGGTTGAAAGCTTGTAGAGCAAATTCACTTTCTCTGTTAGACTGGGTTCTCTAGAGAAGCAAAACCACTAAAGCTTATAGAGAGAGAAAGAAAGAGAAATTATCTTAGGAAAATGGCTTATAGACTTATAGAAGCTGGCAAGTCCCAAGTTCTTGGATCAAATGTCAAGTTGGAGGCTTTTCCCGACTCATGCAGCTGTAGGGGCTGAGGAGCTCAAGGTTGGCAGGCAGTATACTGGGTGTTGACTCCAGTGAATAACAAATCCAAGATCTCCAGGCCGAATGTGCGAATGTGGAATGTTCGCTCATGGAAAGTTGTAGGCAGCACAACAGAATCCCGATCCACAGAAGAGTGTCTCTTTTCCCAGGATGTCCATAAATTTACTGGAAGCAGGCCACACCCCTAGGGAAACTCCCTTTCAATGGATTGGCTGCTCATAACATATACATCTGATCCCATCATGGGAACAACCAATATCACAGTTGCTTAAACCATGCAGAACTGTGGTCAAGCCAAATTGACACACTGCTCCAACTATCACAGTGCACTCCTTGTGAACTTGGCAGTTGTACACATTTTCTTAACCATATATGATCTCTAAATAAGGACAATTATAAAGTCATATTTGCACTTAAGATAATATGCTAATATGTGTACAACTGAAACGCATTAATCTTATTTACATTTTATAGTTCCTAACAGAAGGAAACAAAATTATTTGATGCACATATACAATGAAGAAATACAGCAATCACAGTCCTCGTTTCTGCAACTGGTAACATGGTAATAGCTGATATTCAGAACTACCTTCTTCTACCACCCATTCTCTATTTCCCTTGTCCTCAGCAAGCATCTCAGCTGGTTGTGGTTCTTTGCTTGGTGGGGTGACCCAAACCTTTATTCCTGGACGGTCTGGGCCATTAGCAGTCATATCAGAATTGGGTTGCTGTAAATTTCCATTGACTTTAATTATAGAGCATGGTAGTACTAAGAGACATCCTAAAGAATCTCCTGTATTCCAGACATATTCTTCTTTACCTTCATTATGTAATGTCAATCCAATTTCCCCTTGATATTCAGGATCTATCACACCAGATAGTACAGTAATCCTCTTCTTTGTCTATTGATCCAGAGGGATGAGGAAGCCAAAATGACTGGGTGGCATTCTTACTTTCCAGTTCAATGCAATCAGTATTGTGTTTCCAGGTGGGAGTGTTCTCCCTTTGGGACTAAGCTCTCCAGACCCACAGAGCAGGGACAGGAAGCAAAAATTTTTTGAGTGGGTCACTAGGGGTAATAGTGAGTGGTACCACTCCTGCTTTTACCCCTTGTTTCCTGGATCTGTGAATCCTGGCTATTGGAGAAACAGAACCGTATATTGGATGCTAGTTTAGAGCATATACCACCTCCTGGAGAACATTATCCCAGCCCTTCAAGGTATTGCCACCTAGCTGGCACTGTAATTGTATTTTCAGTAGGCCATTCCATATTTCTAGCTGCTTCAGGATGATGGGGAACATGGTAAGACCAGTGAATTCCATGAGCATAGGCACACTGCTGCACTTCATTTGCTGTGAAGTGAGTCCCTTGATCTGAAGCAATGCTGTCTGGGATACCATGATAAGGATGCCATGATAAGGCATTCTGTAAGTCCACAGATGGTAGTTTTGGCAGAAGCATTGTATGCAGGGAAGGTGAATCCATATCCAGAATAAGCATCTATTCCAGTAAGAACAACACGCTGTCTTTTCTGTGATGGAAGTGGTCCAATGTAATCAACCTGCCACCAGGTTGCTGGCTGATCACTCTGAGGAATGGTTTCATATTGTGGAATCAATGTTGGTCTCTGCTGCTGACAGATTGGGTACTCAGCAGTGGCAGTAGCCAAATCAGCCTTGGTAAGTGGGAGTCTGTGTTGCTGAGCCCATGCATAACCTCCAACCCTGCCACCATGGCCACTTTGTTCATGAGCCCATTGAACAATGATAGGAGTAGCTGGGGAAAAAGGATGACTGGTTTCCACTGAACGTGACATCCTATCCACCTGATTGTTAAAGTCCTCCTCTGCTGGGGTCACCTTTTGGTGGGCATTCACATGAGACACAAATATGTTTACTCCTTTGACCCAGTCAGAGAGATCTACCCACATACTTCTTCTCCATACATGCTTATCACCAATTTTCCAATCTTGCTCATTCCAAGTTCCAGACCATCCGACCAAGACATTAGCCACAACCCATGAATCCATATATAGTGGTACCTCTGGCCATTTTGTATTCCATGCAAAGTGAACAGCCATATATGTGGCTCAAAGTTCTGCCCATTGATAGGATTTCCCTTCACCACTGTCCTTCAAGGAAGTCCCAGAAAGGGGCTGCACTGCTGCTGCTGTCCACTCTTGAGTGGTGCCTGCATATTGTGCAGAACCATCTGTAAACCAGGCATGAGTTTTCTCTTCCTCAGTCAACTGATCATAAGGAACTCCCCAGGAGGCCATAGGTGGAGACTGGGAGAGGGAAGGTAATGCGACCGGAATGGAGACCATAGGCATTTGGGCCACTTCCTCATGCAACTTATTTGTGCCTTCAGGTCCTGCTTGAGCCCGATCTCTGATATACCACTTCCATTTAATGATGGAGTGCTGCTGTACACGTCCAACTTTATGACTCTGTAGGTCAGGCAAGACCCAGTTCATGATAGGCAGCTCAGGCCTCATGGTGACTTTGTGTGGCCCATAGTTAAGCATTCAGTCTCTACTAAAGCCCAGTAACAAGCCAAAAGCTGTTTCTCAAAAGGAGAGTAGTTATCTACAGAGGATGGCAGGGCTTTGCTCCAGAATCCCAAGGGTCTGCCAAAAACTCCACACAGCATCTCTATCTACAACAGACACTTAAAGCACCATTGGATAAGCTGAATCATATGGCCCAAGTGGCAGAGCAGCCTGCATGGCAGCCTGAACCTGTTGCAGAGTCTTCTGTTGTTTTGGGCCCCACTCAAAACTAGCAGCTTTCCAATAGGCAGCTGCAACACACCCAAATGAGGGATATGTTGCCTCCAAAATCCAAAGAAGCCCACCAGATGTTGTGCCTCCTTTTCAGTTGTGGGGGAAGCCAGATAGAATAACTTATCCTTCACTTTAGTAGGAATATCTTGACATGCCCCACACTGTTGGACCCCTAGAAATTTCACTGAGGTGGAAGGTGCCTGAATTTTTGTTGGGTTAATTTCCCAACCTCTAGCATGCAGTTGTCTCACTAATAAGTCTAGAGTCATCGATACTTCTTCTTTACTAGGTCTGATCAGCATAATATCATCAGCAAATAGGGATTGTTTGACTTCTTCCTTACCAATTTGGATACCTCTGATTTCCCTTTCTTGCCTTATTGTCCTGCCTAGGACTTCCAGTACAGTGTTGAATAGAAGTGGTGATAGAGGGCATCCTTGTCTGGTTCCTGTTTGCAAGGGAAATGGTTTCAGTCTCTCTCCATGGAGAATAATGTTGGCTGTTGGTTTTGCATAGTTGCCCTTTATTATGTTGAGGAATGCCCCTTCTACTCCTATTTTGCAGAGAGTTTTGATCAGGAATGGGTGTTGGATTTTATCAAATGACTTCTGCATCAATTGATAAGATCATGGGGTTCTTCTTCTTTGTTTTATTTATGTGGTAGATGACGTTGATTGTTTTTCTAATGTTGAACCATCCTTGCATACATGATATGAACCCCACTTGGTCATAATGAATGATTTTCTTGATAGGTTGTTGGAGGCTATTGGCTAGGATTTTGTTGAAGATTTTTGCCTCTATATTAATGAGGGATATTGGTTTGTAGTTTTCCTTTTGAGTGATGTCTTTGCCTGGTTTTGGTATCAAGGTTATGCTTGCTTCATAAAATGAGTTAGGGAGGATTCCATCCTTTCCTATGTTCTGGAATAGTTTGGATAGGATTGGTGTCAGTTCTTTTCTGAATGTTTGGTAGAATTCTCCAGCGAAACTGTCTGTGGCAGGACTTTTTTTGTTGGTAATTTTTTGATGACCTGTTCAATTTCTTCTTTTGTTATGGATCTGTTCAACTTTTCTGCATCAGTCTGTGTTAGTTTAGGTAAGGGGTGTGTTTCTAGAAATCTATCCATTTCTTCCAGATTTTCAAATTTGTTGGAGTACAGTTCTTCATAATATCCTGATATTATCCTTTTTATTTCAGTTGGTTCTGTTATGATGTCATCCATTTTGTTTCTTATTCGTGTTATTTGTATTCTCTCCCTCTGTGCCTTTGTTAAATTTGCCAGTGGTTTGTCGGTTTCATTAATCTTTTCAAAGAGCCAACTTCTAGATTTGTTGATTTTTTCTACTGTCTTTGTTTTCTGTTTCATTGATTTATGCTTGAATCTTTATTATTTCCTTTCTTTTCGTGACCGTAGGCTTTTCTGACTGTTCTTTTTCTAATTGTTGGAGATGTTGGTTTAAAGTGTTGATTTTAGCTCTTTCTTCTTTTTTGATGTGTGTATTGATTGATTGCTCTAAATTGGCCTCTGATCACTGCTTTTTGCTGTGTCCTGAAGATTTTGGTATGTTGTGTTTTCATTCTCATTTGATTGTATGAATTTTTTAAATTTCATTTTTTATTTCTTCTCTTTCTTTAGGAGGGGGATTTTCAGTTTCTGTGTATTTCCTCTTTTTCCATTGATCTTCCTATTGTTGATTTCTAATTTGATAGCATTGTGATCTGAGAAGATGCTTTGCAGTATTTCAGTGTTTTAAAATTTATTAAGGCTTGCTTTATGGCCTAACACATGGTCTATCCTGGAGAATGTTCCATGTGCACTGGAAAAGAATGTATATTGTACTATTGTTGGGTGAAATGCTCTGTAGGTATCTATAAGGTCAAGTTGGTGGATTGTATTGTTTAGCTTTTCTGCATCTTTGTTGAGTTTCTTTCCAGTTGTTCTTTCTCTGAAAGTGGTGTAGTAAAGTCTCCCACTATGACTGGAGTCATCTGTTTGCCTTTCAACTCTTTTAAAGTCTTATTTATGTATTTTGGGGCTCTATCATTGGGTCCATAGATATTTCTTATGGTGAAAGATATCTAATTAATTTTTATTAGGAGAATATATTATTTTAAATGTTTGGTATAGTCTTAAATAGTAACTTTGTATATAAAAATAACAAACTGAATGTGTGTTCTAAATATTCTGTTTTTCAATTTGATAGAATTTCATATGGCTTTTAAATACATTTTAAGCTAAGGAGGAAGCTGCTTTGTCACCTTGAGCAAAATACTGGATGTGTAAATAATAATAATTCTCACTTCCTAATTGTGAGAATTTAATGAAACATAATAAAATTTAAATGTTAGCTATATTTGTTATTATTATATATTACTAAATTTTAATTGTGTTTATATACATACACAAAACCTACTGACATCAAGTTGATTCCAACTCATAGCAACCCTGTAGGACAGAGTAGAAGTGGCCCATAGTATTTCCAAGGCTGTAAATATTTATGGAAGCAGACTGCTTCATCTTTTTCCTGTGGAGTAGTTAGTGGGTTTGAACAACTGTACTTTGGTTAGCAGCTGAATTCCTTAAGAATTGCATCACCAGAGCTCCTTAAAAAAACTCACTGCCGTCAAGTAGAATCTGACTCACAGTGACCCCCTCTTTGGGTTTCTGAGGTGGTAAATCTTTACAGAAGTAGATTGCCCAGTCTTCCTTCTGAGGAGTGGCTGGTGGGTTTGAACTGCCAGTCTTCTGGTTAGCAGTCAAATGCTTTAGGCACTATGCCACCAGAGCTCCTCCATAGCTCCTCACACACATACATACATACATATATATATATATATATAATATACACACGTGCGCGCGCACGCACGCACGCACACACACACACGAAGTACAAAGGGCATTCAAAAATAGGAGCAATCAATTCTGCCTTGAAAAATCCAGTGTCTTCAGTGGAATACTGTACAACCCTAAAGAATAATGTAGAATCTGCAGAACACCGCATAACGTGAATGAAGTTGGAGGATATTATTCTGAGTGAAATAAGTCAATACAGGACAACCATTGTATTAGTCCACTATTGTCAAAAGTCAAAGAAGGTTTACATATGGGAGGAATCTTTTTTTGTTGGTTATCATGAAAGGGAGGGGAGGTAAGGGAAAACTTCTAGATAGGTTTTTTAAAAAAATTATATATGTATATAAACCAATGATAATCAATGGTTACCGGGGTTGGAGAGAGCGGGAAAGGGAACACTTTTGTTTTGTTTGTGGGGCATTGAGTTTATGCTAGTTGTGGTGGAATATTTTGGAAAAGGATAGGAATAATAGTGGCACAACATGAAAAATGTCATCATTATCCCTGATCTGTAAATGTGGAAGTTACTATGTTGGTGAACGTCTTTTTGTGTGTGTTTTCACCACAGTAAAAGTGAAAACAAAAACAAAATTCATTGTCTTCGTAAAGGGCATTCCCTTGAACTGGGCTTTGAAAGATGAGTAGAAACTTGTTTAGAACGAGAAAACATATGACTCCAGGCTGAAAAATAACATAAACGAGGACATTTGTGTGGTCATGAAACTGGAAAATAAAAAGAGGCCAAATTCTGAAGAGCCTGGAATGCCATATTGAAGAATTGAGACTTATCCTTTACGTAATTGGAAGTCATCAAAGACCTTTGATAAGTCTTGGGAGTATTGTGGTTAGATCTGGTTGGGAGAGTTAAATGTCCTACAGTGCACAGGACTACCCTCTCCTGTCCTAACAGGGAATTACCTGGCCCCAAACGTTAATAGTGCTGAGGTTGAGAACACCTGCTGTAGGGCGTGAGTTATATTATTGTCATTACATAGAAGTGATTTTATGTTTTTATGTACCCTGATAGTATATTACAGTTTACTAAAATTAAAAAAAAAAAGTATATGTGTGTGTGTGTGTGTGTATAGATAGATAGATAGATAGATATAAAACTGTGAGTGTAGGTTGGATAGGATTGAACTATTTTAGTTGAAACTTACTTAGGCCAGTGGAATGAATGAGAGACTTTCTCTTAATTAACATTATGTATGCCACGTAGTGTTCAAATGAGTGTTCTTCGATATCACTAGACCCTAGACCAGGAAGTGCTGGGTAACCAGCAATGATGATACATGGTAGGCAGCTACTGAATACTCTGCAAATACATTGGGATCTTGTTCAGTGTAGATTTCAAGTCTCTCTTGTGTTTTCAGGACAAAGCTTGTGATAGTTTTGGCCTACCATTTGTGATTTTATTACTTCCTGAAAGACAACTAGAGCTTATCCAATATTAACATTTCAGAAAAAAATCCAGAGCTGACAGTCAGCAAAATTGTAATGAAAAGCACCACAGAATCAGAAACAATTTTAAACATCCTTGATCGCGCAACAGTTTTGTGACAATGGTCAAATTATTTGTAACCTTACTGACTTTATCTCATATATGAATATAAAATCCTGTTGTTGTTGTTGTTGTTGTTGTTAAGTGCCATCGAGTTGTTCCCAACTCATAGCGACCCCATGCACAGCAGAAGGAAACACTGCCCGATCCCGCACCAGCCCCACAATCCCTGCTATACTTGAGCCCATCATTGCAGCCACCGTGTCA
>NW_006921608.1:19615174-19622768 GCF_000298275.1 Orycteropus afer afer | reverse complement strand
TCCACACAATCAAATGCCTTTGCATAGTCAATAAAACACAAGTAAACATCTTTCTGGTATTCTTTGCCTTGAGCCAAGATCCATCTGACAGCAGCTGTGATATCCCTTGTTCCACGTCCTCTTCTGAATCCGGCTTGAACCTCTGGAAGTTCTCTGTCAATATAGTGCTGCAAACGTTTTGAATTATCTTCAGTAAGATCTTACTTGTGTGCGATATTAATGATACTGTTCTATAATTTCCACATTATAAAATCCTATGACACAGTAATTAAAAGGACTGAAGGAATTATTCTAACTCAGTAAAATCATAAAGGAAAAAAAAGGACAGATAACCCAATTTTAAAAACTGAACAAAGTATCTGAATAGACATTTCTCCAAAGATATGCTAATGGCCCATAAGCATGTGGAAAATTGCTCAACATCATTAGTCAGCAGGAAAATGCAAATCAAATCCAATAAAAGATATCGTTTCATACCCACTACAATGACTATGGGAGCTCTGGTAGCGTAGTGCTGGAGGCACTTAACTGCTAACCAGAAGGCTGGCAGTTCAAGCCCACCAGCCACTCCTCGGAAGGAAGATGGGGCAATCTACTTCAGTG
Organism: Orycteropus afer afer; assembly: GCF_000298275.1. Classification (NCBI taxonomy): domain Eukaryota; kingdom Metazoa; phylum Chordata; class Mammalia; order Tubulidentata; family Orycteropodidae; genus Orycteropus; species Orycteropus afer. The sequence continues at coordinate 19,622,165 of NW_006921608.1, read as the reverse complement.
GTGATACAGCCTTGGAAACCCAAGGAGGGGTCGCTATGAGTCAGGTCCGACTCCACGGCACGTAACAACAACAACAGTGACTATAATAAAACAAGTAATGTGTTGGGGAGGATGTGGAGAAATTAGAACCCTCATATACTACTGGTGAGAATAGAGTGGTGTAATCAATTTGGAATCCAGTCTGACAGTTCCTTAAAAAGTAAACATGCACACAATTACAGTATGATCCAGTAGTCCTAATCCTAGGTATATATGTCCACAAAAGAAACCTTGTCCAAGAATGTTCATAGTAGCATTATTCATAATAGCCAAAAAGTGAAAACAAAGCAAATGTGCATCAACTGATAATGGATACATAAAATGTGGTATACCTATGTTATTTGACAATGAAAAAGAAATGAAGTACTAGAGACACAACATGACTAAACCTTGAAAACATACTAACTGAAAGAAGCCAGTCACCAGGGACTACATATTTTATTATTCCATTTATATGGAATGTCTGGAATACCCGAATTTATAAAGACAAAAATTAATATTTTCCTAAAGCTAGAGGGCATGGAGTGGGGTTGATGGGTGACTGTGGGTACAGAGTTTCTTTTGGGGATAATGAAAGTGATGTAAAATTGTGGTGATAGATGTACTACTCTGTGAGTATACTAAAAGCCATTGAGTTGTAGTAGGTGAATTGTATAGCAAATGGATTATATCTTGATAAAGCTGTTTTAAAAAAGGATAAAAGGAAAATATTACATAAAAGGCGATTTGGATTTATATTTATACAAACTCAAAAAAAACTACTAAACTCACTGCTGTCTAGTTATTTCCAACTCATAGCAACCTCCATTGGGTTTCCTAGGCTGTGAATTTTTACGGAACTGCCTCATCTTTCTTCCATGGAGTAACTGATAGGTTGCAACCACTGATATTTTGGTGAACAGCCAAGTGCCTTAATTGTTACACCATCAGAGCTCTTTATGTTTGTGCAAGAAGTAATTATTTTTGTCATCTCTCTGGCTAATGTACAAATATATAAAGTTATGAACTGTCAAAACTATTTTAATTAAAAACTAGTTTGGAAATTGTGGTAGTTAAGTTTGTGTGTCAACTTGGCTGGGCCTGGTTGAGTGTCTGGGCAGCTGGATGTAGTATTCCCCATGATGAGACTGGTAATCAGTTCCGTGGTGGAATCTAGTATGAGCAGCTGAGTAGCTGCCTTAGGAATGTGGTCTGCTTCCTGTATATAAGAAGCAGCTTTGGGAATGGTCTCTAGCTGTGATGGTTAAGTTTGTGTGTCAACTTGGCTGGGGCTGGTTGAGTGCCTGGGCAGCTGGTGGTAGTTATTCCCCATGATGCAACTGGCAGTCAGCACCATGGTGGGACCTACCACAAGCAGCTGAGTAGCTGCTGTAGGAATGTGATCTGTTTCCCATATATAAGAAACAGCTTTGGTAATGGTCTCCAGCTTATGGCATGCTTGAACCCTGCATGTAGCCATGGTGTTCAGCAGCCTGCCATGCGACTTACAATGGACTTGAATTAATGGCCTGCTGTGTGGTTTGGTAACGTCAGGACTGTGCCGTTTTATTTGTGAACCTTGGGCTTGTTAGCCTCAGCAGCCAGTAGCTACCTGATTGAAAAGATGCCTCTAGTTTCAGTGGGCTGGGAGCAAGAGGCAGAGCTGCAGCCCAAGGTCGAGGGGCTTTCACCCAGCCCCTAGAGCCTGGCACTTTGAACTTGGACTTCTAGCCTCCTGAACTGTAAGGGAATAAACTCTTGGCTCAAGCCATCCCATTTGTGATATATTCTTGTCAGAGTGGTACTAGGTAATTAGAACACTAGCTTATGGCACACTTGAACCCTGCATGTAGCCATGTCGTTGTTCAGCAGCCTGCCATGCTCTGCCGACCTTGGGACTTCCAGTAGACTTGAGCTAATGGCCTGCCATGTGGTTTGGTAACATTGGGACTGTGCCTTTTTACTTGTCAACCTTGGGCTTATCAGTCTTAGCAGCCAGCAGCTGTCTGAGTGAAGAAAAGCCTCTAGCTTCAGTGGGCCTGGAGCAGGGGGTAGGGCTGAAGCCCAAGGTCGAGGGGCTTTGACCCAGCTCCTAGAGCCTGGCACTTTGAACTTGGACTTAAAGCCTCCAAACTGTAAGAGAATAAACTCCTGTTTCTTCAAGCCATCCTGTTGGTGGTATATCTTGATAGAGCGGTACCGGATAACCAGAACAAAAACTCACATTTTTTCTTCTTAGTAAATCATTATTTATGTTTTGTATTTGTTTTAGTTTTATTTATTGAACAAATTTCATTTTACTCAAATTTTTTTTTGCCATTCACATTTATTAGTGATGTGATCCTAACTTAAATATATAACTTAATTTCCCACTTCTATCCTTTATTCTCATCAGTGAAAATAAATAAATGAATATATGATGCATGGATACATTTAGGACCTTCTCTTTTTATATATCCTACTCCTGTGTTTTTATTTTTGTGTCATACAATTTTGAACAAATCTTTTCTAATTGTTAGGAATAAAAGAATACAAAAATACTTTCAAATATTTGTATTAGTTAATAATAATGGGCTGCCTGGAGATAAACTATTGTGAATTTAATTTCTCTGACTTAAATTTTAATAGCAGCAACAAATATCATTCATCCTATTTCTGTTATGAAGATTAAAACATTGAGGTCTTGTGAAACTTAAATCATTTTTCCAGTGCTTTACAGAGTGATTAGAACTAGTTTTCAATATTCTTAACTCATAGCTCTAAATCTCATTACACTATTAAACTACTGTATCTTAAAAGCCAGACCTTATCTTGGTACAATCTTTTACTGTGTCATTTGTGAACACAAAATAGTAATCTAAAATTTTTAAATAAGCTTAAAAAACTTTATTTTGATTTTGAACAAATTCATTTCCCATACAGCATCCATACACATTTTGTTTCATGACATTGACTACAATCCCCAGAATTTAACAGCTCTCCTACCACTTCCTCCCTGTAGTCACCTCTTCCCTCTATTCTTCTTTCCTATGCATTTCTGCCGCCTAAGCTATCTCCCTGTGCAAATACCGCCCTTCTTTTCTCTCATGATCATTCTAAAGAGCATATCTCAACTCTCATTGCCATCCAGTTGGATCTGACTCATAGTGACCCCTCCTTGGGTTTCCGAGGTAGTATCACTATGGAAGTAGAATGCCCAACCTACCTTCTGAAGAGTGGCTGGTGAGTTTGAACCGCCAGCCTTCTGGTTAGCAGTCAAATGCTTTAGGCACTATACCACCAGAGCTCCCCCCTGTAATGATTACAGCCTAGAAAACCCTTTGAGACAGTTTTCCTCTGTCACATGGAATCACTATGCGTGGAAATCAACTCGGCACCAAGCAAGAACAACATGCTCCCTTCTAGTCTATATACTTTGCATATTTTTATATGACTTATACCATAAAATTTAGAATTTAATTGCATACTACATTGTATTTGCTGTTTTATATTTAGTCTTGACACCACTATGAAGCATGAGTATATACTATGTAAAAGCAGTAATCAAGTCTTGGTCAATGAATATCTTTATTTTCCACAGATCGTACCTAGCACTAAGAACATAACAGATGCTCAGTGTATAGCTTTGATGAATAGAAGTTTTAAAATCTCTTTTAAAATCACTGTTTTTATTATATCCTTTCAGATCTATCAAATCTATTCAAAACGATCTGCTGAAGATATTTATAAAATACTGACATCCTACAAAGCTAATTACCTAATTATAGAAGATGCTATTTGCAATGAGGTGGGAACCATGAGAGGCTGTAGAGTTAAAGATTTGTTAGACATTGCTAATGGGCATGTAAGTAATCATTTGCAAAGTTAAACCTTTTTTTTTTTTCTTTTGAGAAAAATTACTTAAAACTGGTAATCTTAAGACTTTATTTTTGAACTTAAGGATAAAATTCAAAGTTCTAAAATCCTGGGGTAAACTTACTAAAGTTTGTTTTTTAACATACAAAGAAAAGTTGGGTTTGCAAAAAACAATCCGCATATCCACATTTATAAATAAAAGATGGCATATTTGATTTAAATTATAATTTTATTTTTATTTACTATAATCTAGAGAGTAGCTTGGTGTATTTTGTTATATTCTTATTGATAAATTTCTTTTATCTTTCTAGAAAAATTGCTTACTAAATTATGGTACCTTGTACATTGAGCCCCTATTGTCCACAAAAGTTAGTGTATTCAGAGCTACTTTAGTTGTTAGGATTTAGCTCGATCTTAATTTCTGCTTTTATTTTAGCTACTTTCTCTCTTCTCTGCCTGCAGTATATATACTATATACCTGGCAAGTAAGAAGACTGATAAGGGAGGAGAGTTTATGTCTGATAATTAGGGCTTCCTGGAGTGAATGCCTTGACACCCAGCAAAGTCAGGGGTGGGAAGCCTTAGGAAAAGTTCTTTCATTTTAGTGATTTTTAATCTTTCTTTCTCCATGATCCCTTGACCTTGCAATATAAACGTTTTCCATTTCATGCTACTTGTATTTTGAATTTCCTCTGTTGATACTAAATGGCTGTGATCTTTGGTATATAGGTGACAAAAGGAAATTTTATTAAACATTGGATATTCAATAATTACTGTTGTATTGGTGTCTGATATCTGGAGCTTTTCTATTCTGTTCTTGGCTCAGGACTGCCCACCTTTCTTCACCATTTTGAATATTAAATTACTTTTGTTATGTAATCCTAGCCATAGATTTAAGATAATCCACATTTTACTCTTAAAGTTGTATTTCTTAGTCTTTCCTAACACTAAAATAATATTCAGTGTTTTGTTGTAAAAAGCTCTTCACACTGTCTAAGCTATCCTAAGTGACATCATTGGGTGAGAATGTAAAGGTTTGCGTTGGTGAAGTCACAAAAACTTACTTACTTCCTAGATAATTGTGAATCAATTATGCACAAGAAGAAGAATTTCAATATGCAGTAGGAATATAATAAGTCTTTTTCTCTGCCTTGGTAAGCTCCATGACAAGGGTCTTCAGAGGATTGATAATGAACTCTGGGGACTTTGCCTTCTAAATTTTAGTATTAAATCTTTTAAAAATTGGAAACATGTTACATTGATTCCTCAGTCGTAAAGGGAAGCTCAAGAGTTTAATGGACGTGGGGACTCTTAGGAAGAAGCTTCTATTTACTAACCTATGTAAGATGTTCTGTGATCCATGTTTAACAATAATGTATTTTTTCATATTAATATAGTCAACTTATAGATTGATTGCATTTCTCTTACAGGCTTAATAAGGTTTTTAATATTATGTTTCATATCTTTTGATAGGTGGTTTGTGAAGAAGGTGACAAGTTGACCTACTCCAAATATGGGCGATTTTGTCATGAGGTCAAAATTAACTATTCTCCATATGTGAATTATTTCACTAGAGTATACTGGAACCGGTCCTACTTTGTATATAAAATCAACACTGTGATATCCTTCCAGTCTTGAAAAATAACAGAGCCTTTATTTCAAAGACTCATACTACATGAAGTCAAGTGCAGTTTTCTTCTACCTACACAGTGTCCTTTGCAGATCACAGTATAGACATTTGAACAGTTGCTGCTGCTTTTCCTCTCTTGCTGTTAACTGGATCCAGAGTTTTGAGGGAAATAGAAGATCAAGTAGTACTGTTCTTTCATAAAATGTCAAATCTGTCACCCTGCAATATTCTAGCCAGATACCTTCCTTACTGTTACATGTTTTTAAAGACTTACCTTCTGAAATACTATGAGATTTCCCCTATAAATCTTTATTCTACCATAACATTGATCTTGAATTTGAATATGTTTAAGGTCAGAGTATAGATCTGAAACATAACATTTAATAAATGCTTAATATGATATAATTATATGATAGAAGGAAAAGCGTATTCTTACCTTGAAACCAGTTTCTGAAGTTTCCTGGTTTATAATAGAACTGAAATACTACCACAAAAAACTAATTTAAATGTTAACTGAAAATATATAGCATTTAAATGAAAATAGAAGTATATAAAGGAAAGTGGTTTTTTAAGGATATATATATATATATATATATATATATATATAAAGATGAAAAATATGTCTAGTATTCAGAACACTCAAAATTTTTTTCATGATACTGCTTTCATCATCTGCTGTTTATAGAAGTGGGCACTTTCTTAGTAATACATGTTGCATGATACTGTATTTTATTTTGTGACTGTATTAAGTGACTAGCTTTTTTCACTTTTGCTCATCAATTTGATACATATTTAATCATGTTAAAGCATTAACTCTTATTGCCTATATATCTTTAAAAATAGACATTTAAAAGAATATTAAAGTTTTTTAAAAATGTGGATATGGAGTATATGATCCATTCACATGCTTCCTACTGAACTATTAAGTAAAAAAAAATGAAATGTTCCTCAAAATATGAATATGTACACTGAAATGAACAACAGTATCTGAAGATATGTGCAGATCCTGCTAAGCATATCTCTTTATACAGATAGCTTATAAAACAAGTGTTGTTACTTACGAAACTGATGCACTCTTCAACATTCAGAACAAAATGACAATTAAAATAAAATTCACAACATAGTTTCACAGTTTAAATTCTATATTACTTTAAGTATTTTCATATTTTAAATTATTATTTAAAAATACTAAAATAATTAATTTGGCATTTTAAAGAGATTCAGGATAGTGTAGCCCGTTGATGTATCATTTTAAAAAGATGGGATGCATGTTTAGTTTTACCTTATGTACCTCCTATTCAATAATAGGTTTTCAACATCTTGCATTGTTAGTGTGCTACAAAAATTGTATTTTCAGTACTTTTAGTTACTACATTTGAAGGAAGCATCTTTCCATTATTTCCTATTATATATATGCATATATGTATGTTGTGTGTGTGTGTATGCGTGTGTGTGTGTATATATATATATATATATATACGTATATAA
>NW_006921608.1:19612066-19615074 GCF_000298275.1 Orycteropus afer afer | reverse complement strand
ATATAAATATATAAAAGTACAAAAGCACATGCATTCTTAGCCCAACTCTAGGATGCTTTGCTCTTGTGCAGCTTAAGAATTAATTGTTTGATGGCAATGTCATGTATCTGGTACATTAGTTCCATTGGTTCTCATTTCATGCTTTTGTATGATTTTTTTTTTTAACTATATTAAGATAACTGCAGACAGTGTCCTTCAGGTTGACTCTACATTTTAATAGTGAGTCGCTAGTATTTAGCTTCAGGCATTTTGACGATATTACTGTAGTTACCTGACTAACACACTGTGAGTAGTCACAGTAGTTCTTGTGATTAGGACATGTGAAATAATGTAATTTAAAAGTCAGCTTGCACATTTTGGAGGGCAAATAAAAACACACTACTTTCTATGTAACGTGAAATACTTAATTGCATTTTTATTGATTTAGATGCTAAATTAGTTTTTTTTTTTTTTTTAATATTAAGAAGTTGCTTTTGCTCTGTCAATGTATTTCTTAATAGATGTGGAGAAAATTTTCATTCAAGTTTTTACATTATTCAGCATCAGTTGAAAAGGAGAATGAAGTTTTTTTTAATAGAAATGGTGATACTGGATATTAGAGATAAGCATATCTGCTTCTATTTTAACTCTAGTTAGAACAATAGCACAAGAGAACTTTAAATGGGAAATATTTAATTAATTTCCTTATTTATAGAGTTACACATGATTAAGAATTCTGCACCTAATTCTACTTGGATAATTATGGTTGTTAGGTTTGACATGATAGCTCTACTATGAAAGGAGCAAAGATTATAATTTTTGTGTGGAAAGAATTTCGCAAAGAAATATAAAACTTCTTTTGCCCTTGATGTTACAAAGCCATTGAAATAAGCGCCTTAACTTCTTTATTTCTAAGTTTACTGCTTATTTTTCAAAAAAATATTACCCATTTCTTTTTTTATATATGAAAATTAAAAACATTTTCCTTACCAGTTACCATAAAAAGTCCTTACTCCGCTTTTTTTCACTATTTAATTTAGTAATAAGCAAATCTTTTGTTAAGAGTAGAAGTGGCATTTGAAGGCACCTAAATTAGTTTATTTAGCTTCTGAAATGCCAGAACAAACAACTCAACCAATAATTCTTACTTGATTATAAATATGACATTGAATCTCTACTGGTTTGTATTTTTTCCATATTTAGCATCTGTATCTTGCTGCTTTTTGTTAGACTGGTAGAACCAGTTTTACAATCTAAGGAGTATGCATTGTATTCAGCATTAATTTTGTTGTCATTACTTTCTATCTTTTTTTTTTTGGCCTTTCTTTGTATGTAGAAGTATATATAATGTTAATGATTTGGGAGATTAACCCAAATCACCAGTGGCCTCAATGTTGTGGCACTCTATTCTATTCTATAGTCCAGATCCATTAGAGGAAAAGCAGAAATGAAACTCTATGTGTGTTACTTTGGAGCTGGAAGGTATGCTTTTTTTGGGGAAAAAAAAAAAGATTATTAGTTTTTTGAAGGGTACTGTGAATAGCCATCTTACTGTCCTGAGCATCTTAATCAGTGCTTGGAATACCCATTCAGTAAATGTTTGTTGAATTGAATTGAAAAAGTATTATAGAAAATGTAATATTTAAAGTAAAAACCTTGACTGAATTTCAAAATAAAATGGAAAATAGAATATTAAATTGTTTTATTTGCTTTTGAGAAATCAGTCATGTTTTGTTCTTTTTATTTTTGAATTATTAAAAAGTTTAATGCCTTTTATGGATGAAAGTTGTGGCTCTTTATAAAATTGGTGGGGTATGTAAAAGTTGTATATAAGTCAATTTTTGGTAAATGTATTTTAAATTCACAAATAATTAAATGGCCTATGTTATGAATTCTGTAAAATTAAGAACCTTTTATTAAGCAATTAACTGCTTCCTGATTTATATCTCAATATACTCTCTTCCTTTGTCCAGTTCTTTTAAAGTCTCCATTATTGCTATTTGCTAATAGTTTTAGATCCCAGTATGTATTAGAGTTATAGCTCTGAAAAATTTGAGTAAAAATGGGTCATTTCTAATTGAAGTAATACCTTATTTTTAAGCTTTCAAATATGTACTGCTAACACTAACTAAAATTAGAAGTGAAAATTCTAAAGGAATATATTTACCTTAACTATTTTCTGACCATTAAGGTTTCTATACGTTATACTTCATTTTTAGAACACTAAAAGGGCATCTTGGAACCAAATTTTTTAAACTTAGCATGAAGGTTTTTTGATCCTTTCTGTTCATAAGTCTTTGGGAATTGGCAACATTCTAATGTTGGCAAATATGATCCTACATGCAGTTCTAAGAGACACACACTTGTTGTGTGATGTTGAGTCAATTCCGACTCAGAGCAGCCCTGTTGGACAGGGTAGAACTGTCCCATAGGAATTCCTAGGTTGCAGCCTTGATAGGAGCATATCACCAGGTCTTTTCTTCCACGGAGCTGCTAGTGAGTTTGAACTGTTGACCTTTCAGCTAGCAGCTGAGTGCTTAATCATTGCACCACCAGGATTCCTTAATTTCTGACTACTATATGGATTAATGGTATCAGAAAGAAATATGCATTCCATACTTATATTTTGAAATACCTTATAAACAACCTTTGATAATTTAATAGCTTTTTACAGCTATTTAACAAAGATGAAAATACAACTTTTACATATGTTTAATTTCTGAGTCTCATAACAATATGTATTTAGATTAAATGTGTCCTTTCTGTAAATAAGGTCCCATTTTTGCAAAAGGATAAAGATTAATTTCAATAAATACAAATCCTTTAAAGATGTTGAGTTATAAACTACTTCAGATTTGTGACATTAAAAATATTTTTATCAAGAATGAAATTCCTGAGACAGTTCCGGAAAGATGGCGGACTAGGCAGAAGGATTGCACAGACCCTCTTCAACAAAGAAAAGGGAAACCAGTTAACACAGACACAGAAGATAATCGTGGACCCCTGAGCCTTGAAGGGAAGGATACAGA
>NW_006921608.1:19588280-19599435 GCF_000298275.1 Orycteropus afer afer | reverse complement strand
ACCCACCAGCCACTCCTTGGAAGGAAGGTTGGGCACTTCCATAGTGATACTGCTTCGGAAACCCAAGGAGGGGTCGCTATGAGTCGGGGCCGACTCGATAGCAAATAACAACAACAACAGGAATAAAGAGGAGGAAAAAAGGGAGTTATTGCTTAGGGGACACTGAGCTTCTGTTAAAGGTGATCGAAATATTTGGAAATGTATAGTTTGGATGGTTGTAAAACATGAGGAATGACACTGAATCATACACATAAAAAATGTTGAAATGTCAAATGTTTATATATACATACATACACACACATATATATGGAGCTCTGGTGGCATAGCGCCTAAGGAATTTGACTGCTAACCAGAAGGCTGACGGTTTCAAACCCACCAGCCACTCCTCAGAAGGATGGTTGGGCAATCAACTTGTGTAGTGATACTGCCTCAGAAACCCAAGGAGGAGTTGCTATGAGTTGGGTCCGACTCAAAGGCACATAACAACAACAACAACATATCTATATAAGCTCTGGTGGCATAGGCCCTAAGGCATTTGATTGCTAACCAGAAGGCTGGCTGTTCAAACCCACCAGCAACTCCTTGGAAGGAAGACTGGGCAACCTACTTCTGTAGAGATACTGCCTCAGAAATCCAAGGAGGGTTGCTATGAGTTGAATCGACTCCAGGGCAATGAGTTTGATTTGGTTTTTTTTTTTCCCCTTTTTGGGTTTTTATATATATAATCTCCCCACAATAAATGAAAGTAATAAAAAAAATTCTCAACAAAATACTAGCGAACTGAATCCAACAACATGTGAAAAGGATTATGCAATATGACCAAGCAGGATTTATCCCAGGAATGTAAAGCTGTTTAACATCTGGAAATCAACTGTTAATATGCAATCATCTCAGTAGCTGCAGAAAAAGCATTTAACATAATCCAATACTTTCTCATGGCAGAAAAAGCATTTAACATAATCCAATACTTTCTCATGATAAAAACAATCAATAAACTAGGAAAAGAAAGGAACTTTCTCAAATTGATAAGGGGCAATCTACAAAAAACCTACTGCTAACATCATATTTAATGGCGAAAGAGTAAAAGCTTTCTCCCTAAGATCAAGCACAAGACAAGGATGTCTGCATCTGTGATTTCTATTCAATAATGTGGCAATTAGCAAGAAAAAGCAATAAAAGCCATCTAGATTAGAAAGCTTCTAAGAAGTAAAATTATTTCCATATGCAGATGGAATGCCTTAGGCAGTACGCCCTCAGAGCTCCCAATCTGTATATACAAAACTTTAAAGAATCCATGCAACACTATTAGAGCTAATAATTGAGTTCAGCAAGTTTCCTGGATACAAGATCAACATAAAAAGGTCAAGGAGCCCTGGTGGTACAACAGTTAACCATTTGACTGCTAACCAAAAAGTTGATTGTTTGAACCCACAAGTTGCTCTGCAGAAGACAAGACCTGGTGGTCCGCTCCTGTAAAGCTGACAGCCCATGTACAGCTGCTGTGTGGCAATTCCTCAAAAAGCCAGAAACAATTATCAAAGGACCCAGTATTTCTACTCCTAGGTATAGACCCGAAAGACTTGAAAGCAGATTCAAAGAGAGACTTGTTCACCAGTGTTTACTGCAGCACTATACACAACAGCCCAAAGGTGGAAACAAGCTGAATACCCAACAATGACGGATAAACACAATGCTGTCATACATACAAGGGATCAGAAGAAAATGCTGTCATACATACAAAGGATCAGAACAAAATGCTGTCATACATACAAGGGGTCAGAAGAAATGAAATCTTGGTACAATACGGATGAGACTTTAGAACAATAAAAAAGAATGATCTATGCAATAACATGGATGAGCCTTTAGAGCATTATGCTAAATGAAAGCAGTCATGGAAGAACACATAACTCATGTGCAATGTCCCGAATACGCAAATACAGACAGAAAGTAGTTTAGGTAGTGGTTGCCTAGGGCTTAGAAGAATGGGAAGGTTGAGGGGGACAGTTAAAGGGTATGGGATTTCTTCATGGGATGATGAAAATGGTCTAAACCTGATTGTGATGATGGTTGCACAACTCTGAATATACTAAAAGCCAGTGACCTGTACACTTTTTTTTTTAAAATTTTTATTAGGATTTGGGTGAAGATTTACAGAGTAAATTCACTTTTCATACAGCATTTCACATATACTTTGTCTCATGTCATTGACCAAAATTTACAATGCAGCAGCTCCCCTCCCACTTCCTCCCCATAGTTACCTCCTCCCAGTGTCCCTCCCTTCATACTCTTCTGCACCCTGAGCTATCTCCCTGTGCATAAGCAGCCCTTCCTTCTCCCATGATTGTTCTCTCCAGGGCGTGTGTCTACTTGAGGTAAATGTTTAACTCACATGCCTGTACTTTGTTTGGCTGGAAACCCCAGTTGTGGGTTCAATTCCAGACCTGAAGGGCAGCTAGGGGCCATAGTCTCAGTGGTTACACCAGGCTCCATTGGACCAGCAAACCTGGTCCCCACCTTCTTTTTCTTTTTTTTTAGATTTTTTTAAAAATTACTAACGTAATCTCTTGCTATATGTCTACTCTTATTTTCTATTCTTGAATCAGTTTTGGTAGTATGTGCCTTCCTAATGTTTTTCCATTTTATCTAAGTTCCATAATTTGCATATTTTTTTATAGTGTTCCTTTTAGCCTCCCCCCTTTTATGTCTAAAAGCAAAACAAAAACACTGTCATCCCAAAATAAATGAAAAATTAGAAATGATACAAAATCTACAGAATTTCAGAAGATTAATAATAAGTTTTCAGAAATAGATAACACATTGAATGGGCAAAGGAGTAGAAATGAATCAATGGAAGACAGAATTAGTGAGATTGAAGGCAAATACCTCAATACTTCTTTGGCAAGAGATCAGTCAGAAAAAAGATCAAAAGAAAATGAGGAAAGCCTTAGGTTCATGTGGGATACCATCAAAAGGAATAACCTACATGTAATTAGAATTCCAGAACAGGAAGAGGCACATTAAACCATAGAAAAAATTACTGAAAATTTGTTGGAGGAGAATTGTCCTGGTATGATACAAGATGAGAATACATCCATTCAAGAAGTCCAACAAACCCCAAACAAGATAGACCCCAAAAGAAAATCACCAAGACATGTCATCATCAAGCTCACCAAAACCAAAGACAAAGAAGCCTCAAAGCAGCACAGGAAAATCCAAAAGTTACTTACAAGGGGCAACCAATAAGACTAAGCTCAGGTTTTTCGGCAGAAACCATTTACAGTGGCAAGAGGATGGAAGCAACCTACATGCCCATCAACAGAGGAGTGGATGACCAGGCTGTGGTGCTTACGCACAATGGAGTGATATGCAGCACTGAGGAGTGATGTGGCATCTGCAAAGTGCTGCATGGTGTGGATGGACTTGGAGGGCAGTGTGCTGAGTGAAATAAGTCAGTCACAGAAGGACAAATACAGTATTAGTTCATTGTTATGGAAGGTCAAGGAAAGGTGTATATATGGAGGGAAACTTTCTTTGTTGGTTGCCAGGGGTGGGAGGGGAGAGGAGAGAATACTGCAAAAAGAAAAAAAAAAAAATGCATTGACCTAGGTCACTTTAGTGTTGTGTATTTCAGTGTACATAAATTATATTTCAATAAAATGCATTAAAAAAAAAACAACAACACTGTCATCCAGTTGATTCTGACTCATAGAGATCCCCATTGGGTTTCTGAGGAAGTAAATCTTTACAGAGTTAAATTGCCCCATCTTCCATCTATGGAGTGGCTGGTGGGTTTGAACCACCAACCTTCTGCTTAGCCATCAAATGCCTTAGGTACTGCACCATCCGAGCTCCACATTGTCTCTAAGGTTAGTAATGTTCTCTTTTTCATTTCTGATATTAGTAATTTGAGTCTCTTCTTGTGTTTTTTCTTAATCTAGCTAAGTTAATTTTGTTGATCTTTTCAGGGACTTTTGTTTTTCATTGACATTTTTCTTTATTTAATTTCTGCTTTAGTCTTTATTAATATTTCCTTCTTTAATCTTGCTTTAGCTTTAGTTTTCTAGTGTCACGGTGGAAGGTTTGGTTATTGATGTGAGATCTTTCTTCTTTGTTAATACAGGCATTTACAGCTATAAAGTTTTCAATAAATCCTACTTTAGCTACATTGCATAAGTTCTGGTATGTTGTGGCCTCATTTCCAAGCATCTAACAATAATTTCTAACTACTTTTGTGATTTCTTTCATCCATTGGTTATTTAAGATTGTATTGTTTAATTTTCATATACTTGTGAAATTTCCAAATTTCTTTTCTGTTATTTCTAATTTCATTCTCTTCTGTTCAGAGAACATATTTTGTATGTTTTTAAAAAATTTACTGAGGCTTGTTTTATGCCGAAGCATATAGTCTATCCTAGACAATGTTTCATGTACAGTTGAGAAGAACATATACTCCATTGTTGAGTGTAGTGTTATACAGATGTTTTAAAAGTCTAGTTGGTTTAATATATACAGATGTTTTTAAGGTCTAGTTGGTTTAATAGTGTTCTTTAGGTCTTCTATTTTCTTGTTGGTCTTCTTATTAATCTCCTTGATCTGCCCAATTGTGGAGTATTGAAGTCTCCAATTAGTATTAAATTGTCTCTTCCTTCATTTCTGTCAGTTTTTGCTTCATGTAAGTCAGATTTGAAATTCATTTAGAAATGTTGAATATACACTGTATGTAAGATGTTGAAATGAAAAATGTCCGGTGGGCATTGAGAGTTCTGGAGAATAGGTATGCACAAATGATGGAATTCAGGAGTTGGGGGAGTGATCCAAAGATGGTTTTTATAATTAGAATGAAGAACATGACCCTAATGAACTGCAAAATGAAAGAGGATTTGTGAAGAAAGAAGGGAACAAGGAAATTGTTGCCATTAAAACATTATATTTACTTTCACTTATGGGGATACTACTTCTCTGTTTATCATAAAAACTATTTTCAAAGACTCCTCTCTTCATTCTGGAAAAGACTACAAACCATCTTATCCTCGCTATCCAGTGTCAAAAGTTGTCTGGGTACTTTGGAAGATCACCAGAATCCCTGGCTTAGCCACTTTGTTGTGAAACTTTGGGAAACTCATAATTGTGGAACCTTTACTTTCTTCAGTAGCTAAAAGTGTATAACAGGATTATTTTCAGAGAAAATTAGAATCATAAATATGTAAATAATCTGCAAATAGGAAACCACTATATGATGTAAGTTAACATTTGTTGATGTTACTATGTGCCAGGCCTTGATTTAAAACCTTACCTGTAATATCTTGTTTACTTGTATTATCTCAAGTTCTGACCCTTTAATTATCCTGTCAATCCTAAAAACTTCTGCAGTCTGAAAGTGATCAAGATGCAATCAAGATGCTTTTTGATTATTACTGGTGATTGGAATGCAAAAGTTGGAAACAGAAGGATTGGTAGTTGGAAAATATGGCCTTTGTGGTAGAAAAGGCACCAGAGATCTCATGATAGCATTTTGCAAGATGAACGACTTACTCATTGCAAATCTCCTTGTCAACAACATAAACTGTAGCTATACACATTGACTTCACCAGATGGAATACACAGGAATCAAATTGATTACATATGTGGAAAGAGATGATGGAGAAACTCAATATCATGAGTCAGAACAAGGCCAGGGACTGACTGAGACATCATCAATTGCTCATATGGAAGTTCAAGCTGAAAATGAAAACAAGTTAAGTCCATGAGAACCATTTAGAATCCATATCAAGAATAGATTTGATGAAGTGAACACAAATGACTGAAGACCAGATGAGTCATGGGAGTACGTCATATATGAAGAAAGCAAAATGTCATTAAAAAGAAAGAAAAGACCAAAATGGATTTCAGAAGAGACTCAAACTTGAATGGAGAGTAGCTAAAGCAAATGGAAGAAATTATGAAGTAAAAGAGCTGAACAGAAGATTTCAAAGGGTGGCTCTTGAAGACAAAGTATTACAATGAAATGTGCAGAGACCTGGCATTAGAAAAACAAAAGGGAAGAACACACTTGGCATTTCTCAAACTTGAAAAAACTGAAGAAAAACTTCAGGCCTCGAGTTGCAATAATGAAGGATTCTATGGGCAAAATACTGAAGGACACAACAAGCGTCAAAAGAAGATGGAAGGAATGCCCAGAGTCACTGTACCAAGAAGAATTGGTCAACATTCAACCATTTCAGAAGATAGCATATGATCACCAACCACTGGTACTGAAGGAAGAAGTCCAAACTGCACTGTAGGCATTGGCAAGAAACAAGGCTCCAGGAATTGACATAATACTACTTGAGATGTTTCAACAAACAAATGTGTTGCCCTCACTCAATATGCCAAGAGATTTGGAGGACAGCTACCTGGCCAACCAACTAGAAGAGGTCCATATTTATGCTCATTCCAAAGAAAGGTGATCCAAGAGAGTGAGAATTATTTTTTTTTTATTGTGGTTTGGGTGAAGATTTACAGAGCAAATTCACTTTCCATACAGCAGTTCACATATACTTTGTCTCATGTCATTGACCACAGTTTACAATGCATCAGCTCCCCTCCCACTTCCTCCCCATAGTTACCTCTTCCCAGTGTCCATCCTTAGAATGTGGGAATTATTGAACAATATCATTAATATCATACACAAGTACAGTTATGCTGAAAGCAATTGAAAAAACAGTTGCAGCAGTATATAGACATGGAACTGCCAGAAATTCAAGCTGGATTCAGATAAGGATGTGGAATGAGGAACATCATTGCTGATGTTAGATGGATATTGGCTGAAAGCAAAGAATACTCAAAAAATGTTTACCTGTGCTTTATTGACTATGCAAAAACATTTGACTGTATGGATCATAATAAATTATGGATAACATTTAGAGAATGGGAATTCCAGAACACTTAATTGTGCTCCTGAAAACCTATACATAGTCCAAGAGGAACTTGTTTGAACAGAACCATGTCTGCATGGTTTAAAAGTCAGGAAAGATGTGTGTAAGGGTTGTATTATTTTCATCATACTTATTCAGTCTATATGATGAGCAAAAACCCTCGAGAAGGTGGAATATATGAAAAACATGGCATCAAGATTTGAGAAAGACCTCATCAACAACTTGTGATATACAGATGACAACCTTGCTTGCTGAAAGTGAAGATTTGAAGCATTTACTGATGAAAAAGACTACAGCCTTCAGTATGGATTACACATAAAAATGCTCACAACTGGACCAATAAGTAACAACATGATGAATGGAGAAAAGATTGAAATTTTCAAGGATTTCATTTTACTTGGATCCACAGTCAATGCCAATGGAAGCAGCAATCAAGAAATCAAACGATGTATTGCATTGGACAAATCTGCTGCAAAAGACTTCTTTAAAGTGTTGAAGAGCAGAGATGTCACTTTGAAGACTTAAGGTGAACCTGACCCAAGCCATGGTATTTTCAATGAACTTATGCATGCAAAAGCTGGATAATGAATAAAACAACAGAAGAATTGGTGCATTTGAATTATGGTATTGGCCAAAAATGTTGAACATACCATGGACTGCCCGAAGAATGAACAAATCTCTCTTTGCAGAAGTACTACGAGAATGCTCCTTAGAAACAAAGGTGGTGAGACTTTGTCATTAGGAGGGACCAGTCCCTGGGGAAGGACATCATGCTTAGTAAGATGGAGGGTCAGCAGAAAAAGAGAGAGACCTTTAAGGAGATGGATTGACGCTGTGGTTGCAACAATGCACATGAACAGCAACAATTGTGAAGATGGCAAAGGAGCTGGAAGTGTTTCGTTCTATTGTACATGGGATTGCTATAAGGTGGAACCAATTTGATGGCACCTGGGAGCTCTGGTAGCATAGTGGCTAAGGCACTTGACTGCTAACCAGAAGGCTGGCAGTTCAAACCCACCAGCCACTCCTCAGAAGGAAGGTTGGGCATTCCTACTTCCGTAGTGATACTGCCTCGGAAACCCAAGGAGGGGTCACTATGAGTCGGGGGTCGACTCGACGGCACACAACAACAACAACAATAATAAGAACTGTAAGATTAAAAGAAAAAAGCCAAAACTTCATTGCCATCCAGTGGATTCCATTCCTATTCAGCAACCTTGTGCAGAAGAAGTTGACTGCCACATCTTTGTCCTGCCACATCCTTCTCTCAGGGGTGTCACTATTGTTGGTGTCAACCCCTCTCTTCCTGTACTAGACAATACAGAATCCTTAGTAATGTTTATTATTAATGTTATCATAGAATAATATGTGTTAAGTATTGGTGTAAATCAGTTAAATTTATTTCCTAGATTATATAAATACTAACAATGAAATTGTTTTGTAACATCTTTCTACATTGAATGACAGCATTATTTGTCACAATATTATTAGTAACTGAGTTGAAGCCTTTTTTGATCTTTCTGTTCCTTCTCTAATTCCTACTTCATTTTCAAAAAAGTTATTGATAAAAAGTTCACAAATATTACCACAATATTGTAGCTAAACATCAGAAAATTTGCTAAAATCAGCAACTATAAAAACACCAATAGCAACAAAAACGACAGCATGTGTTGCAGTGCATGGACACAAACCTCTTGATACCAAGCGTCAGTAATGACAGCTCAGACCAGAAAGAAAATTCCAGTTTAGCTTTGTAGCTATATTGACACATGTAAACTGGGTTTACAAAAAAGTGTCTTTACTGTTACAACCAACTACAGAGTTATTTTATACAAAATAAAACTCACTCCGTCACCTAGTGCAGTCTGCATGCCCACAACCCCCTAGTGCCACCAACTGCCTTCTCTGCCACAGTCTTTCTACTTGCAGAGCAGCTGGTAGTGTCCAACCACTGAACTTTTGGTTAGCAGCCTAAGTACTTAACCCCTGTGTTTCCAGGACTCCTACCCTAAGATTAAAACGCACTGCCCATGGAGTCAGTTCCGACTCATACTGAGTGTAGGACAGAATAGAACTGCCGCATAGTATCTCCCAGCCTGTAATCTCTGTGGAAGCAGATTGCCACTTTTTTTTTTGGGGGGGGGGGGAGTGTCTGGTAGGGTTGAACTGCTGACCTTTTGTTAACAGCCCAATGCTTAACCACTGCACCTTAACCTAAGATTAACCACTGCCATGCAGTGGATTCTGACTCATAGCGACCTCCATTGGGTTTCCAAGGCAGTAAATCTTCACGGAAGTAGATTGTCCCATCTTCCTTTGGCAAAGCGGCTGATTGATTTGAACCGCCAACCTTCTGGTTAGCAGTCAAAAGCCTTAGGCACAGGCTCAGGGAGGTTAAATAACCTGTCCAAAGTGTTAGATGTGTTGAACTGTAAGCAGGGATCGCGGAGCTGGCGTGGGACCGGGCAGTGTTATCGTTCTGCTGTGCATATGGTCGCTATGAATCAGAGACGACTCAACGGCACCTAACAACATAACAAATCTTCACGGAAGCCGACGTCCTCATCTCTTTCCCGTGTAGAGCTGGCGGGTCCAAAGCTCCGTCCTTTTGGTTTGTCGCCTTACCACAGCTACACCAGAGCCCCCTAGAGGATTACTTAGGCGCTAAATAATGAGCTAGTTCTGAAGTAGTAGCAAAGTGGCTGTATCTCACTGTAGGCTGTCAGCATTTGGGTTCCTATGAAGAAATGCAGAGCAGAGGTGACGCTGGTTCAGGAGACTCGATTGACAAGCATTCGTGGCAAGTGGGAGGAAATCTTGGAAATAGAAATGGGGAAATTGAAAGCACCGAAGGTAAGTTTCATCTGGGTCAGTTTGCCTAGATCTGTCATGTTCATTGTCTTTTACGAAGACATTGAGGCTCATTTCAGCTCTAGATGACGTTGCTTCTTTGTCTCGGTGATAAACTCCCAAGCAAGAAAGATACAAAAACAAACAAACAAACAAACAAACAAAAAAAACAATCTCACGCCGTGGAGTCGGATCCGACTCAGCGGCCCTTCCTTTGCTTTCCAAGGCGGTATTACTACGGAAGTATATCGCGCAATTCATCTTCCGAGGAATGGCTGGTGGGTTTGAACCGCCAGACTTCTTAGTTAGCAGTTAAATGTCTTAGGCACGTCACCAGAGCTCTGGGCAAGAAATGTAGCGCATCTGAATCCTACTTGCGCTGGGAGCCATCTTCCAAGTCAACCTGGAGGAGGTGGAGTCTGAGTAATGGCTCCGCCCTATTTCTCTCTAACTCGTACAACATTGGTGTAGAGGTGTGGCGGAGTCTGCAGGGAGGCGGGAACAGAGTGAGCCGCCATTTTGGATTGTGTGGGTTGTGGGGACGTACCGAGTGGGTTCATAGGATTGCTCCTAGCGGCTTTCCTCCGCGCCTTTGCGCATACCACAGGCCTCGGCCTGCGTTCGAGTGTCAGGTTGGATCCCGGAAGCGTCCCTGGGGGTAGCGGCGGCGGGGGCAGGATGAGCGCGGAGGCGGCGGACCGGGAGGCGGCCACCTCCAGCCGGCCCTGCACCCCACCGCAAACCTGCTGGTTCGAGTTCCTGCTGGAGGAGTCTCTGCTGGAGAAACATCTGCGCAAGCCCTGCCCGGGTAAGCGCTGCGCCTGCCGCCCGCGAGGCGCTACCCGCTGCACCTCCCTGAACCTGGGTCTTCAGCCACCCAAGCTTAGGTCCGCAAGGCGTGGGCAGTAGCCGAGCGCTGGCCTTGCCGCCTGGCTAAGCGTTAAACCTCCCAGTGTGGGGGCCACTGCAGCAGAGGGTCAAAGAAAAACAAAGGCCCAGGGTGGCGGGCTGGGTGCCATCAGCCCCCCTGCCTCTTGGGTCCTTTTGGGGTTTTAGCGCTTTCGAGTTGAGTCTTGTGGTTGCTTGGATCTGAGAGCCTGGGCGTACATAAATTTGGGGAGATGAGAAGAAACAAACTCTTCTAGTGCTATTCTGGACGCTAATTAGTTTTATCATAAACCATCGCCACTGAGTCGATTCTTACCCACTGAGACCCTATAAAAAACAACCCAAACTCACTGCCGTGGAGTCGGATCAGACTCATAGTGACCCCTCCTTGGGTTTCCGAGGAGGTATCACTACAGGAGCTCTGGTAGCATAGTGCCTAAGGCACTTGACTGCTAACCAGGAGGCTGGCGGTTCAAACCCACCAGCCACTCCTCGGAAGGAAG
>NW_006921608.1:19488501-19587490 GCF_000298275.1 Orycteropus afer afer | reverse complement strand
TGGCGGTTCAAACCCACCAGCCACTCCTCGGAAGGAAGGTTGGGCAATCCTACTTCCGTAGTGATACTGCCTCGGAAACCCAAGGAGGGGCCCCTATGAGTCAGGGTTGACTCGATGGCACATAACAACAACAACAACAGACTGTTGTGTGTGAAGTTAATGTATTTTATTGAGTAGTTTACCACCTACATTATGTCTTTAAAGAATTCCTTTTGACGAACATTTATTGAATGTTTTTTAAGTGCCAGGCACTGTACTTACTGCTTCACATCTATTATTTAATTCCGTTGTTTGACTGGGGATTAAGCTACAAGAGTGCGTTCACTTACAGGCTGAAGAGTGGCTAGGGGCCATGGTCTTGGAGATTTCACAGTCTCAATCAGACTAGTAAACTTGGTCTTTTTTATGATTTTGACTTTTGTTCTACATTTTCTCCCTCTATCCAGGATCTTCAATTTTGATCCCTTGGTAACCAGGCACCATCTAGTTATGTTTTCAGGGTCATGTATGTAGGCTGAGGTTCCCATGGTCCACTAGTCCCTTGAACTAATTGTTCACATGCCTCATTGCTTTTCCTTACTCTTCTTTGTGCCAGACAAAACAAGACCAGTTGTTGCATCTTAGATGGCCATTCATGGGACAGC
Source organism: Orycteropus afer afer (assembly GCF_000298275.1). Taxonomy (NCBI): domain Eukaryota; kingdom Metazoa; phylum Chordata; class Mammalia; order Tubulidentata; family Orycteropodidae; genus Orycteropus; species Orycteropus afer. The sequence continues at coordinate 19,586,846 of NW_006921608.1, read as the reverse complement.
ACAATTGTTATAAATCACATTCCTTAATCATTGTAACTACACAGCTGTTTAGATTTCTTCTGTGGCCAAAAAACAATACAACCGAATCCTTTGACAACTTTGTAATTAAACCTTAATTTTAAGAATTTATTTTCTTTCAATCCTAGATCCCGCACCAGTTCAACTTATTGTTCAGTTTTTGGAACAGGCTTCCAAACCTTCAGTTAATGAACAAAACCAGGTTCAGCCTCCACCTGACAACAAGAGAAATCGTATTTTAAAACTGCTTGCTCTTAAAGTTGCTGCACATTTGAAATGGGACCTAGACATATTAGAGAAAAGGTATACACGATTTAAATGAAATTTCTTTTGAAGTATTATTTAGATATCTTGGTTTATATATTTTAAAGATACATTTATTTATATGTATATGCATAAAATTTCTATATGTGCCTATACACATGTATCCCTTAAGATGAAATATAATCTTCCTACATATTCTTAATAAAATATGTAAGTATTTTTCAAAAGGTATAAGAAAGTATTTGAATGTTAGATGCATTTAAATATCCTTAATGACTAAGAGCATTGGTGTTACTTTTACTTGTAAAGTAGTGCTGTTAAATTTTAAGCTGTGAGCTAAATTTTATTTTAAACCATAAATTATGTTACTAATAATGAGACACTTTTTTTTAAATGTGATAACTAGAGAAAATTCACATCTAAAATGTTTTTTGTTTTTCCCCTAAAATGTTTTAAATGCTTCTGTATACTTTTGCATATCTGAATAAAATGAGTAAAAATTAATGATCTGTTTTGCATAATATTATGGATTGTCATTGAGTAATTCAGTTAATTTTACTGATTATGAAGCAATAACTCCTAAACTATTAAAATAGGAGAATTAGTGCTTATTTGTGTATAAATAAATATTTTCAATACTATGCTTAGAAAGTGCTGTATCCCTTTTCCTAACAATTTAAAAAGAAATGCCTGTTTATCGTAGAAAATTTGGAAAAATACAGAAAACAGGAAATAATAGGGGAAGAGAAAGAAGTATTTTAAACTTTTCCTTTTTTTCCCTTTTGTATTTTTAAACAGAGTTGTGATCATACCTTGTATGCTGTTTTGATTTCTGGGTGCTCCCCGCCCCTTAATTGTGTAGCAGGCACATTAAACCATTTTATTTTTTTGCAGATTATTCCCTTGTATGGATAATTTATTAACTATTCCTCCATTGACAATAACTTAGTTTGTTTCCAGTTTTTCACTATTATAAATCACAGGGCCTTAAACATCTTTGCCCGTAAGCTTTATATTTTAAGTTATACCCTTAGTATGGATTCTTAAATTGCTGGGTCATGCAATGTAAATATTTTTAAGGCACATAATTCATATTGCCAGATTATATTCCAAAGAGTTGAACTAGTTTGTATTCTCACCAATAGTATTAAATAAGAACAAAACCCTTCTCACCACATACTCTGCCATTTTAAATATTAGAATTAAAAAAAGAAAAAGATTATATTCTTTCATCTCTAGGAGAAACCTAGAGATTAAGAGACTCAAGAGGCAGATCAACAGATAGCAGTGTATACAAAAAGTATAATGTATGTGTGACAGTTGGAAAATTGAACATTAGTTGTATATTTGGTCATAATAAGCAATTAAATAAAATTTTTTAGTTGTGAAGTTAATACTGTGATTAATATAAGAGTTAATATTTTGGATACATACTTAGATGTTTAGGGAAGAAATTATTTAATGTTGGGGATTTGCTTCAAAATCATATGAGAAGGAGGGAAGTGGGTCAAATTATAGATGAAATAAGGTAGGCTGTCAGTTGTTAGTTATTGAAGCTGAATGATGGGTATGTGGGGGTTTATTATGTTATTCTGTCTCTTGTAATTGTTGTGTGCCATCAAGTCAATTCTGACTTGTAGTGACCTTCTCTGATAGTAGAACTGTCCCATGGAGCTTCCCTAGGCTGTAATCTTTATGGGAGCAGGTTGTTGGGTCTTTTCTTTCATAGAGCTGCTGGCTGGGTTTGAACTGCCAGCCTTTCAGTTAGCAGCCAAGGGCTTAACCATTACACCACCAAGCCTCCTTTATTCTGTTTCCTTTTGCATATGTTCACATATTTATTTTTATATTAAAAAGTTTAAAATCTTTTCAAATTTGATAGGTCAATGTATTTGCGTATAAGTTGAGATTTGGAATAATAAAATGACCCTCAGTGACCCTTTAACCATGTAGTTGATTGCAGTGACAATACTGAATTATGTATGTTCTGCTTTCCACATAGCTAATGCAAACACATGCTTTTTCTTCCTTTTAAGTTTGTCTGTTCCCGTGTTGAATATGCTCCTCAATGAACTGCTCTGCATCAGTAAAGTCCCTCCAGGGACGAAGCATGTAGACGTGGACCTGGCTGCGTCACCTCCAACCACTGCCATGGCTATCCTTCTCTACAATAGATGGTAAATTTTTTCTAAAGCCAAATGTGTTGGACACCCTTTGTTTAATTGTTAACTGTTTTTCAGGGGCCCCTTCTGCTCCAGAGATCTCTCAGAGGGTCTTGGAAAGTGTGAGTCTGATGATGGTAACTAACTACATAGATGCATTCTGGTAAAAATAAAAAGTAAATGATTTGTAAAGTGTTTATTATACATTAATTAAAACTTCAGATAATTTATGCAAATCTAAGGGATACTTGAAGAGATCATTTAAAATGTATGTTTCTTTTTTCCTATCTTTTTCTTCAGGGCAATAAGGACAATTGTTCAAAGTAGTTTTCCTGTCAAACAGGCGAAACCCGGACCCCCTCAGTTGAGTGTGTAAGTTGGCAGATATGATCCTTTACTTGGCATTTTTTTCATCAGGATTAAAATGATGTGTAAGTTTTTAATAATTCCTGGTATAGAGGAAGTAGAATAGTTGTCGGAGGGCAGAAAATCTGCATGGAAGATTTGTTTGGAGGATTTACGTCAGAGCCAAGTAGTGCTTTATCAGATGATAGGTTATCATCGAGTTGACTCTGGCTCATGACGATCTCATCATGTGTGTCAGAGTATGTCAGCTGTGCTCCATAGTATTTTCAGTGAACTGATTTTTCAGAAGCAAATAACCAGGCCTTTCTTCCAATGCACCTGAATGGACTTGAATCACCAGCCATTTGGTTAGCAGCCACACAGGTTAAACATCTGCACACCCACAGATAGGGTTTTAGATATCTAGAGTAAAGAGCTCAGAAAAAGAAGGGGAGTGCTTTTTTTTAAAAAAAACTTTTATTATGGTGAAAACATACACACCAAGACATTCACTGACATAACAACTTCTACGTTTACAACTCAGGGACATTGATGACATTTTTCATGTTGTGCCACCATTATTGCTATCATTTTCCAAAATATTCTGCCACCATTAGCATAAACGGGGAATTTTTTGAATTTTGCTATTCATCTTGATAAGTATTAGCTGACCTGCTTAAAAGTATTATTTTTTCACTTAATTAAATTGACTTTGAAGAAGATGTATTTGCTCTGTATTTAGTATGTGTAAATATTCATTTAGATTTTAGTTAATTATAGTACCTGACAAGGAAAATGTAGGATTCTTAGGGGGAAATTCTGTAGAAGTCATGAAGGATTAGAATTTAGAATTAAATTAAATCAAGATCGCCCATCAGTACTGTGTAACAGGATTTAAAGTTATCATGAACTAACATACTTCCTCATTTTTATATATATTTTTAAAATTTGATCACATCTAGGGTTTTAAGCCTAACTTAAATTCTAGTGGCAGCTTACCCAGATTGTGACGCTAGAGTGCATGGGTTCTAAAATATGATATAAATGAGCTTTTGTTGTCAGTAAGTTTTAACTCTTAAATACAGGGTGTTTTCCCGTCCCCCCCGCCCCACCACCACACACACACACACAGAGCAGAAGAGAAAGTAATGGAAAATAAATGAGGATCATAATATATATATTTTTTAAAGCATGAAAAATACTTTGATGTAATGTTGCTCTTAAATATTGAATTTTCAGTCTTTTGAGTAACATTTGATTCTCTTCTCTTCAATCATTTCTCTTTTAGTATGAATCAGATGCAGCAAGAGAAAGAGTTAACAGAAAATATTTTGAAAGTGGTGAGTATTAGCATTAATTATACTTTAACATTTCTGAAATACATTGAAAGCATGTTTAGATGCTTTTAGTCATAGATATAGGAGCTCTGGTGGTATAGTGCCTAAGGCATTTGACTGCTAACCACAAGGCTGGTGGTTCAAACCCACCAGCCACTCCTCGGAAGGAAGACTGAGGAATCTACTTCTATAGAGATACCACCTCAGGAACCCAAGGAAGGGTCACTCTGAGTTGGAAGCAACTCGACGGCAGTGAGAGCCATAGATATATGAGTGTTTTTAAGGCCTAGATGCAGTGACATTTAGACTTTTACTGTTAGAGTACAGACAGGTTTTTTTTTATCATATGTTCCAAATTGTGCTGGTTTTCAGCTTTAATAGTAGTGAGCTTTACCACTGGTTCTGGTGTTGAAACTTCACAATACTTAGAGTGGATATGAGAAATCTATCTTACAGGTGATGTCTACATATTCTTTAGTATTTTTGAAAGTATCTACAATAAGCATGTATAATTTATATTTTTTAATTGCTTTTGTAATCAGAAAACTACAGCTATTTTTAAAATAACTACAGTTATTTTTAAAATTGATTTTCTTTGTGTAACAGTAGAAATGTGGGAGTTTCATAAATTATTTTAAATGGTCTTTATAATCTTACAAATACTTAAAATGTGCCAGACACATGATGTAAGTAAGGTACAGGAGGCCAGGGGAAGAGAGGGAAGACGGGAAACTGTGTTCTTAAGAGAAATAATGGTGTGTTGTTGTTGTTATGTAACGTTGAGTCAGCCCAGACTCATAGCAACCCCTCCTTGGGTTTCTGAGGCAGTATCACTACGGAAGTAGATTGCCAACCTTCCTTCTGAGGAGTGGCTGGTGGGTGTGAACCAACAGCCTTCTGGTTAGCAGTCAAGTGCCTTAGGCACTATGCTACCAGAGCTCCCAAGAAGAAAGCAGAGGCCAGAAGCCAGAGGCAAAAGACGACAGCACCCAGTATTCCCAGGCGGTCTCCCATCCAAGTACTAACCAGGCCCAACCCTGCTTAGCTTCCGAGATCAGACGAGATCGGGCGTGTTTGGGGTGGTATGGCCATAGACAAATAATGGTGTATTAGTTTGAAAATGGAAGCATAAAACTTGCATCTTTAAATTTCTGTTTTCTAGTACCTAGTATAAGGAGCTCAGGAGCTCTGGTGGCCTAATGCCTAAGGCATTTGACTGCTAACCAGAAGGTTGGCTGTTCAAACCCACCAGTCACTCTGTGGAAGGAAGACTGGGCAATCTACTTCCATAAAGATTTACCACATTGGGAACCCAAAGGGGGTCGCTATGAGTTGGAATTGACTCAGTGGCAGTGAGTTTGGTTTTGTTTTTGGAGTACCTAATGAGTCAGGGCCGACTCAACGGCACATAACAACAACAACAACTATATATGAATCGGGGCCGACTTGACGACACATAGCAACAACAACAACAACAACTATAATGACCGGCACACTGAGACATGTATACATTTCTTGAATAAATCAAATGGAACAGTATAAAATTTTAAAGTATTAAACTTCTTTCTTAAACTATTCTGAAGGGAAATAAACGTCAGTCTTGTCTTCTTTGTGTTTTCTAATTTCACAATAGGAACTTACTGTAGGTATGTGTGTCCCCTCCTCCCATTTAAGATCATTTTATTTCAACAAATTTAATTGTACTCCTGTATTAAATTTATTTTTAATAGCACAGTACACTAAGTTACTATGTATTCTGTAAATATTTTTTGTCTAATATGTTCAGTTACTGCTATTTTTATATTTTAATGATTTACTTCTTGAATGTTCATAGCTAAAAGAACAAGCTGCTGATTCTATATTGGTACTAGAGGCGGCCCTTAAATTAAACAAGGATCTTTATGTCCATACCATGAGAACTTTAGATTTATTGGCCATGGAACCAGGCATGGTAAATGGAGAAACCGAGAGTTCTACTGCTGGATTGAAAATCAAAACTGAGGAAATGCAGTGTCAGGTATTTCATTTAGTATTTAATCAAAACATGACAAGTCTTGAGGGGAATATCTTGTATGTAATCATCTTAGTAGTTTAGAATTTGTTTCTGCCTTTGTCTCTTTGATTTTGTCTTGAGATGCTAGTCAACCTATTGTTGCCTCTGAAATAGTTTCCCGCTTGTGTTCAGGAGACAATTTAAGTACTGAGAATGGAGTGACTTTATAACTGATTTGTAGTTCATTCATATAATTACAAATCTAATAGACCTGGGAGACAGCAAACAAAACAGAAATCCCTAATATTGTACTAGACTTGGAAAAATCTCGATAATATCTTTTTGGTAACTTTGTATTGTTTTTACCTAGAAAGGGGAACTATATATAATTATATATCAATATATGTTATATATAATTACTGCTTTAGCATGCCAAATGGGAGGAGCTCTCTAGAACAATAATGAGCCAAACATTTATTAATTGGCTGAAAGCAGTGTTGTAGAGGCTAAGGGGAATTTATCTCCTTGATTCATTGAACAAAAGAGCCCAGTGTATGTAATGCTTGTAAAGAATAGTTCTATAATGAGTCTAGAGACTGTTACAGCTTCGGAGTTTGAAGGAGAAATAGGTATCTCTTGGCTCAGGTGAGTGGAGATAAAGGGCTGTGGAAAGAAGCTTGTTTGTGGAATAAGACATGAATGGAGAATTGAGGAGACTGGTGTGATTGACACTGAGCAGGGTTGACCAATTTGGAGAGACATTACGAGCTCCTTAAGGAACCGGCCCAAGGGTTCGAACTTTATCTTGTCTGGGAGTAATTGAAGAGTTTTTAGGAAAGTCAGATCAGGAAGACTATCAGCTGTTGGTAGAATAAATTTGAGACACGGGTGTGTTAGGAACTAGAGATCTGAATTTAAGGCCTGGGCTCTGCCACTACTTAGTTACATGCATTTACGCAGACATGTCACTTTCTTGGCCCTAGTATTCTTATCCATAAACATGACCAAGTTGAAGCAATCTGAGTCAGCTTTGAGTTCTGATATTCAGTGAATCTAGACTTCATTTTAGGAAAGCTTTTTGAAAAATATACAGATTCCACTATTAGAAGAAGACAGTTGGAAAGGTACAATAATTTTATCATCATTAATTTAATTTTCTCAATATTTTACTCCAGTCAGTCCCATTAGGGTAGATGTGTCTCTCCCCCTTACCCTCCAATACCTTCTGGGAGGTTCCCCACATCTGTTCTCTATTGTGTTAAACTCCTTACCTTCTGAGACCTGGTGGGAGTTTGAACTTGTTGCCTATAATAGAAACTGAAAATTCCATATACTACCTTTTTCAAGCCTCTTCCTGCTTGAGAGTGGTAAGTCATATAGGTCTGACAGATACATTTAGTTCAGTGAATCAGGAGCTGGTAACCCAAACAGGTGGGGATGGTAGAGAATCCATTTTGGTGGTGGGTAGCAGTAACAGTGACAATAAAATCTAGCTTCCAGGGGAAGCATGAGCAAGAATGTAGCTGCTCTTTCCGGTGACTCGTGTTGCCGGCTGCAGGTCACAGAAGCCATGGAGGCTGGTGTTGAGGTCGGCTTTCCAGTGACTCGTGTTGCCGGCTGCAGGTCACGGAAGCCGTGGAGTCCGGTGTTGAGGTCGGCTTTCCGGTGACTCGTGTTGCCGGCTGCAGGTCACGGAAGCCGTGGAGTCCGGTGTTGAGGTCGGCTTTCCGGTGACTCGTGTTGCCGGCTGCAGGTCACGGAAGCCGTGGAGTCTGGTGTTGAGGTCGGCTTTCCGGTGACTCGTGTTGCCGGCTGCAGGTCACGGAAGCCGTGGAGTCTGATGCTGAGTCGGCTGCAGCAGTGTCTCAGCTATGCTCTCATCCTGGCTTTTGGCCTCCTGCTCGTTTTGTTTTTCAAGCCTGAATATTTACCCTTTCTAGCAAGTCTGTTAGGAGCTCTGGTAGCACTAAGACACTTGCCTGCTAACCAGACGGCTGGCGGTTCAAACCCACCAGCCACTCCTCGGAAGGAAGGTTGGGCAATCCTACTTCCGTAGTGATACTGCCTCGGAAACCCAAGGAGGGGTCGTTATGAGTCAGGGCTGACTCGACGGCACATAACAACAAACAAGCAAGTCTGTTGGCTATTTAAAATCTTATCAGTAAAACTTTTCTGCTTAAATCAGTTTGATTTCTGTTGCTTGGAACTAAGAACAGTAGTTGTTTCACTGCTCATTGAAATACTTCTTTTCCTGTATGTTACCTCTGCTTTGCCGAGATAGAGATAATTTGGAGTCCTGTCACCTCTTAAATGCGTGAAATATTACTAAGCAAATTAATACTCACTACCATTTCAGGTATGTTATGATTTGGGTGCGGTGTACTTCCAGCAAGGCTCTACAAATCCAGCTGTCTATGAAAATGCCAGAGAGAAGTTTTCTAGAACCAAAGAGCTCATTGCAGAGGTAAGCACAATCATAACAGGTGTGTAATATTTAGCCCTTTAAAACATCTGCATATAGTTTGGATTTTATTGTTTAAATGATTTTTTAAAAAATAATTTTTAAAATTTATCTTGTTGTTGTTATGTGCCGTCGAGTCAAACCCGACTCATAGCGACCCCTCCTTGAGTTTCCGAGGCAGTATCCCTACGGAAGTAGATTGCCCAACCTTACTTCCGAGGAGTGGCTGGTGGGTTTGAACCGCCAGCCTTCTGGTTAGCAGTCAAGTGCCTTAGCCACTATGCTACCAGACCTCCTAAACTTATACTATATCTACTATTTTGTATCTTGTTTAAGTCTTGGAATAGACACTTATGTTTCACATTCCATAATGTGGATGTACTGTGATTTACTTCATTTCCTTCCTGCTTGGACATTTAGATTTCCAGTTTTTATATATTATAAAGCGACAATATTTGTATCTCCAACCATAAATAGTTGTTTGGGTTTTATGTACTTTTTCAAATTGGAATCTTATTAGTAGAATGACCATGTCAACAGTATTAATATTTTAGTATCTATAATACATAAAATTGCTTTCAAGGTACATTTCTCTCAGTAGCACTTTAATCAATGAGTGTAAAAAACACAAAAATGTTGCTAATTTGATGAGTGAAAAATAGTTACTTTTATATAAATATGCATTTCCTTAATTACAGTAAGGGTGGAACTTTTTCATATGCTTATCATTTGAAGGAGCCCTGATGGCACGTGGTTAAGTGCTGGGCTGCTAACTGAAAGGTCAGTGGTTTGAACACACCAGCTGCTCCATGGGAGAAAGAAGTGACAGTGTGCTTCCATAAAGGTTTACATCTTTAGAAACCCTATGGGGCAGTCCTGCTCTGTCCTAGGGTCTCTGTGAGTCACTGTCAACTCCATGGCAGTGGGTTTATTCTTTGCATTCTTTTTTTATGATTCAGACAGCTGAATTTTAAAGTGCCTGAGTAGGCTTTTGTATCCCTGAGGCCTAAAAAAATTTCCATTTCAATCTACCCTTTCCTCATCAGAGAAACTGATTAAATGCCCTTGGGATTATTTTAGAATTATTCTAGACCCATTGGGAGCCCCCATTTTACTTTGCCTGGGGAAATTCATCAGATTCCTAATTTTACTGCTTTTCTGGTATAGTAATTTAAAGCTTACAATATTTTTTCAAATGTGTCTTTGAAAAAATACCTGTTTTGTTAAAGCATTTCTGTTCTTTCCAATTAAATGAAGCTTAAGGGTTTTGTTTTATTCCCTCACCCCTTAAATCTACTTATTATAGGTATTTTGTTTTTTAGTTTCAAGCTTGTTTTTAACAGTATTCACTCTTCATTAATTATTGTTTTAATTGTCATACCTACGTTGAGTGGTAATAGTATCTGCCTTTTAGATGTTAGCCTGAACTCTAAGCCAGGGATTGGCAAACTTTTTCAGTAAAGGGCCTGATAGTAAGGATTTTAAGCTTTATGAACCACATGCCATCCCCGTCATGCATTCTTTTTTTTTTTTTCGTATTAATAACCCTTCAACAGTGTAAAACTTGTTTTTAAGGGCTGTACAAAAATAAAAAAACAGGTCACATATGACCTGAGGGCAGTAATTCTAACTCCTGCTTCAACTCTTTATTTAACCTGTTCATTTTTTATGGCTCCTCCAACCTTGAATTTTTCATTACCATTATCTTGTACTATTAAGATGTACTGCATGGGTGCTAGCCTGTTGTTTTTGTTACATTAATGGATAATGGTGTATACCTTCTTACTTTACAGATAGGTTCATTATCTCTTCATTGTACCATAGATGAGAAGCGGTTAGCTGGCTATTGTCAAGCATGTGATGTTCTTGTACCCTCTTCTGATAGTACATCTCAGCAATTGACACCATATAGTCAAGTCCATATTTGTTTGAGATCTGGCAACTATCAGGTAAGACTTATGATGAGGATGTGGTGGTATAGTTCAAAAGTTTTATAAGCCAGACAGAACTGAATTCAAATTCTGTCTCCAATATTTTATCACTTGCGCAATTTGGGGCAATTCATTTAAACTGTCAGACTTGCCTATAATAAATTACCTTATTTCATAAGACTCTTAGGAGAATCAAGTGAGTGGTGATAGTTTATGAATTCAGAGGCAAAACAATGTTAGTTCATAATTATTGACATTATCCTTTCTGAAAAAGAAGGTGTGTGTAGAGTTTGACTATTTTAAATAAACTCTGTAAGAAACTAAGCAGAACTTTGAACTTTTAAAATGACAGGTAGACAACTTTCAGTTTAGTTGTTTTTTTTTCTTCTCCTTGAACATTTTTTTGTTTGGGTGAAAGTTTACAGAGCAAATTAGTTTTCCATTCAGCAGTTCCGACACATTTTGTTTTATGACCTTAGTTGTAATCCCCTCAATGTCATAGCAGTTTGCCCACTTCCTCCTTGGATTCTTCGTTTTCATCCATCCTTCTTTCCTGCCCCTGCCTTCTGAACCTTGTTTTTGGGCAAATGCTGCCTTTGCCTTCTATAGTTGATTGTTCTTAGGAGTACGTTTCTCACGGGTAATATTGTTTACTTTATAGGACTGTCTGTTGTTTGCTTGAAAGATGATTCCCAGGGATGGGTTTAGTTCCAGGTTTGGAGGGTGTCTAAGGGCCTTAGTCTTGGGAGTTCCACCAGTCTCTATCAGACCAATAAGTCTGGTCTTTTTTATGATTCTGAATTTTGTTCTACATTTTTCTCCCCTCCTATCTAGGACCTTCTGTTGTGATCTGGATTAGAGTAGTCAGTAGTGGTGGCAGAGTAGCATCTTGTTCTGGTCTCAGGCTAGTGGATGAGGGTTCACATGGTCCATTAGGCCTTTGGTCTGATTGTTTCCTTGAGTCTTTTCTTCACTCTTCTTTGCTCTGGAGAGGGAGAGACCAACTATTGAACCTTAGGTGGCTATGACAACTTTTAGTTCTTGTGTCTGTTTTGAAAGTATGGCCTTGTAGTCCAGCCTTATGAGACACATCAGATATTAACAAAGTAGGAGAAAGTGAGCAAAGTTGTTTTGCTAGGTTTGAATGATCTGTTTCAGAGTCCACCTTGCTATTGAGCCTGATCTTCATCTCAGTTTTACTCAGTAAAGGGATAATTAGTCTGAGAGGTCCCCTCCCCATACTTATCCTTGATTTTATAATGAAAATCACTGGCAATAAGAATTTATGCTTTAAAATCTTTAGTGGGAAGCCCTCATTCTAGAGAGTGAACAGTGCTTTCATGTTCCTTAATTCAAAACAGGAATCATGAAATGACACAGCTTTGACACACTTCTGGATTTGTGTCTCCAAGTGGGTTTTTATTTCATCTTAGTAGTTCTCTCTTCTCATCTTGAGTTTATTTTTCCACAGAAAATAGTGAAGAGAGGGGGATGATATCACTTCCTTCACCTCTGCCCTGATCCTTTATCCAAATTTTGGCTTTGCTGTACAGAAGAAAGTTTAAGTTTATTGAATATGGATGAGAGGTACAGATGAGTTATTAAAAGATGGAGTTCCATCTACCTAGTAAAAGCTCATGGAAGATGGGAATCTGTTATGACAAGATACTGATTCTTTAAGATGCTCACTGAAGTGTTAAGACTCTAGATAAGACCTTAGAAATGTTATCCATGGTTAGACACATGTTACTATGAATGCAGTGAAGTACCAGAGTACAGTGCGATAGTTAGCTAGGAAGATAGCAGTTTTATTGCAATTCAGAAATTTGTTACTATAGTCATAGAGGCAGAACTAGCTTTTTTTTTTTTTTAAATTCTTACTGTGATTTGGGTGAAAGTTTACAGAGCAGTTTAATTTTCCATACAGTGGTTCATATACATTTTGTCTTATAACATTGACTGCAATTCCCCACAGTGTAACAGCTCTCTTCCCACTTCCTCCCTGTAGTTACCTCTTCCCTGTGTCCCTCTTTCATATGCATTCCTGCCCCCTGAGCTATCTCCCTGTGAAAATAACTGCCCTTCTGTTCTCCCATGATCGATCATTCTCAGGAGTGTATCTATCTTACGTAAATATTCACCCTATATACCTGTCTATTGTTTGGTTGGAAGCCACGAGAGTGAGTTCAGTTCCAGAACTGAATGGTAACTAGGGGCCATAGTCTCAGGGGTGCCTCACCAGCCTCTGTCAGACCAGCACACCTGGTCTTTTTTATGATTTCGAGGGATGTAGAACTGTGATAGGAAAATATTTAGTCTTCATTTAAATAGACTTCTCTTTATGTAAACTGTGTAGAAAGTTTTGTTTGTTTTTTAATTGATCAGATAGTAGTTGAACAGCTGTAGAAATGTGTCTTCTCCCATTTGGGAAGTGCCTCTCTCTTCCTCTGTGTAGCCCTGCATTGCTCACGTTTTGCTCTTGAGATAACAGGTCTCTGTAGTTTTGAAACCACTTTGCAGTAGCAGCTGATTGGCTTTACCTGTTGCCAGAAGTCCTCCTCCCTGTCTTCTCCATTATTCTTTCTTTCTTTCCTCTTCTTCCATTCCTTGAGAAAGAGTTGAGGAAAAGTCTCTATATAATATCTTTGCTGTAATTCACTAAGTAAATATTGTAAGCCATTTAAGTTTATCAGCATCATTTCTTAGCTTATTATTTCCTAGCTGAATTATTTTTAAATTAAATGTTCTAAAGTTTTAAAGAGTTTTTTTTCCCCCAAACATGAATCTATGTTTAAGGTGGCTTAGAAGAATATTTTTAAATTTCCCTCTAATGATATAGCTGAGTTGCCTCTTATTAATTCTCCCTCACTGCTCATTTTGGGTCCATGAGTTTCAATATTTTTATAAAGGCTGTTTTCATCCTTTAATTTAAAAATTTTGGAAAGAGAAGGTTTTCTCAGTAAGATATTTCTATGATTTTCTTCAACTTGTATTTTTCATTGTACAAAAGCTTTTTTTTTTTTTAGAAAATTAAATTAGCAGTGATTTTTGAAATAATGCCTTTTTATGTATGTGTTCTAGGAGGTAATAAAGATTTTCATTGAAGATAACTTAACGTTTAGTTTACCTGTCCAGTTCCGACAGTCTGTACTAAGAGAACTCTTTCAGAAAGCTCAACAAGGGTAAGTAAATTGAAAAATTAGTGACTGGTTTTTGAAAAAAATAGTAAGAGCTTTTCTAGTTTATCAAAAACACACCTCTGGACTCCCTGTGAGTCTGTGATAGTGGCTTCACTTTTGTCATTGTAAGAGGGAAACTAACATAGCCAGAGAAGCCATTCTAATATCCATGTAAGCTATTTGAAAAACTCTTGGGAAAAAAATTTATGCATAGCAGAATTCCATTGTATTACTTAATCTGTAATTAAATGATCCTATGAAATTCAAAACCTTTCTGGGGTCCCCCATGACTTTGCATGTGGTATTTACTAGTGGTTGAGTATCTGAAGTCTCACTTCCCAAGAATAAATGGCTCATTCTTGTGAATTTAGTTTTGCAATGTACACCTTTTCTTTTATAGTTAAAATAATATTAGTGGATCTACTTTTGTATTCTACAGAAATGAAGCTCTAGATGAAATCTGTTTTAAAGTCTGTGCCTGTAACACAGTCCGTGATATATTGGAAGGTAGAACAATTAGTGTTCAATTTAACCAGCTATTTCTTAGATCTAATAAAGAGAAAATAGACTTTCTTCTTGAGGTAAGACATTATTTTCCCCTTTTGATTTATAGTTTTGCTTTAAGCTTACCGATGACCTCTTTATTGCCAAATCCAGAGCCACCTTCTCAGGCTTCATCTAACTTGCCTGCCAACTGTGGCTGATAGTGGACACTGGACACGCCGCTCTTCTGCCTTGGCTTCTAGAATTGTTCTTTTTAAATTTTCCTTCTCCATGTTTCTTCTACATCCTTCCTTGGATTCTCTTTAGTCCTTCATTAACTTGTCTCTTGTTCTCCCTTTAGAGTTGTTGTTAAAAAAGTTTTGTCCTTGACTTGGTTGTCATCTCCTGTCAATTTTCGCTCTCATCCAGAGCCTTAGTAATCACCTGTTTACTAAAAACTCCCAAAGCATACCTCTCTAGCCTCTCATGTGAGCACTAGAATCGGTTTCTACTAGATCTCTCTACATCTTTCTTTAATGTTCTTTAAATTGTGAAATAATTTATATGTTGAGAGAAGTACACAGAGCACTAGTATACCAGTTCGTTCCAGGAATACCAGTGCTCGAGAAGGGCCTTCTGAGTTCTTCACCAGGCTCCCTTCTGCCCTCACTTGAGAAAGCACTGTCCTGACTTCTGTGATAATCATTTCCTTGCTTTTCTTTATAGAAATGAAATATCTTTCATTTACCTGCTTTGAACTTCATATAAATGGAATCATGCAATATGGATTCTTTGTCTTCTTCTCACCATTATATTTGTGAGGTTTATTCAAGCTTCTGTGTATAGATGAAGTTCTTTCTTCATTGCTGTAAGGTGTTATAACATGACATGACCATACCGCAGTTTATTTATTCATTCTTAGGATGATACACGTTTGGATTGCTTATATTGTTTGACTGTTAGGCTGCTTGGAAAATTCTTGTATGTGTATACTGATGCACATATGTACCAGTTTGTGGGAAAATATATGTGTAAAAACACTACATAACATCAGAATAGTTACACCAATTTATATTCTCTCTCAGCATGTGTGAGAGTTTTCAGCATTCTTTTCCATACTTGGTGTTGTCACATTTGCCTGCCAGATGATTGCACAGTAGTATCTCTTTGAAGTTTTAATTTCTGTTTTCTTTATTACTAAGAGATCTAAACGTTTTTCATTTATTTATGCTCATAAGGATTTACTTTTTTGAGGTAGCTATTCCAAGTGTCATACCATATTTTTCTGTTGGATTGTGCTGTTTTTGGGCCAAGTATTTATATACACACCATATATATATAAATGTTATCATATTTGATATTTAAAATATCATTTAATATTTAAATTTTTACCATTTTAAATATTGTAGGTATCTTCTCTGAGTTTGACTTCTCTTTTAACTTTATATCGTTTCAAAAGCTCTTAATTTTAATGTAATCAGACTTACCAATCTTTTCATTATTAGTGATTTGTTTTTAAGAAATCTTCCCTATTCTGAATTCAAGAAGATAGTCTTCTGTTTTATCTTTCAGAAGTTTTATAGCTTAGTCTTTCTTTCAGATTTTGATATTTAATCTACCTACAGTCGATTTTTTTGTATCATGTGAAGTCTGATGTCACATTTTCGCCCTTACGTACGACTATGCAGTTGTTCCAGCACCATTTATTGAATAATCCATGTTTTTCAGTCAGCGGACAGTGCCACCCCTGTGTATGCCAAGTGTCCATGTATGTGTTGGCCTAATTCTGGGCTTTCTGTTCTCTACTGCTTTTCTGTTTGTCTGTCTGTATGTCAATATCCCTATGTTTTGATAACATCTGTAGACCCTCCTACCTTATTTAGCAAGATTGTCTAGGTTATTCTTGTCCTTTGCGTTTTCCTGTAAACTTAACATTCAGATTGTCAAGTTCTACAGATAAGCATGTTGAAATTTGGTTTGGTATTACAGTAAGTTTAAAAACTAATTTGGGAAGAATTTATAACTTTACAGTAAATGTACTACTATAGCGTGGCTTTTGATTTATTTAGGCATTATTAGGCATTCTTTGATATCCTTCACAGTTTTGTAATTTTTCCACTGAAGTCTTACATAAAATAGTTTATGCATGGATATGGAGGTACACTTGAACTTTGTATAATGATTTCTTTATCCAAAAACTGCAAGACTCTTACAAATTCTAATTATAAATTGTTTTGTTTGTCTAAAAACATAAAAGTCTTTATTTATGAACAATGATTTTTTTTCATTTTCTGTCCTTTCACTTGTTATTTCTTTTTATTTGTCTTGTTCTTGCACTGCTTGCTTTGATCTCTGTTAGAGTGAATGTTGAGGACTCGCTGCTGTCGAGTCGGGCCTGAGTCGGGCCTGATTCATAGTGAGTCCTCCTTGGGTTTCCAAGGCGTTATCACTACGGAAGTAGATTGCCCAGCCTTTCTTCCGAGGAGTGGCTGGTGGGTTTGAACTGCTAGCCTTCTGGTTAGTAGTCAAATGCCTTAGGCCCTACGCCACCAGAGCTCCCACGTGTGGAATAGGAGTAGCAGTAGTGTGCATCCTGGTCTCATTCCCAATCTCAGAGGGAAAGCTTGTACTATTTCCATTAAGAATGATGTTTATCATTGAGATTTTTTTTGTACATACTCCCTGTAAGATTAAGGAAGTTCTTTTCTATCCTTAGTTTTTTAAAAGTTGGTTTTTTGTTTGTTTGTTGTTTGTTCTTTTAAAATCATGACTGATTTTTACATTTTATTAAACGATTTTTTCTGTGCCTACTAAGATGATCACATAATTTTCTCCTCTAATCTGTTAATGTAGTGAAGTTCATTACTTGATTTTCAAGCAACAAACCACCTTTACATGTCTGGAATAAATCTAACAAAGTGATGATCTAAGTTTATTGCTGAACTTAGTTTGCTAGTATTTTATGATTTTTTATACTTGTGTGTGTGAGATTGAGACATAAGATTTTCTTTCGTGCCCTGTCTTTGACTTCGTATCACGGCCATGCTTGCTGCATAAATCCATTGAAGCATGTGTCTTTCTTCTTTCCTGGAAAAGCTGATGTGAAAATGCAGTCAGTGCTTCTTTCAGGGCATGGTAGAACTGACCAGTGAAGCCATCTGAGCTTGGGGATATTTTTGTGGGAAGATTTTTGTTACTGTTTGAATTTTGTCAGTGATTATAGGGCAATTCTTTTTTTTCTTGAGTTAATTTTGAAGTTATTTTCTAAGAATTTCTGTACTTCGTCTCAATTTTTTAATTTATTAGCATTAAAGTTTTTCATTATCTGTTTAATGTTTTCAGCATCTGTAGAGATGTCTCTTTTTCTAAATTGAATAATGTTTTTATATTGACATAAGAGTCACATAACATGAAATTAACCATTTTAAACAGAACAGTGGTTTTGAATACATACACGATGTTATATAACCACTATCTCTGTGTAGTTCGGAAATATTTTTATCACTTCTAAAGGAAACCTCATACTTGTGAAGAAGTTATTTCCCATTTTCACTTCCTACCCTACCCTACCTGGAGAAATTACCAGTTTGCTTTCTGTCTCTATGGATTTACCTATTCTGGATATTTCATGTGGTTGGAGTCATACAAAACGTGACTTTTTGTGTGTAGCTTCTCTCCCTTAGCGTAATGCTTTTAAGGTTCATTCAGGGAGCATATATCAGTATTTTTTTTTTCTTTATAAGGCTGAATGATATCCCATTGTATACATAAATACTACAATTTGTTTAATTTGAGTAACTTTTTAAAATGAAGAAATACTTTAAAACCCACAGTTAAATTTAGACACTGATACAATAGATCATACTCACTACTCAGATCAACCATTAACATTTGCTGTATTTGCTTCATATCTTTTTATCTATGTTCAGAAACAAAACGTTACAGATATATATGGAAACCTTCTTCTAACCCATCCCCTGCCATCCTCTTCCCAAAGGCACCCACTGTCCTAAAGCTGATCGGTATTCTTCCCTTTAGTGTTCTTGTCATTTTAATTAGGGAGCCGGGATAGCATTGACTTCATTCAGAAAAGTGTGCTTCTGTTGCTTGTCACCCCTCCAGTTAGGAGGCTAGCAACCTACAGGTCTTTCCCTCTTTCTCACTCCTAAACCCAGTGTGATTCCAGGTCTCAGTGACTCCCCATCGCTGTGCAGTTCTTGCTCTCATCTGCTCTCATCTCTCACATAGCCTAATGATAGAGCTTTGTAACTGGTCTCTTTTATTTGTTCTCCCTCTCTAGCTTGTCCTCATAACCTGTTTTCAGTTATTTTTCTATTTTTAAAACTTGGTTTTCTGACTTTTCTATAGTTAGTTAAACAACCAAAAACTTAACATTGTTGGCTCCCCTTTGGCTGCAGAATTATGTTTTTTGATCATGAGATACTGTTTTCTACCCTGTGTTTCTTGACGGGAGGAAAGATGTATTTTTCTGCTTCCCACAATCATAAGGAAGATATTGCTCTTGACTGCACTCTTTGTAAAGCTTTTCCAGCTCCCTTATTCCACTTCTTTTTACTGATTACTATTTGAACTGAATTTTATAAACAGAAAAAACCAAACTTACTGCTGTCGAGTTGGATCTGACTCACAGCGACCCCTCCTTGGCTTTCTGAGTCAGTATCTCTACGGAAGTAGATTGCCTAGTCTTCCTTCTGAGGAGTGGCTGGTGGATTTGAACCACCAGCCTTCTGGTTAGCAGTCAAGTGCTTTAGGCACTGTGCTACCAGAGCTCCCCTGGAGTCTTGTAGACAATTGAAATGAGAATTTGAAATTCTGTTCTGCATTTTTGATCAAGATTCTTCTATGAAATCTTTGATCAAAATATTCATTAATAATAGTCTGGCACCATCTAGTTCTGTTCTCATGGCAAAGGGGGTAGTTTGTTCATGGAGGCACTTAGCCACACATTCCATTTCTTCCTCCTATTCCTGACTCTTCTTTCTCTGTTCTCCAGGTGAATAGAGACCAATTGTTGTACCTTGGGTGGCAACTTGGAAGCTTTTTTAAGACCCCAGGCACTAGCAACAAACTAGGAAGTAGGCTAGAAACACTAAACATGTTATGAGGCCAATTAACTGGGATGTACTATGAAACCATGACCTTAAACCTCCAAACCAAGGAACCAAATCCCATGAGATGTTTGCAGGTCCTTTTTTTGGGGTTAATATATCTATCATACAACTTCTGCCAACTCAGCTTTTTACAGGTATATAACTTTTTGACAGCAATTGTGACAATCAACTATGCAATCCTGTCTTTAATGAGTATGATGTTTTTCATCATCATTAACCCTCTTGTGCACCCCTCCCTCCTGCTCCTGTTGTTGTTAGGTGCTGTCGAGTCAGCTCATAGCTACCCTGTGTGCAGTAGAACGAAACACTGCCCGGTCCTGGACCAGCCTCACAATCCTTGCTGTGCCTGAGTCCATCGTTCCAGCCACTTTGTCACTCCATCTTGTTGAGGGTCTTTCCCTTTTTCACTGATACTGTAACTTTACGAAGCCTGATACCCTTCTCCGGGGAATGGTCCCTTCTGAGTCCGTGACCAAAGTAGGTGAGACGAAGTCTGGCCATTTTCACTTCCAAGGAGCACTCTGGCTGCACTTCTTCCAGGACAGATTTGTTTGTTCTTTTGGCAGTCCATGATATTTTTAGTATTCTTTGCCAACACCATCATTTAAAGGCATCAACTCCTCTTCAGTTTTCCTTATTCTTAGTCCACCTTTCACATGCATATGAGGCAATTGAAAATACCATGGCTTGGATTAGGCACACCTTAATCTTCAAAGTGACTTCTTTGCTTCGTAACACTTTGAAAGGGGTCTTTTGCAGCAGATTTTCCCAGTGCAGTAGGACATCTGATACCTTAACTGCTGCTTCCATGGGTGTTGATTGTAGATCCAAGGAAAATGAAATCCCTGCCCTTGGTAACCACTAATAAACTTTGTGTATTTCTCTTTTCTTATTTATATAAATGAAGTCACAGAATATTTGTCCTTTTGTGATTGGCTTATTTCATTCAGCATAATGTCTTCCAGCTCCATCCATACTGTACCAAGTATCAAGAGTTCATTTCCTCTCCTGGCTGAGTAGCAGTCCATGGAGTATGTGTACCACATGTTGTTTATCTGATATTCATCTGTTGATGAGCGTTTAGATTATGTCTACCTTTTGGTTGTTGTGAATACTATTGCAGTGAACATTGGTGTACAAGTCTGTTCGAGTCTTCTGCTGTCAAATCTTTTGGGTATATACCTGGGAGTAGAACTGATGGGTCATATACTAATTGTTAGTTTTTTGAGGAACTGCCACTGTTTGCCACAATGGTTGTACCATTTTGCATTTTACCAGCAATGGATAAAAGTTACAGTTTCCCTACATCCTTACTAACATTTGTTTTATGTTTTTTCTTGAGTTTTTTTTCATAGCCATCCTAGTGGGAGTGAAATGGTATCTCATTGTGGTTTTGATTTGCATCTCAGTGATGGCTAATGACACTGAGCGTCTTTTTGTGGGTTTGGTAGCCATCCTTACATTCTTTTTGTTGAAACATCTTTTCAAGTTCTTTGCCTATTTTATGATTGAGTTTTCTTTTTGTTGTTGTCAAAGGTTTTTATGTATATTTTGATTATTAGTTTCTTATTGAACATAGAGGAGCTCTGGTGGCATAGTGTCTAAGGCACTTGACTGCTAACCAGAAGGCTGACTGTTCAAACCCACCAGCCACTCCTCAGAAGGAAGGTTGGGCAATCTGCTTCCGTAGTGATACTGCCTTGGAAACCCAAGGAGGGGTCTCTGAGTCAGATCCAACTCAATGGCAGTAAGTTTTTTTTTTGAACATATGGTTTCTAAAGATATTCTCCCAGTTGATAGCTTGTCTTTTCATGTTTTTCGTAAAGTCTGTTGATGAACAAAAATTTTTAAGTTTTATGTGGTCACACTTTGTCTTTTGCTTTTTGTGCTTTTGTTAATAGGTAGTTTTAACTACACATAAATACCTACAGCTTTTGAGAAGTTAACTTTCTGCTCCTTCCCTCATAGTTATTCTTTGGTGTCATCTCTGCTTCTCTTCAATTACTTAACCAAATGTGTGAGTCTTTGGGTCGAAAATGAACATTTATTTGTTTTTAATTCTAACTTTTCAAAGTGTGATCTGCATTTTTTGAAAGTACTGATACTCAGTTAAAAACTATTCCAATTCTTAGGTATGTTCAAGATCAATAAATTCAGAAAAATCTTCAGATTTGTTGAAGGGAAACATGGCTGCCTTTCTAAAGTAAGTGCTTTTCATTTTGTTATCTTTAAACTTAGTTCTTTGACAAAAGTATATTTTATTACTTCTTTCTGTATTTGTCCTGCATATGTTCTAACCAGCAGTAACTGGTGTTTGAAAGCCAGTTAAGGTTAAGTTCAAATCTTTGTAGTCACGTGAAACTTTAGGATCTTACGTTACTTTTTTTTGTGTTGTATTTGTCACAGTTTTAAATAAAGATCAAAAGGAAATTTCACAATCTATTTCAATGTATTATGTCCTTTATGAATGGGTGGCTTTTTAAATAACTTATTGATAAAAACTCATTAATATGATTGTTCTTCCCAACTAAAATATACACTTTTTTGTTTTATAATATTTCTTACTGATCTAGGAATGTGTGTCTGGGGTTGGAAGATCTTCAGTATGTTTTCATGATTTCTTCACATGAGCTTTTCATTACGTTGTTGAAAGATGAAGAACGAAAGCTACTTGTTGATCAAATGAGGAAGAGATCCCCTAGAGTAAATCTGTGCATTAAACCTGTAACTTCATTTTATGATATCCCAGGTTAGCTCTCTGGACTGCTAGCTAAAACTTTGGCACGTTTTGCCCATCTGTTCAAATTAACCTTGAGATATATTTGATGGTGCCCTCTTATTTGTTCTAATTTATACTTAATGTCGGTAATTCGATGGAAATTTACCTCTTTTCCATATTTGTATTTGTGCATGAACAGCTAATTGCTTTACTTTTGCTGCTTCTATGCGTAACGAGGATTTAGTTTAGATACTTGAAATATTTTTGTTGTGAAAACAGACCCAGGAACTGTGCTGCTAATACGGTGTTACAAAAAACCAAACTCACTGTCCTCGAGTCATTTCTGATTCATAGCCACCCCCATTGGGTTTCCAAGGCTGTAAATCTTCATGGAAGTAGATCACCCAGTCTTCCTTCTGAGGAGCAGCTGGCGGGTTTGAACTGTTGACCATCCAGTTAGCAGTCAAGTGCCTTATCTACTATGCCATCAGAGCTTCTCACAATATGTTGTTAGAGGGAAAAAAAGGAACAAAGAAAAGCAGAAACTATAACTTTGTATGTTTGACTTTCGTTTAAGCCATGCTTTTACAGTTAATATATTAATTAACTATAGATACAGTCAAATACAAATGTTTATGTATTTTTTTAGCCTGTGTCACTGATCCGGTCTGCTGTCTGAACACTTAGCTTTAGCACCATTGTCATTAACTTACTATTTCATGATTTTCTTCCATTTTTTGTTGTTATTTTATGAATATAAATGGAAAATGTAGTGGTATTCATTAATAAGCATAAATTTAAAAACTTGTATAGAGATGACACAGAATTCAGTTGGTTTAACAAAAGCAAAATTTTAGCTGCTTTGGTTCTCACTAGATTCAAACTGGTTGGCTCTGTCCACTTGTAAAGGAAAAGAAAAACATCGACACAAACAAAACTTTAGAGACACATTATCAAAGACTATCTGAAAGCTGAGCTGAAATTAGGGATTTTAATCATCATTTTTGGTTCTCTTGGAACAAATGCCTCTTTGCCTTCAGAAAGTCCACATTTTAAATATTACTTGAAATCAACATTTTCTATATGCTTTTGTTAACATTACATTTTGGGTTTTGGTTTATTAGCATATTATGTTTAAAAGTAGGACAGTCTATGTAAGTTAACTGCTTGCATATATACATAGTTCTTTATATCGACCAAGTATTGACTGTTACCTTTGTTTATATTTTCAGTGTTTATTTATTTATTAGATGCATTCATTAAATGCAGATATAATACAAAATGTATTAGGTTTTCTGTATGAGGATAAAGTTAATGTCTAATTTATATTTAATGAATCAGTTCTCAAGCTGAGAATTACTTTTAATTTATATGTGGAATACTTAGAAACATACACAATTTCTCTTACCTTTTGAATAAATCGGGAGCTCTGGTGGCGTAGTGCCTAAGGCACGTGACTGCTAACCAGAGGGCTGACTGTTCAAACCCACTAGCCACTCCTCGGAAGGAAGGTTGGGCAATCTACTTCTGTAGTGATACTGCCTCGGAAACCCAAGGAGGGGTTTCTGTGAGTCGGATCCGACTCCATAGCAGTGGGGTTTGATTAAATCATTATTGAAATAGAAATCTTTTTTTTTCTTTAGCTTCTGCAAGCGTCAACATTGGCCAGTTGGAGCATCAACTTATATTGTCAGTGGATCCCTGGAGGATTAGACAGATTTTAATTGAATTACATGGTATGACTTCAGAGCGCCAATTCTGGACAGTGTCCAATAAGGTAAGAAAGCCTGTAGTAAGAACAGATAAGACCTCCTTTGAGAATAAGAACCCCTTTTATATGTCTAAAATGTTAGGGCTTTTACTTGTAATAATGTCCACTGAGAGAGAATATCCAAAATGTCAAAAAAAAAAACAAAAACAAAAAAACCCACACAAGTACCAAAGTACTATTAGCATTTAAGTTAGTAACATTTACAAATGAGTTTGTATTTCATCTGTTGTCATAGCATCTTCATGTATTTTAAATATAGCTATAAATACATGTAAAAGGTTTATTTATATAATTTGTAGCTAGTACTTGATACGTGCTATGTAAGTTTTTTTTCTGGTTTTGTTTTCTAAAACTGTCTTAAAGTCTTAAGCCTATGGTTTGGAACCACTTTATGAAAACTTTTTTTATAGAACATATTTTAGATGTTATTTTACATGTTTTAGATGTTCTTTTGAAGCTCCAGTTAGTATTTCTGAAGTTATATATTTAAAGCAGTAGTCATGGCCAGTGGTTAAGGCAATGAACTAGAAATCCCCTAGGGTCTCCTTGTGCACGTTTCAATCCTGCAGACTACAGGAAGGTGAATTTTAAGGACCCCAGGTAGCACAGTGGTTCAGAGTACTCACTAACCAAAAGTTTATGGTTCTAATCCACCAGCCACTCTGTGGTAGAAAGATGTGGCAGTGTTTCTATAAAGATTACAGCCTTGGAAACGCTGTCGGGCAGTTCTTTTCTATCCTTTAGGGTCACTATGAGTTAGAACCGACTTGAGAGCAGTGAGTTTGGTTTTGGGTATTGCAAAAACGACATGGAGGCCACATGTTCTGACCTCCTCTAACCCTACAAGGGGAAGGCAGGATTACCAGCAGTAACCCAAGGCCTATTACTGCAAGGCCAGACATGCTGCCTCCCTCCAGCCCTTTCTCCAACCGTTCCTCCCAAAGCACCCACCACCTCTCTCCTGGGTTCGATAATTCACTGCAGTGGCCACACACAACTCACAGATTATGGGGTTTATTAGGGAAGCACCAGGCTACAACTCAAGTCCAGGAAGAACACTCAGTCTCTCTCCCAGCCCAACGTCTCTCAGCCAACAGTCTTTCACAGTCTCTTTCCCAGCAGCACTGGTCCCTCGGTGTCTCACTCAGCAATGCATGTCTCTCGCGTCTCTTTCCCAGCAGTACGTGTCTCTTTCAGGGGTGCGTGTCTCTTTCAGCAGCACATCTTCCTCCACCAGCAGTAAGAGAGTTCTGCCTCCAGGAGGCCTCCTTTTGAGCCTGGAAGGGTGGTCAAACTAGCCAATCACAGCATCAGAACTCTAAGCACATGAGAGAGAGTGGGAACTTCCCAGAACATTGTATTGTGCCACGCCCAACAGAAATAACCCAGGTGGGCGACTTTAAAATCAGGATCTCCTCCGTAGCTAATAGCAATTCCCACCTTAGAGTTTACAAAGACTTATGGGTAGAAAAGCCACACTAAGTAATTTACTACACCGCAGGTATCTATTTAAAAGTTATACTACTTGGAAATTACAAATTAAAATAGCTTGTAAAATAGCATTTCAGAGGAATGTAGCTAGCGATACATGGGAAATAACCCATAGGTACAGAATAGATTAAAGTAATAGAGCCATGCTTGTGTATTCTTTTCCTTTGCTAAAGATACAATAAAGCATCCAGAAATTCATGTGTATTTTATGAGGTTTAAACATACAAGTCAGTGAAATGAAAAATTACTGTGAACATTACTTGGGCT
The DNA here is from genome assembly GCF_000298275.1 of Orycteropus afer afer. NCBI lineage: Eukaryota > Metazoa > Chordata > Mammalia > Tubulidentata > Orycteropodidae > Orycteropus > Orycteropus afer. Next base: position 19,561,293 of record NW_006921608.1, on the reverse strand, counting down.
TCCTTAGTATTTGCATTATTATTAGCATGTCTGTTTATAGATGAGGATGTATAGTATAATCATTAAAAGAGGGGTTTGGGAGGAAATGCCTGAGTTTGAATCCTAGCTCTATAGTTACTGTGTAACCTTAGACAAGTTAATTAACTTCTCTGTGCCTTGTTGTTGTTGTTATTGTTTGCCGTCGAGTCGGCCCCGACTCATAGCGACCCCTCCTTGGGTTTCCGAGGCAGTATCACTACGGAAGTAGGATTGCCTTAGTTTTCTGATTTGTAAAATGGGGATAATATTTTCTACTTCATAGTTTTGTGATATATGTAAAACTCCTAGAACCTGGTCCTGAGTAAATAAATACTCAACAAATATTAATTGTTACATTATTATTAAGCTAACTTTTAAAATAGGAAATTTGATTATATCACTAGGCTGTTGATGAAAGTAGCACTAATAGAACTCAATGAATCGTATTTGATTATTTGAAACAAAGCAAATAATTTTACTCTTCTTTTGGTCCATGGCCAATAATTCCAGACCAGCAGGAGGAGAAGGTATTTTAGGAGTATAGAGCAGGTTTAGTGGGCGTGACCCAAGAACAAGATACAACTCCTGGGAAATGTGTCAGCAGGAGCCAGCTGCATTCTGTGACATACTGGTGTTATAGGATGGCTCCTATATTATAGGATGGCGCTGGAGAATGGTCTAATACAATGTACATGTTCCTCCCCATCCCTGGACCTGTTCATGCCATCCTCACAGCTGGAGACTAAAAGACAAAAATATTATATCAGAGTTTTTGCTTTGTTTTTCTGTAGACCATCCTTCAGAAAATTCTAATCCACTGACTATTTATTAGTGGTTCATTCTAGTGAATATGGTTTATTGACTAGCATTTCATTATGTTATTTTCCTTTCTCTTAACAAATGATCTATGAATGATTAGTTTCTTTTTTTTTTTTTTTAATGAAATTGAAGATTATTGGAAGATTTTTGTATAGATTTGGCTCTCTCTTTTTGTGTATTTATGTATTTTTATGTCTTCTAGTGGGAAATACCTTCTGTTTATAGCGGTGTTATCCTGGGAATTAAAGACAATTTAACAAGAGATTTGGTTTATATTCTCATGGCAAAAGGTTTGCACTGCAGTACTGTTAAGGTGAGTAAAAATGTTTATCAACTACTTGTTAACAGAATGGTTCAGTAATTTTAATTTGAAAGGTGGTTTTTGGTTGGTTCATTTTCCCTTACCACTGGAGTGGTCTTAGGCATATGGATTCTACTCTGAGCCTTTTTGCAAATATAGAGAACATTGTTACTTGTATTCTTTAAGATTCACTTAGTGAAAATTGTATACTAAGATTAAAATCAATCCAAAATACCTTAAGATTACTTTTGTATTGTCTTTTACATAAGGAGTTTGCAGTCTGTCTAGGAAGTTGAGACATAAGTGAAAAATTATATAAAGTAGGATGTTTGTATGATAAATAGTTCTGTTAAGTTCTGTAGGACTGCTAAAGACAGCATATGGAAGTTGGAACTACTGAGCTCAAGCTGAGGTTAAGTGAGAGCTAGGTAAAGGAGAAGGCACAAGATTCTGAAGAGGTGAGGAAAATCTGAAAGGCAAGAAAGAAGATGGTAGATGAGAGGACTGGAAGCAGTGTGCTATGCTGTTATTAGTAACAGTTGTTTGGTGAGGTCAAGCCAGTGATGAGACTAGGCAGGGAGGCAAGACCCAAACTGGAAAAACCCCTGGGAGTTTCGTTAAGGAGTTTGGTTTTTCAGGACCAGCAGTCTTCTGTCTGAATTACACAGTTAGAAGTTCCAGATAAAAGGGAAACAGTCCACAACTGGTCCCTTCTCTTAGTAATCTTTACTAAAGTTGATCTGCCTGTAAACATTCCTACGGTCCACATAACATGTTGGTTTTCCATTCCCACCTCTCTTTTCACAATAGTCCTTTTCCTGCCTCCTTGAAAAAAGTTGGGGTGTCTTTATTTCTGTTACTTTGTTGTTGTTATGTGCCCTCGAGTCGCCCCGACTCATAGCGACCCCTCCTTGGGTTTCCGAGGCAGTATCACTAGTATCACTACGGAAGGAGGATTGCCCAACCTTCCTTCCGAGGAGTGGCTGGTGTAGTAAGATTTAAAAGCATCAACTCTCCTTGGTCTTCCTTACCCATTGTCCAGCTTTCACATGCATATGAGGGAATTAAAAATACAATGGCCTGAGTTAGGCACACCTTAGTCTTTAAAGAGACATCTCTGCTCTTCAGCACTTTAAAGAGGTCTTTTGCAGCAGATTTTCCCAGTGTAGTACAGTCTTCTGATTTCTTGACTGTTGCTTCCTTTGATGTTGACTGTGGAACCAAGTGATAAGAAATCTTTGATAACTTCAATCTTTTCCCCATTTACTGTGATGCTGCTTACTGGTCCACTTGTGAGGATTTTTGTTTTCTTTATGTTGAGGTATAGTCCATACTGCAGACCATAGTTTTTAATCTTCATCAGTAAGTCCTTCAAGTTCTCTTCACTTTCAGCAAGAAAGGTGTAGTGTCTATGTATCACAGGTTGTTAATGAGCCTTCCTCCAGTCCTGATGCTGCGCATGTAGCTGGTAGCTACTATAATGGACTATGCAGTTCGAGGTAACTGTGAATCGTCAGAAAGTTTATAATAGGATGTAACTGGTTGCATATACAAAATCATCAGTTTTTCTCCTATCCCAAAAATAACACGAAGAGACAGTTCTACAATTTCATATACGTGGTTTCGTTTATTACTCACAACAGAACTTGTTAGAAGGTATTATATCACTTTTAATAGTGAGAAACCAGAGATGAAAATTCTCCCAGGTCACATGGTTAGTAAGTGGTGGCACGAGTGTTAGAAGGGATGGAGAAAAGAGAACATATTGGAGAAATATCTAAGAGATAAAATCTATAACTGATTAGTAATTAATTTGCTGTGAAAATTAAGAGAGCAAAGACTTGAGGACAGTGTTGAGATTTCTTTCTGCTTTAGGTGACAGGGCCAGCAACTGAATGTCCATTAAAATATTTTTGAAGAGCAGACTATGAGTTCATGTGTGATTGGCAACATGAGCCTGAAGGTTGGTGTAAGGTCTGGGCTAGGGATGCAGATTGGTGAGCCATCAAAGATCCCCTGAGTAGAACATACCTGGAGCACAGAATGCTACACTGTGTCCAGGAAAGAGTGGTGTGATGGGCTACTGGGACTCCAAATGTGGAGTCCCAGTAGCCAGAAGAATAGAGAAGGTCAAGGTAAAGAAAGGGAATAGCACTGGAATGTGGCACTCAAGTCCAGTGAAATAACTGAAAACTGTTCAGGACATTGGACAATTACAAGTCTTTGGTTAATGAGAGCTATATCTTTGGAGTGATATGGGAAGAAGCTGGATGTAGGAATGAGTGAGGCATGTGGAAAGAGAGAATAATGAGTGACAACAGCTCTTTTGAAAAATTGGAATGAGATGGATAGGAAAGGGCTTGGATACTAACTGATCTGATTTATTAGTCAATTTGATTAGCCAGGATTCTAGAATGTGAAAAAATGGATCTAACTCTGAACATCTTAGGTAGAGAAAGGGGACTTGTTAATAGATTTTTACATCTATACTACATAAAAGTCTTTGTTTCGTTCATGTATGATTTATGTAAAACTTGTTTAGTAATACAGTGTATATTTTATACCTATTGATATAAAAATTGTAGAATTAAATATTTATTGGACTAAATCAACAATACAGAGATGATGAAAAGATAAAATAGCCTCAGACCACCACCACCCCAGGATAACCAGTGCCAAACGTTTAAATTAATCCCTCTGCTTCCTCTGTTCTTATACGGACACGTGTTTGCTTTTACTTCAGAGCAAAGGTGATTCAGGCTGTTCTGTTCTTTATTTTTATAGGACTTTGCCCATGCTAAACAGCTTTTTGCTGCTTGTTTGGAGTTGGTGACAGAGTTCTCACCAAAGCTTCGTCAAGTCATGCTGAATGAGATGCTGCTTTTGGATATTCATACACATGAAGCTGTAATAGGACAATCAGGAGAGAGACCTCCTTCTGACCTCATTAGTAGGGTTCGAGGATATCTGGAAATGAGACTTCCTGGTAAGACTGTTTCTCAAAGCTGCATTTAAGAAATTCAGTCTTCATATGATTGTGGGGAAAATGTAAAATAGCATTTACTTGATCTTTTACTATGTATAAAAAGTTACAAATTCTTCATGGATACATTGAAGTGTTCTAGAAATTTCTATTCACAATGATACTGTAATTTGTTATGATCCACACAGTCAAATGCCTTTCCATAGTCAATAAAACACAGATAAACATCTTTCTGGTATTCTTTGCTTTCACCCAAGAGAAACCTGTACATAGAGGCAAGTCATTTGAACAGAACAAGGGGATACTGCATGGTTTACAGTCAGCAACGGTGTGCGTCAAGGTTGTATCCTTTCACCATACTTAGTCATTCTGCATGTTGAGCCAATAGATCTGAGAAACTTGACTATATGAAGAGCCATGGCATCAGGATTAGAGGAAGACTCTTTGACAACCTGTGATACACAGATGATACAAACTTGCTTGCTGAAAGTGAAGAAGACTTAAAGCACACACTGATGAAGATCTAAAACTAGTCTTCAGTATGGATTACACCTCAACATAGAGAAAACAAAAGTCCTCACAACTCAACCAATAAGCAGCATCATGATAAATGGAGAAAAGGTTGAAGTTGTCAAGGATTTAATTTTACTTGGATTCACAATCAATGCCCATGGCAGCAACAGTCAAGAAATCAAACAATGTATTTGTGGTGGTTATGTTTGTGTGTCATCTTGGTTGGGCCTGGTTGAGTGGCCGGGCAGCTGGATGTGGTATTCCCCATGATGAGACTGGTAATCAACTCCATGGTGGAATCTACTGTCAGCAGCTGAGTAGCTGCCCTAGGGATGTGGTCTGCTTCCTGTATGTAAGGAGCAGCCTTGGGGAATGGTCTCTAGCTTATGGCACGCTTGAACCCTGCACGTAGCCGTGTCATTATTCAGCAGCCTGCCATGCTCTACCGACCTTGGGACTTTCGATGGACTTAAATTAATGGCCTGCTGTGTGGTTTGGTAACATCGGGACTGTGCCATTTAATTTGTTCACCTTGGGTTTGTTAGCCTCAGCAGCCAGTAGCTGCCTGAGTGAAGGGATATCTCTAGCTTCAGTGGACCAGGAGCAAGAGGCAGAACTAAAGCCCAAGGTCAAGGGGCTTTCACACAGCCCCTGGAGCCTGGCACTTTGAACTTGGACTTCTAGCCTCCCAAACTATGAGAGAATAAATTCCTGTTTGTTACCATTTGTGGTAATTCTGTTAGAGCGGTACTAGGTAACCAGGACAGTATTGCATTGGGCAGATGTGTTGCAAAAGACCTCTTTAAAATGTTAAAGAGCAAAGATGTCACTTTGAAGACTAAGGTGCGCTGACCTAAGCCATGGCATTTTCAGTAGCTTCGTATGCATGTGAGAGCTGGACCATGAATAAGGAAGGCCGCAGAAGAATCGATGCACTTGACTTGTGGTGTTGGAGAGGATTATTGAATGTACTGTAGACTGCTCGAAGGACAAACAACTCTGTCTTGGAGGAAGTACAGCCAGAATGCTCTTTAGAAGTGAGAATGGCCTTCCTTCATCTCTCATACTTTAGTTATGTTGTCAGAAGGGACTAGGCCCTAGAGAGAAATACCAGGCTGGGTAAAGTAGAGGGTCAGTGACAAAGGGGAAGACCTTTAATGGGATGAACTGAATAGTGGCTGTGATGATGTGCTCACACGTGGCAATGATTGTGAGGATGGCCCAGGACTAGGCATTGTTTTCGTTCTGTTGTACATTATGTCACAGTTCGTTAGACCAGCTCAACGGCAGCTAACAACAATGTAAAAAGTTATTTCTCTCTTGAAACAGTTTGGGTGTGGAATTCAATTGAGAACATTAAGAAAATGTAGGAAACTATTAGTTTGCTAGGGCTGCTGTAACAGTAATACAAACTAAGTGACTTAAAACAACAGAAATTTATCCTCTCAACTGTTCTGGAGGCTAGAAGTCGAAATCAAAGTATTGGCAGTATTGTGCTCTCTCCAGAAGTTCTAGGGGAGAATCCTTCCTTGCCTCTTGGTAGCTTCTGGTTGTTGTTGTTGTTGTTGTTATGTGCCGTCGAGTCGGCCCCCGACTCATAGCGACCCCTCCTTGGGTTTCCGAGGCAGTTATCACTACGGAAGTAGGATTGCCCAACCTGCCTCCCAGCAATCTTTGGCATTCCTCGGTTTGTTGCTGCATCACTCCCGTTTCTACTTCCATCTTCACGTGACATTCTCCACTCTGCATGTGTCTGCGGGTGTTCTCTTTATCTTACAGGGATACCAGTCATTACATTTAGGGCCCACCCTAATCCAGAATGACTTCATCTTAACTGATTATCTATGTGCAAACACTCTTCCAAGTAACATCACCTGAGTTCCAGGGGACTGGAGATTGGACCCACTGTAGAGTTTCAGGGTATCCTGTGAAAAGAAACACAGCTGCTGGAATGTGTGGGGAAGTGCTTATTTTATCTTTATCACTATTAAAAAGCCACCTCACACTGATGGGCAGTGGACATGTAGTCATGTTTTAGAAATAGCACTTGAGCGTCCAATTCTAATTGTAAATATCTTAGTGTGGAAAGGGGCTTGTCATACACATTATCATGTATATGATATAAAAATCTTAGTAAGGTGATGTATTTCTTAATTTTACATGTCTTAATTATAGAGTATTTTAGAGCAATTAAATCATACCATATATAGTTAATACTATAAGCAGTAAAATTGAAGGATAAGGGAAAGTGTTAATTGTTACTACATTTTGATTTTTAGCAGGGACATGTAATCATAAATGATAATTTTTTAGTATTTCATACATAGAATACTTTGGAGCTTTTATGCACCAGTGCCCTTCAGTATAATGTCTTTATGAGAATTGACCCAGTAATATGCTGGTGCTTATTTTTAAAGGTTAGTTTTGTAGATATGGTCTCTTTTAAATTAAAAACAGAAGAATGAAAAACTATTATTTACTGAATGCTAATGACATATCAAAAGAGCTGTCATGGTTTAGTGGGTCAGGCATTTGGCTGCTAACCAGAAGATTGGCAGTTCAAACCCACCAGCTGCTGGGTTTGTATGATTACATGTGCCTGCTAAAAATCAAAATGTAGTAACAATTAACACTTTCCCTTATCCTTCAATTTTACTGCTTATAGTATTAACTATATATGGTATGATTTAATGGAAGGAAGATGGGGCAGTCTACTTCCGTAAAGATTTACAGCCTTGGAAACCCAGTGGGGTCACTATGAGTCGTAATCAACTCGATGGCAGTGGGTTTTTGGGGTTTTTTTTTAGTAACATCACAGGCACAGTTCTCAGATGCTTTAGGTACATAACATATTCAGTCCTTCCAGGAGCTCTATGAAGTAGCTCCAATTTTGTTGTCTCCGTTTTGTGAATCAAGAAACTGAGGCAGAGAGAGGTTAGGAATTGGGCCAAAGTCATACAGCAAGCTGTGGAACTGTGATTCTGTTCTGTCAGGCCAACTTCTGAGCCTCTGCTCTCACCCTTTGAAATGGATAGAAATAATGTTGGTTTATTTGTACGGCGTTTAAACAGTTTTGAGTTGATGTTATTTTCTTTTTATGTTACAGGGCTCAGCTCTGCACACAATTTGTAGAAACCCTTAGTTTAAGCAACTTGTGCTATGACTTGTGTTAGTTATAACTTGTGCTATAGTGTTTAAAATAAGAAGGAAAAGATGTATTGTTTCAAATAGGAAAGATAAGAGAACAATTTTCTCCTTAGGCACAGTTTTGTTTTTGTTTTTTCCTTTAATTTGATTTTGATTTGGGTGAAGATTTACAGAGTAAATTCACTTTTCATACAGCATTTCACATACATTTTGTCTCATGTCATTGACCAAAATTTACAATGCAACAGCTCCCCTCCCACTTTGTCCCCATAGTTACCTCTCCCCAGTGACCATCCCTCCATACTCTTCTGCGCCCTGAGCTGTCTCCCTGTGCATAAGCCGCCCTTCCTTCTCCCATGATTGTTCTCTCCAGGGCATGTGTCTACTTGAGGTAAATGTTTAACTCACGTGCCTGTACTTTGTTTGGCTGGAAACCACAGGTGTGGGTTCAGTTCCAGACCTGAAAGGCAGCTAGGGGCCATAGTCCCAGTGGTTCCACCAGGCTCCATTGGACCAGCAAACCTGGTCCCCACCTTCTTTTTTTTTTTCCTCCAAATGATTTTGAGTTTTGTTCCACATTGTTCTCCCTCTCTATACAGGATCTTCTACATCCCTTCCAAGTGGATGACAGTGGTAGCCGGGCACCATCTAGTTCTTCTGGTCTCATACTTGTATAGGTTGCAGATCGGATGGTGTACCAGTCGCTAGGACTGATTGTTTCCATTAATTTTGCTTTTCTTCTTTCTTCTTGATGAGGAGAGACCCATCGTTGCACATAGATGGCAGCTTGCTAGCTTTTAAGATCCCAGTTGCTACTCGCCAAAGTAGGAGGTGGAACAATGTGTTGTATAGTATGTTATGCCAATTGAGCTTGATGTCCCCTGCGACTATGGTCCCAAGCCCGCAGGATCAACTACTCGGTCGCTCTGGGTAGCTGGCTGTGACCAAGCAATGACCATAACCTTGCCCCTTGTCAGCTCTACTATACACCTGGGAATTCTGATCATTCACATAAACTTATAGGACCATTGTCTGCCAACCCTATATATGATCTTGGATACACTCCCCATTTAGACATACCTAATTGTTTAGCCTGTCCACCTATCTATCCGTCCATATACACATGTTTGCTTTCACTGACAACTCAGTACTGTATATGCAAAAGGGTTCATATTTGTTGTCTGTACTTCCCATGTACCTCTCTATGTCTTTCTCATCCTCAATGCTGCCATATTGGTCACTCACATTTGGTACATTGCCCTTCTCTTCACCCAAATCAATATTTATCTCTATCTATCTAACAGCCTTCCCTCCCCTCCCCTCCCACCCCTGTAACCAACAAAGAAAATTTTCTCCAATAGATAAACCTTTCCTTAACTTTTACAATAACGGACTAATACAATATTTGTCCTTTTGTAACTGACTTATTTCACTCAGCATAATGCCCTCCAAGTTCATCCACGTTATGCGGTGTTTTGCAGATTCTACATTATTCTTTAGCATTGCATAGTATTCCGTTATGTGTATGTACCATAGTTTGGTTATCCATTCTTCAGTTGATGGACATCTAGGTTGTTTCCATGTTTTGGCTATTGTAAATAGTTAGGCACAGTTTTTTGTCTTTGAGTTTTTGGCTGAGACTAAGTTATTTGGCTATTGATTTGCTTACAACCCTGTATTTCATTGCTACTGTGTAGAGTTGGGGTCGTAGGCAGGGTCTCTGTGCAGTTGTGGGGACATATGTGTATAAAGGTGTCATCTACTGCCTTCTCCGCCTTCCCATTATTTTTTGGGGGAAGAAAATTGTTCTCTAGTGATAGTGGGCCAATTTTGAATGAACTAGATGTATATCCTCTACTGAAAACAAAGAGAAGCACATTTATGTGGGGTTGACCTGGCTTTATTACCAGGACAAGAAGTGATCTTAACTGACAACACCCCCCTCTTTCAGTTTTCATACATTATTTCTATCTAAAGGCTACAGATTAACTATTCTAAAACTAATAATGTTTTTGAGGTGAGATCCCCAACTTTTAATAACTTCATAGCTAATAACCCTGTATGACAAGTCCTCTCATTTGTCAACAGGTGAACTAGGAAGTTGTACTGCTCATAGCCAGGAGCTTTGGTGGCGCAGTGCCTAAAGCATTTGACTGCTTACCAGAAGATTGGCAATTTCAAACCCACCAGCCACTCTGTGGAAGGAAGTTGGGGCAACCTATTTCAGTAAAGAGTTATTGCTTTAGAAACCCAATAGGGGTTGCTGTGAGTCAGAATCGACTTAATGGCAGTGAGGTTTTTCTTTTTTTTTTTTAGTTCTGTAGATCCTTTGCTATAATTACATCATGGCATGTTTGGGCACACCTGATTTTTAAAATTTCTAAGCTAAAATTACAGTGGTTATGCTTCATGGTACATAATTGGGAGACCTTAACAGTTCCTTTTTCTATTTACTTGAAAAGATCAAACATGACCTTCTGAGGAGAGACTTGGCCCTGCCCCTTGGTACTCCCTTAGCTTAGTCGTCAGTTCACTTTCAAGGGACGTAAGATGGATTTCTGTTGAGAGACATGTCCTTGCTATGTTTCTTGATTTCAGCAAGAGAGTGTAGTCCTATTCTAGCTCCTGCATGTGACTCTGGACTTACTGATAATGAATCACTATATTGGAAAAGCTTAAAAGAAAATTTAATTTCCAGTTCACTGCCATTCAGGTTATCTTTCAAAAGCTCAGCCAGAGGGAACTATGGAGTATTTCTTTTTCTTTTTTTTGCTCCCACTGCCCCACCCCTCACCCCCCATAACAAAGAAAGTTTCCTTCTATATATGAACATTCCCTTGACTTAAAAAAAAAAAAAAATTTTTATTTTAATTTTTGTTTGCAGTGTTCCCTCCCCTCCCCTCCTACCCCTGGTAACCAGCAAAGAAAAAAAAGTTTTCCATCCATATATAAACTTTTCCTTGACTTTTTACAATAATGAACTAATACAATATTTGTCCCTCTGTAATTGACTTACTTTACTCAGCGTAGTGTCTGTGTAGGATTTCTTAAAGGATATTGAGTCTTTTTATTCCTTTGGATTACGCAAGATCCTCCAGGTCCTACGCAGTGAACCCCACATCATATTATACCACTTCTTACTTTTTTTCAACTGAATTAATATTTTTGCTCAATGCTACTTTCTTCTTTGCTTTTTAGATATTCCTCTCCGTCAAGTTATAGCTGAGGAGTGTGTTGCTTTTATGTTAAACTGGAGGGAAAATGAATACCTTACACTACAAGTTCCTGCATTTCTGCTTCAGAGTAATCCATATGTGAAGGTAATTGAGGTCTAATTTAAGCTAAAGGAGTATTAGAATGATACTGTTATACCTGCTTCTTTAGATTTATATGACTTTGGGAACTTATCTGATTTCTGTGATATACCATCAGGGTGGACAAATGCTTGTTGTTTGTAGTTAAAAGCATAGTTTTTGATAATTCACTTGACTTTGCCCTATTGAATATATTTTTTCTAATACCTGATAGCTCTAATAAGAATGCAAACATGAAGTGTTTAGTTAACCAGCAACATTTTGGTATAGTTCCGTGCCAGGCTAGAAGTTAGTCAGCTTTTCTTGCTTTGGTTCTTATAGCTGAACTCTGGTTTTAAAGTATGGGAGGCAGAGAGAGGTACAGTGGGTGTGAGCTGGTGGAAACCGTCAAGGGTGCACTTCTGCCCGGTTTCCATTTGATCACCTGTTCTTCTTCAGGACCTCTCAGCTCCTCTAGTTTATTTAATACAGCTTATTACTGTATATTATTACTGTATGTGCGAAATGTTTCATTCAGTGAATTCATATTAAGGTATTTAGAATCTAACCTTTTCCCCATTTAAAATAATGTTTCTCTATCTTCCGTTTTCTCTCATCTCGCTTCTTCTGTTTTTTTCTTATCCCTCCCAAATATGACTAGAGTCTCTTTAAGCATTTTTCAGGCCATTGAATTAAATTAGAGTGCCTAGATGACCTGTTGTTATCATTCACCCATTTTTAGCTTCAGTTTTCTTAATTATATCTGTCCTCTGCTGCAGAAAATGCTTCTGGGTGAAAAAGATACCAGAAATAAAATGAGACTGGAGGATGTCTCTTAGAGTCTTTCATTGGGTTATTATGTACCCTGAATAAACAGTGGGCTTTTCTCTTTTTTTTTTTTGGTCTTTGAAAAGAACTAAATTAAAGAGTGATTTCTTAAAATTTTTATAACTCTTTTTTGCACATTTGGTATTTCAGATATCCTGATTCTTATTGTTTACATTACCTTTTGGCTACTCTTCTTTATCTGCCCTGTCTTATCTTTAATTCATAATCCTTTAAATCTGTGGTTATCTGGGAACTTGTGCACGACTGTACCCTTCTTACACTTTTCTTTGGTCATTTATTTCTTCCACCAGGTTCCATGTATGTCCTTCTAGAAGCTGAACTTACTTCATTTTAATCCTCTGAAGATTTATTTTTTCCTTTGAAGATTTATTGATTTCTCTAGTTTATTTCTGCTTTCCTTCTTTACAACTATTTTTAGAAAATTTATGTTGTACTTGAATCATCATTCTTCCTGGAATATTAGGCATGGGATCATATCTTTTTATTAAACCTTCTGGGAAATGAGTTTTTAATGTCTAGGGTACACGTCTGGTCATGCCCAGTAGTCTTTTCTTAGCCTGTAATAAACTCTCAGAGGAGAACCATTTTGTTCCCAGATATTATCATTTCCTCTTAGAATCTTAGTTTGTTGCTCAGTGTAAAGACAATACAGTGATTCCTCTCTTTGCTTCTCTTAGCAGTAAACTTAGTGTTACATCAGGAGAGATGTAAGCATGTCTGTGTGATGAATGTTTGGGAACCTACATAGTGTAAGAGGGCACAGGAAATTGTCTGACCTTGGCTGTGTTACCTCACTGCTTCCTAAAGCCCCCTGATTTGAAGAGTAGTCACTGAGACATCTCATCATCTCATCTGGTAGTTAAGGGTTTTGTGTGCCTCCTGTCTTAGTTGGCCCTTTGTAAATGTCAAGGAAAAAAGAATCAGAGAAAGTCTAGAGTAAGGAATTGTGTTTGGAAAATAATACAATTTAGAGCAATTTTCAAACTTCACATTTGGTGTAGAACATATTCCAAGATAATTAATCATCATTATCATAATGTGTAGGAAAGTCTGGAAGGATGTTTACAATTATTATCTCTGGGTAGTTGCAAAAAGGGCATGAGAGTGATATCTTCTGATTTCCTCCAACCTCACAAGGGGGAAATTGAGTCACTATCAGCAGCCCAAGGCTTATTCCTGTGAGGCCAGACATACTGCCACTCTCCAGCCTTTTTACCAACTCTGACACCAGCCATCCCTCCCATGGCACTCACTGCTTCTCTGCTGAGTTTGATCATTTGTTGCAATGGCCACACAGAACTCACAGATGATACTCACAATTATGGAGTTTATTAGGGGAGTAAATGGCTGTAATTCAAGTTTAGGAGCCCTCTTAGGATACAGTTCTTCTGTCAGGACAGTCTCCCCTCTGCAATGCCCTTAGGCATGCCTCTCTGGCCCTTGGCCCCTCGGCCTGGCCTCTGCCCTGTTACAAAGCTCTTTTAGCTCTGTCAGTTGGTACACCCCACACCGCCAGCAAGCCTCCTGCCCAAAAGCACTCAGCTTTCTTGCTCCGTGGCTGGTAGGCCTGCCGCTCTGTCTCATGCTTCTTGGTTCCACTGCCATCGTCTCTTTGCTGGGCATCTCTGCCAAGGAGATCCAGCACAGGGATCTGTGGTCCAAGGATCCGTTTGCTCCACTCCATCTCCAGCTGTTCTCTCCTGATAGCAGTGAGATCCCTGATTCTGACTTTGGAAGGGCTCATTTTAAGTACAGCAGAATGACAAAGGTAACCAGTCCCCAGATAAGGTTCCGGTAATCTCATGGAAGTTACAAAGATTGGTTGGAAAAGCCATACCAAGTAACTCACTGCACCACAGTAGTGGAATATTTGACAGTTTTAAATAATTTTGTTTCCTTTTTTTTTGCATATTTCCTAATTTGTTTGAATGTATATGAATTATCACATAAAAGAGGAAAGAAAAAAAAATTTTAATTTTGCCTTTTTGTAATAATGTGAAACTGACTAGTGTCCCACTTAGGTCAGATGCGAGGCAGTGTAGTATAATGGAAAGGGCACAGAATTTATAGGCACTTGGATTGTATATATGTAGCAGGGGAGGAGCTGGAGGGGACAGTACTGATAGTGTAGAATAAGAAAAGGCAACGTTTTTACAGTGGCCTACAAGGCCTTTTAACATGCAGGCCATCTTCCTTCCTTGGTTGCTCTTGCCCCTGCTTCTTGTCATGCCAACTCTTGTGCTGGTGTTAGCGAAGTTCTCACAGGTCCCTGAATACACGGGGTTTTCTCCGGGTTCTGCACTTTTGCAGATGCTGTTTGTTCACTTCGCTGGCATACCCTTCCCACTTTTGCTTGTTGGTGATGTTGCTTTGAAGCTTTCCCATATTCCTGTACCTGTAAACAAGTATATCACTTTTTCCTCTTGCTGCCTTTGTACTGTTAACAGATTTTTTGGTTGTGATTATGTTGTTGTTATGTGCTGTTGAGTTGGACCTGACTCATAGCGACCCCTCCTTGGGTTTCCGAGATGGTGTCTCTACAGAAGTAGATTGCCCAATCTTCCTCCCGAGAAGTGGCTGGTGAGTTTGAACCACCAGCCTTCTGGTTAGCAGTCAGGTGCCTTAGGCACTTAAAGTATTTGTTCTCATGCCTCTCTTTTCTATAATACTATAAGCTTCTGAGGACACAAGATTATTACTTTGTCAGCGCTTTACACAATGTCTCGCACATATTAGATACTCAAGAATTTCTGTGGAGTTGATAGATTCGATGGCCAAGACCTCTGTCTGGTTCATACTTAATAAATTTTGTGACTTTAACTTAAACATATGATCCCTGGGAATAGAAAATGAGTTTGCCATAAGGGGCTATGAAAGCACTGGCATTGAACTGCTGTAAATAGCTGCACGTAGAGTGATCCTAGCTGTCTGAGAAGAATATGTTCAGGGGCATGAAGGATGGAATGACCTACTAACTAGACTGTGAACCCTTGATGTCCAATCTCATAGTGTAGGTAGGGTTTTTACATCGTTTTCACTAGCTTTAAAATGTACTCGTACTCTTGTTAATTTTCTTAGGTGTAATCATGAAATTGTGGTTATGTAGGAGAATGTCCTTATTCTTGGAAGACACATTTTGAAGTGTTTAGGGGTGAAATGTCATGTCTACAGCATTAACATGGCTTAACAAAACACTATATGTAGATAGATAGACATATGTTGTTGTTGTTGTTGTTATTTGCCATCGAGTCGGCCCCGACTCATAGCGACCCCTCCTTGGGTTTCCGAGGCAGTATCACTACGGAAGTAGGAATGCCCAATCTTCCTTCCAAGGAGTGGCTGGTGGGTTTGAACCGCCAGCCTTCTGGTTAGCAGTCAAGTGCCTTAGGCACTATGTTACCAGAGCTCCTAGATAGATATATAAAGTAAATATGGCAGAATATTAACAATGTGTCAAGTATGTAAATATTTATCAGACTAGTCTTTTAATTTTTCTACTTTTGAAATTTTTCATAAAATGTTGAAGGGAGCAGGAAGCACCATTTTTTTGTCTTTGTCATAACCCTGCGTCCCCTCTAAAAGAAGCCACCATAAGCAGTGGTGACCCCATTATGATGAAAACTTTCTAGGTCCACTTAGGTAGGGGACTGGGATTTCCTGGGGGCTTGAAATTTTCCTTGTTGCTTCACTCTCCGTAAGAGCCATGATGATGAATAAAAGTGAATAGGAGCAGAGGATAGAGGGCCCCTTCTTTTATGTTCATCCAGGTTTTTGTGTTTCCTTTCAGGGCCTTTTTTCTGTCTGTGCTTTGAGCTCTTCTCCTCTTCGTTGCTGGGGCTCTCCTGCGTCTGAGGTCTTTAAGGCTGCCTCTGTTCCCATCTGTCACTTCCACTAATCTCTTTTTATGAATAATATAAAATTGTCCAGTCTCCTCCTCGTATCAGAAGCGGAGGGCTTGTCCTTTCTTAATTCTACCTTTTCATATCACCACTTGCTGCATCCCAAGCTGCTGTCATTTTTCTTAGAGAAAACTTGATCTAAATCTCATTGCCTTGTTCTGCCAACTTTAACTTCCTTTTTTCCTAATCAAAAAAAAACACCTTTTTTTAAATAATTAAAGGTAAGAGGGGTTGTGTATGAGTGTTTGAAATTTAACTATTACTTTAATCTCATCTGTAGGCTTTTACCAGAGTGAACATTGCCTTCCATTGTCACACATGTGTTTATATCTTTTTTTTTTGAAGTGGCATCATACTATTTATATTTTGCCATTTGTTTCTCTTTTTAACGTCACAGTTCACATACTTCTGCATTATCTTCATCATCTCATTTTTCAGGTTTGTTCTTATTAGACTATACTTATTTTTGTTCTCATGAGTCTATAATTATTCAGAAACAATGACATTTATATGGTAGAACCAGAGGATCCTCTTCCCAAAACAGATTCAAATCTGTTAGTAACTAGTGAGCCCTAAATCCCTCAGGGATTAGTCTATAGAATGCGCAGCATAAAATAACTGTGCTTGGTATGTTTCGGCAATTTTCCACATGTTAAGTGTATCTTAATAATATAATTATGATGTATGACATTGTAAACGGTCTTTTGTGTAATTTCTCTGTTTTCATGTTATAGCTTGGACAGCTTTTAGCAGCTACCTGCAAAGAACTTCCAGGCCCTAAAGAAAGTAGACGAACTGCTAAAGACCTCTGGGAAGTTGTTGTTCAGATCTGTAGTGTGTCCAGTCAGCACAAACGAGGAAGCGATGGCAGAGTTAGTTTAATAAAGCAAAGGGAATCTACACTAGGTATAATGTATCGGTATGTCTCTACCACATTATTGTTTGAGTTCTTATTTATTTTTCGTGCTAGCTGTATTATTTTAAGAACATTTACCTTTATCCTTGTATATCATAATGATGAACAATCTTAAGAAATTCATGGTGCTAATCTCTGATGGACTTGTCTGCCATGGCCACCCGTGGAAATTGTTTCTGTTTCTATGTTACTTTTGAATCATTTAGTATTATTGTTAGGTGCCATCAAGTCAGTTAGACTCATAGCGACCCTGTGTACAACAGAAGGAAACATTGTCAGGTCCTGTGCCATCCTCACAATCATTTCTGTGTTTGAGCCTGTTGTTGCAGGCACTGTTAGTTTATCTCGTTGAGGTCTTCCTCTTTTTCACTGACCCTCTACCAAGCCACATATCCTTCTCCGGGAATGGTCCCTCCTTATAACATGTCCAAAGTTCATGAGACGAAGTCTTGCCATTCTCCCTTCTCAGGAGTGTTCTGGTTGTAGTTCTTCCAAGAGATTTGTTCTTCTGACAGTCCATGGTATATTCGATATTCTTCACCAATACCATAATCCAACTCAGAAGGAAGGTTGGGCAGTCTACTTTCATAGTGATACTGCCTCAGAAACCCAAGGAGGGGTCGCTATGAGTCGGGTCCAACTCGATGGCACATAACAACACCACCATGATCCAAAGGCATCAATTCTTCTTTGGTCTTTCTCATTCGTTGTCAACCTTCCATACACATTATGAAGCAATTGGGAAAACCATGGCTTGGGTCAGGTGCACCTTAGTCCTCAAAGTGACACCTTTGCTTTTGAACACTTTAAAGACGGCTTTGGCAGCAGACTTGCTCAATGCAATATGTTAGAATCAACTTAAATATATAATCAATTTAAATTCAGACTCAATGGTGTCTAAGATTGAATAGTACTGAAGACTTCATGTGTAATTAAAAAGTGAAAGAAATTTTATTAGGGTCGATTGACAATAGAATATTATACTCCTTTCATACATACAGAATTGAACAAGTAGGAATAATCCTTCACCTATAATTTACTTTCTGATTTCATTTTTGATTTCTAATATTAAATGTGTATACAAAAAATTTTTGTTTTTTGTAGGAGTGAACTGCTTTCTTTTATTAAAAAATTACGGGTAAGTTTTATTAAAAATTGATTTAATTAATATTCCTGGATTTTTTTTTTTTTTAATTGTGCTTTAGGTGCAAATTTAGGTGCAAATTTGTTTTACATTCAACATTTCGTGTACATTTGGTTTCGGTCCCTGGTTACCATCCCCAGCCCTAAGCCACTCTCCTCCCCTCCCTTCCCAGTGACCGCCCCATGCCCTTCATAGTTACGCACTCCTGTCTGTCCTGCTTTTCTTCCTTGTGAGTGTTTCCCCTCTGGTGCCCTGTGACCGATTGCTCCAAGGGATGTGTCTCCATAGAGGATGTGGGTGCATCCCCCCGGGTTGAGTGTCTACGTGTATTCTTATTTACTCTTGGACTGAGAGCCCTTGGGAGTGAGTTTTATTCCAGGCCTGAAGTGTATCCCAGGGCCATACTATTGGGGGTCCCATCAGACTCCATCCAACCAGTAACAATATTCCTGATTTTTATAGAATATGACTGAAGATACTGAGTGCTTCAAATGCTGATTAAATTATTAAGGGACCTGTCATTGTGTTTATCTTTGGTGTTCATTATGAGAGGTAGGATAGTATGAATGGAGCAGCTTATTTTGCATTTTTCTTCCATGTTTTAGTGAATAGAGAAGGTATTTTATAAGTTGTAAAGAAGTCTCTGTAATAGACTACATGTGTTTAACCTGGGTTTATTATAAATTTGCTTAATAGACTTAATGGCCTGTTTATTTATTGGACAAAACTTAGATTCTATCTTTTAAATACTACTTTAACAAATAAAAAATCAGGTTTTTTTTGGAGGGAGCTAGGAGTACTAGTTGAGAAAGACAGCCTATTACTCAGTTTCAGAAGTCATATGGGAAGTTGCACTTGGAGATAACACCATAAGATAGATACTTGACTTGGTATTTTTACATAAATTGTGTGCTGTGATTTTTTCATGAGATTGAAAATAAAATTGCTATTTAATATGCTCCAAACTAAAACAGGGTAAGCGTTTTTTGGAAGAGAAGATACTTGATATCCCTTAGGATGGCAGGAGAAATATTAAAATACATGTAACACTGAGGGTTCTGTGTTTTCTTTCTCACAGGAACCACTGGTTTTGACTATTATCTTATCACTTTTTGTGAAACTTCACAATGTTCGGGTCAGTATTTCATAATTTTGTTTTTTAAAAAAAACTTCGTAAAGAAATTTCTTTTTAACTCACACTTTTTGCTTTCTTTAAAGGAGGATATTGTGAATGATATTACAGCTGAACACATTTCCATCTGGCCGTCCTCCATTCCAAAGTAAGAAGTATTACAGCTTACCTGTTAATAAATAAATTATTTATGCATTTCAAAACCATCTTGATGGATAGAAATAACGTTGATTTACTTTGATTAGAAGGCTACAAATCTGTTTGGATTCCACTGCCAGCTTCATGTTTCTTTATGATAGTAATTCTCTTCTTTGAAATTATGGATAAGGTACAACACTGAAGTAAGAACTAAGATATAGCAGACCTTGGTAGACCACAAGATTTCTTAAGTGACCCTGATAACTTGGCAGTGGGAGAAATGGAAAATCAAGGCTAATCAAAGAAGGACTTTCCATCAGTTTTATAGTATCTTATCCCTTTTACTCAAATCCACTTGAAAATGATGTATTTTCTCCTGTGTTCCTTACAGCTTCCTTCTTTCTTCCTGTAATTGTCAGACCTCTCTTCTTTAGGTAGCCCTAGAAAGTTCTTTAATTACATTAAGAAATCTTTCCTCCTATTTTTATTGCCTGAGAGAATCACAGTAAATGGGGAGAAGAAATGTTCAGATGTTCTCATTTTTCTAGAAGAAAACTCCATTTACCTCTTTCTCTTTCCAGCTGTAACAACTTCTCGAGAGTACAGGAGAGTCAGTTTCCTTATGATAGTTAGTTTTCTTCCCTCTTTCAAGCATCTTCTTACTTTGTGCCTGAAGGGCAGATCCAGGCCTAGTGGCATCTTTGAAGGAGGAAAGGCTGATGTAGGTAGATAAACAGGCAATAGAGAAAGTCATGAGAGTAAGTAATCTCTGTCCATCTCCATCTTAGAGGTTGGAAGCAGCTCTGTGTCTGACAGAGGAGTTTGGAGGGCCCAGAATGGGTGAGTGGCTCTGCCTTCCACTTTCTGAGGCTTGTGGCTCAGAGGAGCACTGTGCCCCATGAAGCAAATGTGCAAGCTTACGGCGTCCCATCCATAGCTGCTGCTAGAATGTATTTTTAACTTTCATATAAAATGTGGTGTATTAAATAGCAATCCAAACATCAGAGAGATAATTTTACCTTTTTAATTGATAGTTCATTAGTTGTACATGTTACCTCTTTGGTGTTACTCTTTGGCCTAACTTTAGACTCTAATGATTGATTTTTACAGAATGTATTTATAAATGAGCTAAAAGATTAGTTTAGAGCCAGACACTTAAGGTTTGAAACTCAGCCATACATTTCCATTGACCAGATGTGTGACCTTGGGTAATTTACTTTCTGTGCTAGTTTCCTTATCTGTAAAATGGGTATAATAATAGTACCTACCTTAGAATGTGAAGATAAATAAGTTAATGTGCTTTTTAAGGTAGGTGTTTAGAGCATTGACTGGCACATAGCAGGCTTAACTAAATGTGACTAAATTTTTAACTAGTAAAAATAGTTTTCTTGAACAAGAGTCTTTAGCTACTTGAACAACAGCATGAGAATGGCACTGGATTAAGTATTATATTAAACACTAATATGTAGATAACATTCTTAGACTTGTTAACATTTTGTAAATTTCTGTAAAATATTAACCAGCTTAACTTATTTATTTGTAAATATGTAATTGTGTGTTCACTAATAGTACCACTGTTCTTTCCCACTGTTGGGGCACCATGATGAGTTATGGTAAAAACCTAACCCACCCTTGAGGACAACAGAAGTAATTTGTGTACATTCACCTTGTAAATAAATGATAGAGCTGTGACTTGTACCGAAGTCTGTCTGAATCCAGAGCCTGTGTTCTCTGCGCTGTGCTTTAGAGCTTCTCAGAGATGGGAGCTGTCCGCTCTGTTTCTTCGATGCTGACCTGGCTTTTGTCTTCCCCGTTTTATCTTCTATGTAATTCTGTATCCTGACACGTCCTGGTTTAATTAGAGTCGGAGCAGCTGGCCCCAATCCCTATCCCTTGCTTGACTCTATTACTACCTAAATGCACTGAAGTGGTATACTTGCTTTAACTACCCTTGACCCCATGAGGGCCGGAGAGACAGCTGGTAATTTAAGGGAGTCATTGGGTCTTGTGAGAAGCCAAAAGGTGAACTTGAGGTCATACAGCCATACATTGTTGGTATGTTTGAGTGCCCACCCCCGACTCTTTTTGGTGGCCTCTTCTAAATAATAGAACTTAAAAATCATTTTTGGGAAATTCTGAGCTGTTTAAATTGTCATAAAAGCAATCTTAAGGGTTTTTGTCTACTACTTTTATATTTCACATGTTTGTAAAAAATTTAAAGATGCTTTATTTTGGTATGGTCTAGTCTACTATGGCAATTTGAAAAAAAGGAAAAAGATTGTTTTCAACTTTTTATGAGAAGCTAGTTTACTATATTTTATCAGACTTACTTGTTTTGATAGTTTTTATATATTTACTGCTAGTAATATTTAACATATTTATGGTCATGGAAATTTTGCCTGTATCTTTTTGTTTGTTTTTATGAAGTGCTTGTATAGAATTTGAAATTGACTTTTAAAAGAGAGATTAATGTCAGATGTCTTTCCTCTAGCCTCCAGTCAGTGGACTTTGAAGCTGTGGCAGTTACAGTGAAAGAGTTAGTTCGGTACGCCCTCAGTATAAATCCGAACAACCAGTCCTGGTTAATTATTCAGGCTGACATTTATTTTGGTAAGTGGATGTATGGTTGCTCTATGATATTTTATTTTGTAGCATTTAAAAGTGAAAATATATTATACGTTTTATTATAATACTTTATTAAAGCATTGCTAAGTATCATTTTAGAGATAGTCTTCCAAGGTAAAATTGAAATAAAATTATAGTTACTATATTTATGCATTTTTTTCTGTGTAGAAACTTTGATTCCAATGACCACTTTTTTTTTTAATAGTGAATATATGTTCATTTAATAAATTGGTAAAACATTCTTAAGGAATAAGGGTAAAGTTTTCCTCTGCAAATTGCTGTTGAAAGATTGTAAAGGCTCTCCATGAGTGCCTGGGTGTCACACATTGATAAGTGCATGGCTTCTAACCAAAAGGCTGGCAGTTCTAAGCCATCCAGAGGCCCTTGGAAGAAAGGCCTGACAGACTATTTCTGAGAGGTCACAGCTGTTGAAAACCCGAGGGAGTGTAGTTCTTTTCTGAAACACACAGGGTTGTCATGAGTCGGAATGGACTCAGTGATAATTGGTTAGAGCCTCTTCAGTCAGTCTTGATAATTATTTGTATTCTTGGAGATAGAATTTCTAATTATTTTTTACCTCTGGTATATGTAAATAGGATTTTCCAACTTGATGTGAAATGCCCGATGTTCCTGTTATTGTACAGATCAAAAAAAATTTCAGACTTTTGTTATCATTTTAGAGACAGGTTTTTAGGAGTTGATATGTTTTTATAGGGAAATTTCAAAATACAGAGAGATTAGACTAAGGAACTCCCATGTACCCACTATACAGCTTTACCAAGTAGTAACTCATGGCCAGTTTTCTTTTGTCTATACCCTCACCTCTGTTACTATCTACTACTGCGTCACACTCCCACTGATTATTTTGAAGCTCAGAAGAGTCTGTTTTCCTGCTTATTTTCACTCTGCCCAAAGAATTTATCAGCAAGAGCGAAATCTCTATATTCAGAATAGAAGTGTTGGTTCCATAACTACTTTGAGAAATTAGGGCATGCTTCTAGTTTGGTCATTTGAGAAATACATAATTCCAAATACTAAATTCTGTACCAGTAAGTTTGACAAGAGATCTGAACTAAACTTTTTGCCTATCAGTTTTAGAAGGCAGAGAATCTACTATGTTGCATCTGTAAAGTGTTTTGTTTTTTTTTTTTTAAAAAAAGTTAGTGTTTTCTCACTGTTGTCCTGGACAGGTACAGTTTTATCCCAAGTCTGTGGTTTGAATCTGCTCTTGTCAAGTCATGAAGTCTTACCTGACTCTCCACAAAAGAGGCCCTGTCTGGTTTTTCAGCTGTTGTATGTGGTGATAGCTAATTCTTTATCTCTGTTTTTTTAGCAACAAATCAGTATTCAGCAGCTCTCCACTATTACCTCCAGGCAGGAGCTGTGTGTTCTGATTTCTTTAATAAGGCCGTGCCCCCTGATGTTTATACAGACCAGGTACGTTGCTTTTGTGGGCTTTCCTTCCTTTTGCCTGACTTCAGGTGTTCCTTCCTGGGCCCAGTTTCTTTCTCGCTCTGCACACTCTCTGCGTGAACGTAATTGTTTCCATGTATGTGGTAACTCCCACATTATTTGCTCTAGGGCAGCTTGCTCTCCTTAATTCTCCATAGACCACTCTGGTAGCGTAGTGCCTAAGGCACTTGACTGCTAACCAGAAGGCTGGCAGTTCAAACCCACCTGCTACTCCTTGGAAAGAAGGTTGCGCAATCTACTTCCATAGTGATACCACCTCAAAAAACCCAAGGAGGGGTCGCTATGAGTCGGGTTCAACTCGAGGGCACATAGCAACAACAACATAGACCACAGCTGTTTGCTTTCTTAAAGACACCTCAGACTCACCATGTCCAGAACTGTTTTGGCATCTTTCTTTGTTTACCAAGGTCTCTCCCTGACAACTCACCCACCCCTCTTTAAAAAAAAGACCAAAAAAAACCCAGACCCACTGCCATTGAGTTGATTCCAACTTATAGTTGAGCATATAGGACAGAGTAGAGCTGCCCCATAGGGTTTCCAAGGCTGTCAGTCCTTACGGAGACAGACTGCCTCATCTTTCTCCCATGGAGTGGTTGGTGGGTTGGAACTGCCAACCTTTTGGTTAGCAGCCCAATGCTTTAACTATAGCACCACCTGAGCTCAATAAAAAAACCAGTAAGCTCAAAATAACATGTTACATTCTTTTACGTTCTTCTATCTGGACCGTCATACTTGGCTCTTCCTTACTGAATCTCCCCACAGCGTCCAACCAGCTGTCAGGTCATACTGGTTCTACCTCCTAAATACCCAATTTTATTTATTCTCTTTCAATATGCACTGCTATTTCCTCTGGCCACCATTATCATAATTTAACACATGATATTTTTAAATATTTAAATAAATAGCTTTAAAAAAATGTTGTTAAGAATATACATGACAAAACATACTCTAATTCAATAGTTTCTGCCTGTTCAATTTAGTGACATTGACTACAGTCTCTGAGTTGCATAATCATTCTTACCCTCCTTCTCTGAGTTGTCCCTCCCCATTAACATAGATTTTCTGCCCCCTGAGATTCCTATTAATCTTTCAATTTGCTGTTATCAATTCAATCCCAGGTAGATAAGCTAAACTGTTGTTTGGCTTTAAGTCTTCAGGGGATATTTTTGTTTTAAGATTTAAAGATAGGCCAGTAGTGTCCAAAATAAATGGCTTTTGAAATAAGTTTTTAAAATTTTTATTAGTTTTTGAAATTAACTGGAATTTTATTTCTGTAGGTAATAAAACGAATGATAAAATGTTGTTCTTTGCTGAATTGCCACACCCAGGTTAGTTTATAATATTGCAATATTGGTTTAATTTCATATATGTCAGAGTTTATAATATATTTAGTATTGTCTGGTAATTAGCTTTAGTTTTCCATATCACAGTTACTTAAATTCATGATGTTTAAAGTGTTTGGCATATTCTTTAAATTTTTAAAGTATTTTCCTAAAATAAAAGTAATATTGATTAAAAACTATTGACCTTTGAATTTTCTACATGGAAAAGAATGATTTTCAAGTATTTTTCTTATATTTTAGAGCAGATATATTAGTCATTAGGGAAATGAAAATCAAAATCACAATAGAAAAACACAATGAGATACTTTATCACACCCAGTAAGGGAAATATAATCAAAAGAAACAGTAACAAGTCCTGGCAAGGATATGGAGAAATTGGAACTCTCATACCTTGCTGGTGGAAATTAAAATGTTGCAGTCTTTTTGAAAAACCGTTTGGCAGTTCCTCAAAAAGTTAAAATTATCATATGATCCAGCAATTCTACTCCTAGGTATATAACCTAGAGAATTGAAAACATATGTTCAAACAAAAACTTGTACATGATTATTTATAGCAGCATTATTAATTATGAATAAAGCTGCCAAAAAGTAGAAACAACCCTAATGGCTATAAAAATGAATGAAGTACTGATATGTGTTACAATATGTTGTGCGAAACCAGGCATAAAAGACCACCTATTACATGGTTCCATTTATATGAAATGTGCAAATTAGACACATTTATAGATAGAAAGTAGATTAGTGTTTGCTTAGGGCTGGAGGGCAGAGGGCGGTTTGGAGGCTGACTGAGGTGGAAGGGATTTCTTTTTGCGGTAATGGAAATGATCTAAAATCGATTATGGTAACGGATGCATACCTTTATGAATATACTGTCTAAAAGTGGACTTTGTGGTATATGAGTGATATCAATCAAAAAATGAAAGATAAAGCATTATGACTGCCATATCTGATTGAAATAGATCTGGTTTGTTTAGTGGTAAGTAGCACTGACAGCCTAAATTTTGTCCAAATGAGCTTCTCTATTTGCCAGCTCTAAAGGGTTGAGTTATGTGTTCTCTGTGCCCTTAAATGTTATGACACTTTTATTTGGCAGTTTTTCCATCTCCTTCACATCAGTTTTCTGAACTGGCTTTTTGCTAACTTATTCGTATAAATTAGAGCTCTAAAAATTTGTGGTTTAGGTGACCAATGAAGAAAATGTTGGGCAGAGAGACACTTGTATAAAGGTTTTTGAAATTAAAATTGGATGGAATCTGTTAAGAATGAGCTGACCACTCCCCCCCAGCATGATCTGCAAGGCCTTTTAAATTACTTAAAGGTTGTATTTATTTATTTATTTATTTATTTATATTGTGATTTAGGTGAAAGTTTACAGAGCAAATTTTCCACACAAAAGTTCACATACACTTTGTCTCATGGTATTGACTGCAGTTTCCCACAATGCAGTAGCTCTCTTCCCACTTCCTCCCCATAGTTACCTCTTCCCTGTGTCCTTTCCTCCCATGCATTCCTGCCCTGCAAGCTGTCTCCCTGTACATACACAGTCTTTCTATTCTCCCATGAATGATCACTCCAAGGGGTGTTTCTGCCTAATGTAAATGTTCAGCTCCTATGCCTGCCTTTTATTTGGCTGGAAGCCATGGGAGTGGGTTCAATTCCATACCTGAAGGGTAACTAGGGGCCATAGTCTCAGTGGTTCCACCAGGCTCTATCAGACCAGCAAACCTGATCTCTCTTTTTTTTTTTTATGATTTTGAGTTTTGTCCCACATTGTTCTCCCACTCTATCTAGGATCTCCTACATAGACCCCCTTCGAGTGGTTGACAGTGGTAGCCGAGCATCATCTAGTTCTTCTGGTCTCATAGTCGTATAGGCTAAGGATCGCATGGTGTACCAGTACCTTGGACTAACTGTTTCCGTGTGTCTTTGGTTTTCTTCATTCTTCCTTGCTCTGGATGAGGAGAGACCCATTGCTGCATCTAGGTGACCACTTGCAAGCTTTTAAGATCCTGGTTACTACTCGTCAAAGTAGGAGGTGGAACAGTGTTTTTGTGTAGTATATTATACCATTTGAGCTTGATGTCCCCTGTAACCATGATGCTGAGCCCACAGGTCCAACTATTTGTTCCCTCTGGGTAGCTGGCAGTGGCCAAGAAGTGACCACAACCTTATCTCTTGTCAGCTCTACTATATATACATGGGTCTTCTTACAGAACATACAAATACACTTGTAGGAACACTGCCAACCCTCCCTATACATGGTCTTGGGTACACTCCCCGCTTCATAGACATACCTATTTGTTCAGCCTGTCCACCCATCTATCCACCCATAGATCAGTGTTTGCCTTCACTGACAGCGTAGTACTGTATGTGCAAAAGCGTTCATCTTTGTTGTCTGTACTTCCTATGCACCTCTGTCTGTTTTCCTGTTCTCAAAGCCACTGTGTTGATCGCTCACATTTGTTACATTGCCCTTCTCTTCACCCAAATCAGTACTTGTCTCTACCTATCTAGCAGTGTTCTCTCCCTTTCCCTCCCACCCCTGGTAACCAACAAAGAAAATTTCCTTCCATATATAAACCTTTCCTTGACTTTTTACAGTAACAGACTAATACAATATTTGTCCTCCTGTGATTGACTTATTTCACTCATCATAATGTCCTCCAAGTTCATCCACATTTTGTGGTGTTTTGCAGATTCTGCATTATTCTTTAGGATTGCATAGTATTCCATTGTGTGTATGTGCCATAGTTTGGTTATCTGTTCTGTTGATGGGCACCTAGGTTGTTTCCATCTTTTGGCTATTGTAAATAGCTGTGATGAACATGGGTGTGCATATGTCTGTTCTTCTCCTGGCTCTCACTTCTTTAGTAATGGAATGGCTGAGTCAACTGGTATTTCTGATTTCAACTTTTTAAGGAATTGCTGTACTGCTTTCCACAGTGGTTGTATCATTTTACAGTCCTACCAGCTGTGTGAGAGTCCCAGTCTCTCTGCATCCTCGCCAGCATTTGTTATTTTCTGTCTTATTGAACTTTGCTGCTAGTGCTGGGGCAAGATGGTATCTCCTTGTTTGGATTTGCATCTCTGTAATGGCTAATGATCATGAACATTTCTTCATAAAGACTGTATTCTTAATGAAAGGATAACATGATTACCTGTCTAAAACCAGGAGAGTTATTGTCAGTGCTGGTTCCTAAAATATTTCAAGTCTATTTGTTTATGTAGGTGGCGATTTTATGTCAGTTCCTCAGAGAAATTGACTACAAAACAGCCTTTAAATCACTGCAAGAACAAAACAGGTATGAATGATTTTTAAAATAAGATGGAGGTGAGATTTCTCACTTAAGATAAAGAAGTAGTAATTGAATTCTGTTTTTCAGTCATGATGCTATGGACTCCTACTATGACTACATATGGGATGTTACCATTTTGGAATACTTGACTTGTATCCTTTCATGAAAATGCATGATGTTAAAACAGTTTATTTTTGTAAATTAAAGAAGTATATGTAATATTGTGTATTTTTCACATCA
Source organism: Orycteropus afer afer (assembly GCF_000298275.1). Lineage (NCBI taxonomy): Eukaryota > Metazoa > Chordata > Mammalia > Tubulidentata > Orycteropodidae > Orycteropus > Orycteropus afer. The sequence goes on along the minus strand of NW_006921608.1, from coordinate 19,533,164 downwards.
AAACTTGAAAACAATTGAGATTCTGTCATCTGTAATCATACTGGATGCATTGTTCTTAACTGATTCATTTAGATCTTCATCATAAAAGAGGAGAAACAGATAAAAGACAAATTGCGGTGAGTTACCTCAGGCCTTTTTTTGTGATTAAATAGATTTGAATTAAATAAGAAGAGGTTTTGTGTGCCTAGTTATTGCCAGAATTTGGCTAATCGTGTTTATTTTTTAAAAGATCTCTGGTAATATTTAAAACATTAGATCATGTCATTTTTCTGCTCCAAAACTGCAAATGGTTTCCCGTCTCACATAAAGTGAAAGTCCTTAAAATGGCCATGAAGGTCCTTTGTGATTTGCCCTCCAGCTACCCATCTGAGTACTCTTCTTTAAATACGCCAAGAACATTTATCATCTAAGGGCCTTTGGAATTTTCTCTGCAGATAATATTAACTTCCCTTGATTCTCTCATCTAATGTCACCTTTTTAATTATCACCCTTCCCTGATGATCTTATAACAGTGCCCTTGCTCTTTTTCCCTTCCAATACTCTTACACTCATTTCTTTTAAATTTTCTCCATAAAACTTACCAGCAACTGACATATATTTATTTATTTATTATTTCCCTGCAAGGGTAGGAACTTAGTTTTGTCACTGCTGGTACATACTTAGTAGTTACTGAATGGATGAATGATTAAATTTGACTACAGGTCCAAACATTCTTTTTCAGTTGCTCGAAATTTGCTGCATTTATACCATAATATCCTCCTTGTTCTTTCACTCTTTTTAGCAAAAGTATATGCTGTTTATTAAATTTTCTTTCTTTCTTTCTTTTTAAGTTTCCTTTGTCTTTTAAAGCTTTAGAGTTGGACTTAACTCTATGGTCATTTAGGAAAAACAATATAGTGTCGTTTCATTTTTTGAAAAAACAAAACACAAAGCTAGTTCCATCTAATTGGAGGCTACTTATTGTCTCATTCCCCATTCACCTGGTGCTAGAAGGGAAAATTGAAAACTTCCTGGACCCTTTATGCTATTTCCAAGCCATCTTTCCATGTATCAGTTTTAAAGGTCTTTCTCCTTTGAAGCTTATATACCCACCTTCTTAGTAGCTTATCTCACGGCCTACATGCGTGCAGACATGTGTTCACCTTATTCCACACCCCCAGCTTTTCAGGTCCTTGAATGAAGCCTTGGTCCATTGTCATCCTTACTCTGCTTTAGCCACCCTTACCCACATTGTTAATTGTTAGGTGCCAATGAATAAATTCCAACTCAAAGCGAACCCTTGTGACACAGAAATGCCCCGTAGGGTTTTCTAGGTTGTAATCTTTATAGGAGCAGATCCCCCAGGTCGTTCCCCTGCAGAGCTGCTGAGTGATTCAAACTGCTGGCCTTTCAGTTAGCAGCCAGGCTGCTTAACCATTTCGCCACCACCAGTATCCAAGCCTCATTGGCTTATTGGCAGCCCAATTTGTCTTGTGTGATCCCTCTCCTTCCCTGACTTCTTGGCTCCCATGCTTCTCTTGATAACTGAAATGTTCAGGTTTGTGACCAGTTTTTAGCCCCTCCCAACTTCCCCTCATTCTCTACTCACCCCAAGTATAGCAATTACCAGTCTATATGTACTTTCCAGAGATACTGATTCAGTCAGTATGAGGTGAACCCCTGAATCCAGTATTTGTATGCCAGGTGGTTTTAATGACAAACCCGATTTGGAAACCACTGCTGTCTAAGGTTTACTATCAGACTACTGTGATCAAGTATCTTAAGCATCTTTGTTTTTCTATTCATCACCGTACCTGGAAAAATTTCAATCCTGAATCACTAATAATTTATACTTTTCTTTTCCTAGGCTACTGAGTCCTGTTAGAGGAAGATGTCCTATCCTGTATTAACTGGTGCCAGTCCACAGTATCTAACCTTAGCTGGTCCTTCAGTTCTTAGTTGTTTTACCACCTACTAATTAACAGTCTGCATTCTTTCAGGGACTGTTTTAGGTTTTTCCCCCCTCAATATCCCTACCCATTTTTACCTGTTCAGTTCTCAGTAGTTTCTTTGCCTCTTACATGTTTGGGATAAACCAGGAAAAAGGCTAGTCAGACTAATCCCTGTCCTCATGGAAGTCTTGGGAATTATGGCCTAAGGAATACCAGCTCAAATTCCTGTTTCCTTTTAAAGTAATCTACAGCTATATTCATCATTAAGCTCACTTTTCCAGTCAGAAGACATATACCACTCCATGAAGAAGACAAGTCTTAATTAAGCTTTGATTTCATCCTCTTAGGGACCTTTCATTAGTTATGCCCTCTCCTATATCGTTAACCTCTTGCACAGGCTATAATTTTATCCTTAATAGAAAAACTTCTTGATTATGCTTCCCCCTCCAATTGTCCATCATCCCTTCATTGTCTAGTTTTGAAACTTGAACCCAGTGCAATTTGGCTTCTGTTGTCACCCCTCTTAACTGGTATCAGGATCACCAAATGCCAAAGCCAGTGGATACTTTTTATCCTTATCCTACTGTTTACCTCTCCCTTCTGTCTTAAAAAAACTTACTCCTGTGGCTTCCCTGGCCACATTTTTTTTTCCACCTCCTTCTTCCTTTTCCTTCCTTCCTTTTTCATGGGTATCTCCTTCTGCTCATGCCTCAAATTTGGTATTCCCAAGGGGTTAGTCCTTGGTTTATTAATTTTTAAAAAATCATTCTATATTCTGGGTAATCTCATCCACTCTGGTTTTCACTGTTACTCATAGGTGATATAGAGTCTATCAAAACCTGGCTGTTTCAGTTTGTTTTATACTTGGGACTTCTGCAGCCCACTATCTTTGGGCTTTATTTGTTTAAAGTAGTTCTTTAGTTACACCCCACTACCAGCTTTTACCACAGGCATTCCCCTTCGTTTGGATGGCATCATCCAGCAATGTTCCCTGCGTCCCTAACATCCTGTGTTTAATTGATGACCATTTCTGAATAGTATTTTCTCCCTTCAAGCCATATATCAGAAAAGTTTGCTGTTTAAAGAAGTTCTAATTGGTTTTTTGCAATTATTATGTAAAAGTTGATTCTAAGTTTCTAAAGTGTACACTCACTAAACACTCCATAGCAAAATGATACTATAGATTTGTAGGAGGTTGAGACATTTCTTTGTCATTCTGAAAGAAGCTGAACATTATATGCTACTACACCACTGAGCAACTAGATATTTTTGCACGTTAAAAAAGTGAAGCTCTGAAACAGAAATGTGATTTTTGAAAATATTTTATAGAAATCTTAAATATTTAATTCCAATTTACATGTAAAAATGTTCTCATTTGTCAAATTACCATATAGAGCTTACTTGTATTCTCAAACTTAGATGAACTTAATGTAATAATAATGTCACTGAAGGTAATTCCATAAATGTTTTAGAAATTAGTCTTTTCTTGAAGTTACACCCCACTACCAGCTCTAGTCTTTGTGTTAATTTTTTCACACCTCTTAGGTTTTACAGTTAGTTTTAATGATTAACCGAACTTCTAAATTTATCACGGTTAGCATATGGATAATTTTGTATTATGTACATTAGTAAGACTTTATTTGACCGCATGACTGATAACAGCACTTTTCTGTTTTGAAAGATGAAAGCCATTGGCCAGACAGAGCTGAATGCAAGCAATCCAGAGGAGGTGTTACAGCTGGCGGCACAAAGAAGGAAAAAAAAGTTTCTCCAGGCAATGGCAAAACTTTACTTCTAAGCACTTAGTTCAGATTTTTACATTTTTATTTTTTAAACAGTGGCCTAAAAATAAACAGAATTAAAAGAGTAAGTTGACATAATACATATGTACACATTTAGTGGTGCTTTCTTTTCAAATAAAATACTGAAACAAATACTACTTAAAAGAAAAAACAAAACAAACTATACAGAAGACTTTCTACCATAAAAATAGCTTTATCATTTCTCCAAAAGAAGAGAGTCACATTTCAGGTAACAGAATGAACTAGTAATCTAGTATAATTTTTTTTCTAAATCCACTTTTGAGGCTAAAATTCATTAAAAACAAACCTAACAAGATAATTATGTAGAAGTAGCTAGTTTATGTACAGCTAGCTCTCATGTCAAGTTTTTTTTTTTTTTTTAAAGTAATAAATAGATTTCTAGGAGTCAGTATACATTTAGTACTCTTCTGCCTTAAGAAAATAGAAATTTAGGTCAAATGTTAAACTTTTATCACTTTGACACTGTCCTTATCTCATAATGTAGATTTTTTCAAAGAGCCTTAACAATTTGAGGGACATAAATAAAGCTGGAGTAACACAAAATTTTAAAATAAAAGAAAGAAAGAAAATCCTTAGGGACATCTTAGAGTAATAAAGTGACTTTTTTATATAAATAGTTTTAAAAGGTACTTAAGTTTTTTACCCAAATTGTGGTATAAAGCAACCTGTGTGTCAAATAAGCCTAAGCAGGAGCACAGCGTTTATGCTGTTTATAATTTCTTTGGTACTCCCACTGTTTAGAGCAGTTTAAACACCATGTTCATCTAAGCCATTCTTACTGCTAAAAAATACATTATGGCAAGGCAGATGAACTAGTTGAAAAACAGATTAAAGTTTACAATTTGTAAAAATTCAAGTTTTATAACAGCTTGCTATAGCAGCTGTAGATAAATTAGTTACCTTATTACACAACTAAACCTTTGTAAACAAGTTTAAATTTTATTTTTAAGAACCAAATTGCACTAGTCAACAGTGCATGAATTCTGAGAATCTGAAAGCTAGATTCAAAGCACTACATCACTTAATGTACCCTTTAAGGTAGTACTTATCTAGTCCAAAACGCCAATAAAATCCCTAGTTTATCAAAATAAACACAGTAACACTAGATATAAGAAAAATGTTGCTACAGCATAAATTGCAGCTGGCTTCCATCCAGTCACCTTGGGAATGAAGTCATCTTTGTAAACAATCCTGCTGTTTCTTTAATTGCTAACACAGGAATTAAATTTCTCCTTTAGCACCAATTTTCTTTTAATCAAAGAACAGCAGTATACCTTCTGAATTGGCTAGGACAATCACAGCAGTATTTTGGTATAAACTTTAGTAGTTCATTTGTATGAAGTTCTACCATATACTTGGTCAATTTCATTCAAACTGTCTGCTTCCTCTTCTTTAGTGTTTTCCTGGTGGTTTTTCAGTGCTCTTTGGTGGTGTCATGATGCCTCCATTGTATACTGGTGATAGCTGTCCACTTTTTCTGAAAGTGTTTACATAATTTACTTCATCCTGTACATAGAAGAAATCATGCAAAGATTCACAGCTAAGACAAAGCACTGACACAGTAAAATAAAATCAAACCAGAGAGCTGGACATTGACTTGAGAGTACTTAGACCTAATATATTGGTCTCTTATGTCTGTGTAACTGAATAGTCATATTCTCAGAGTTCAACAGTTTCAACTGCCTATAACTATATATATATTTTTCGTCTTACTTGGGCTGTTGGCATTGATTTTGAGACAATTTAAAAGTCTTGCTTTGACTTCTAAGTTACTTTATTTTTCTAAATTTTGAGATCAGTATGTCTACAGAACCTACTTGTCATCTTATGTAACTGCCTAAAGTATTATTCCAGACCATCCTTATTATCAGCTTCTATGGCTACTAGATAGGAGCTCTGGTAGCATAGTGCCTAAGGCACTTGACTGCTAACCAGAAAGCTGGTGATTGAAATCCACCAGCCACTCCTCAGAAGGAAGATGGGGCAATCTACTTCCGTAGTGATACTGCCTTGGAAACCCAAGGAAGGGTCGCTATAAGTTGGGTCCGACTTGACGGCACATAACAACAACAACAACAACATGGCTACTAGATAATAAGACCAAAAAACTCCACAGAAAACATACCAGCATAACCAGGTAATTGGAGTGTGTCTGGATATTGTGTCTATCTTCCACAGGAATCTTCTTAAAAGCCTTCAGCTTCACTGGACTAGCACCTTTTATTACATTGACAAAAGGCACCATCCAGTCTACACATTCAGAAATGTTGTCCCATTCCAAACCTAAAGAAAAGTTAGAAAAAATGTGAAGATTACATCAGAAACTAACTTACGACTAATGCACTGCATCTATATTTTATTAGTTATTTAAAACTCATTATTAAAAGAAGCCAAAATCAAAAGGTTTAATAAATCAAAATGAAGTATCACTCTTAAACTATGTTTATATTATGACTATTTTGAAGGGGAAAGGGACTTCAGGTTTTCTTTACTATTTCTACATACGAAGTTCTCAATCTCAGAGTAAAATTATGTCATTTCACTTCAAATATCTTTTAGTTTCATTTCACCTTATTTTGTAATTTGTGCTTCTAATAGAAAGAAAGATAATCACTAAGCCATTAAAGTGCTTTTGCTGAAGTTTTAAATTCATATTTAACAGGATGCTAAAATTCATAGATTAAGAGTCCCTTTCAAAGCTGTGAACAGGTGAGACACTAACAATGAGGAATGTTACCTGAAGCTTTCTTAACCACTTCATTAGAGGTAAAATGGCACAAGGCGGCAGCAGCCAGTATTCTGTACTGAAACTCCAAGGAATCGATGGCTAGAATACACAGATCCAAAAGCTAACAAAGGAAAAAGCAAAATTATAAATGATTGAGGAGGAGGATGAAGACTACATGTTCCTCCTAAACATCAGTAAACTAATACTTAGAATGCTCATTTGACCTTATTCCAGGAATTGCTAACGCTCTAGGGATCCAGAGCTAAATAACCCACCACCCAGAAGGAAAGGAGGTCTGGTGGCATCGTGGTTAAAGCACTGAGCTAACCAAAAGGTTGGCAGATTGAACCCACCAGCTGCTGTGCAGGAGAAAGATGAGGCAGTCTGCTTCCATAAAGATTTACAGCTTTGGAAACCCTGTGGGCAGTTCTACTCTGTCATACTAGGTTACTATGAGTTGGAATCAACATGATGGCAGTGGGGTACCCAAAAGAATTCAAGGCTTGTGATTGTGGGTCAGGGAGGGAACAGACAAGTTAAAAGTGTTGTGATGCAGTTGATGTGTCCTCGTAGTAGGAAGGACATCTAATCCCAATTAGGGAAGACAGTGAAGGCTTCTGATGCCTTAAATGAATGAAAAGACAAGGTAGTCAGTCGGAAGATAGGGAAATAGATTCTGAGTATAGAAAAGAGCATTTGCAAAGTTAAATGAGAAAACATTACTTAATACTTTTCCTTGGAACTGAAGTAGTTCAGAACTAAGGTTAAAAATGTGAAATAAATGTATTTTCTTTATTTCTTACTGAAAAAAAAAAAAAAAGGCTGCCTTGGCATGTGGCCTACACTAGATCATAAAGGGTCTTCAGTATTAGAAGTCATAACTTGATAGGCTGATTATTGAATGTATTGGAGGATTTCCAAGAAGGAGGATTTCCAAGAAAGGTCCCTCAGACTGCAGTGAAGCAGACAGACTAGAAGGGAACATATTTATAAATACAGAGATTAGTTAAGAGGGAATATAATCCAAGCAAGAAAGCTGAACAAGTAGCAGTGGATGGAGTAAAAGGGCTAGATTTCAGAGGTCTAAGGTAATGCCTTTATTCCAGTGGAATAAACTGTTTTCCCCATGGTTCTTTTATTCCAATAAAAGAATTGGACGTGAAAATTATTTATTATTCAGTAGTATTTAGTTCTCGAAATGGTTTCTACATTAGCAGATTATCAGTGGTCATCACTCTCTATCAAAAAGGTTTATTTGCCTATGACTGTCTAGGATGCTGGGAATTGTAACTGGAGAACTTAAGTCTTAATTAGAAAGTTTTACAATTCCAGTATATTTAATGGTTATCTAATTTTAGTATTCATAATGTTCCGACTAGATTTAAAACACAAATTTCAACCTAGGTTACTTAATACCCCATAGTACCACATTCCTTAAATTCCATATGCAACATTTTCACAGCTTACATAAAATGTAAATTTTTTTTTTCCTTTTATATATGGTAGCAGCTCTGGTAGTGCTATGGTTAAAACACTGGGCTGCTAACGAAAAGGTCAGCCATCTAAACCCACCAGCTGTTCCATGGAGAAAGATAAGGCAGTCTGTTTACATAAAGATTTACAACTTTGGAATCCCTATGGAGCAGTTCTACTCTGTACTATATAGGGTCTCTGTGAGTTGGAATCAACTCGATGGCAGCTTTAGGACACATCTTATGAGCAGGCAAGAAAGAATGGAACCCTTTCTAATTAGTCACTTTGTTAAAAAGTCTGATCTGTTTAGGCCTGTTGTTGTTATGTGCCGTCGAGTCAGACCTGACTCATAGCGACCCTTCCTTGGGTTTCCGAGGCTGTATCACTACGGAAGTAGATTGCCCAACCTTCTTTCCAAAAATTTAATTTGAACTTTAAAAAAAAAAAAGTTAAAAAACCCTATTAACAAAATTGATTTTTATTTTAATGTATAACTTAAGTAGGCACTCATGTACTTAAATACAAAGAGTAAGATAATCATACAGAATAATTTTCTACCATTATAAAAAGACAACTAATTGGAAAATACCTTTCCCCCCATTTTATATCAAAAAGGTATTTAACTCTAGTTTGGGCTCCTAAAAAATGGAAAGTACTCACAAAAGTTTAAAGACTCTGTTTCTTAGAACTATTAAAAAGCAGAAATACTGGGAACAAAATTTTATGCATCAAGTTTTGTTGTAGTCAATTAAGAGTGAATTTAATTCAGAATGCTGTAATTTTGCTGTACGGCCTATACATAAACATAGAGGCTCTGCATATACTAAACAGATTCTGTAATTACCAATGACATCAGCATGTATTCAATTAAAATGTTGATACCTGAGCTATTTGGATGAACTTTTCCTGAGAATACTGAGGTAGGAGAACTTTAGGAGCATCTTTAAGAGCATCAACTTGGAGGAAGAGATTTAGCCAGGAGATGATTGTTACAGGACAAAGTTCCCATTTTAAAGCCTGTTAATGAAATTAAAAATGCTTGTTAATAAATGTAGGTACATATACCACAATCTATAGCTAATTTATTAAAACAGTCATTTAAGAAACTTACTCTGCTCAAAGCTTACTTCTTCCTAGGAGTTCATTAGTTTAATTAATGAACTTTCACTTTTATTAAAAATATATGTTGTTGTTAGATGCCGCTGAGTCGGACCCAACTTATAGCGACCCCTCTTTGGGTCTCTGAGGCAGTATCACTACAGAAGTAGATTGCCCCATCTTCCTTCCGAGGAGTGACTGGTGGGTTTGAACCGCCAGCCTTCTGGTTAGCAGTCAAGTGCCTTAGGTACTATGCTACCAGAGCTCCTTTAAAAATATATTGAGACATCTTAAAATCTAAAGCTGCATGTGTTTTACAAAGTCTTGTTATTGATAAAATATTATTATTCCCTAATTGTCTTTTTATTTACAAAGTTCAGTGAGCCTGTTTGTTCCTGGTTTTTCAGTTTCTTCCAGCCCCTGGTCTCCTAGATCCATTCATATCTTTAGTGAAAGTGCCCTCTTAAATTGTAGTTAGTGACTTCTTCATGGCTGATTCCATTTGCATCTTCTAAGAACTGCCTCAACTATTCCTTCTTTCAGCGATCTAATGGCTTTTGGACAACATATAAAAGTTTGAAAAAAACTCAAAACAAAACACCCTAACATGGTATTTTTACCTCCTGCAAGTCCTGGGATCTCATAATTTACAAGAAGTCTAAAACAGTTAGGAGGGAACAAAGAGTAATGTTTGTAGGACTGCCCCTAGAACTTCATCTTCTTTTTCTATCTTCCTTGGTATAGTCAGCTGTATGTACTTCAAGTCTAAATCTGGATAAGCTGTAGCTGGATAACTGTTTTTTTTTTTTTTTTTTTTTAATTAAAACAGTATCAAATGCCAATAAGGTCTCATTCTGCTAGCTGTCAATCAGAATGTTTGCAGTAAGCTAGAGAGATTTTGTAAATGAAGCAATGTATCAATCATGTTTTAGTGTCCTATTTAGAAATACATGGTATCCAAATTTAATTACTTAAGGGGCTAACATTTACCTTGTTAATCTCTAATTAAGGCCTGATTAAAAACATATTTATGTTTCTCTTCTCCACCCTTCTATTAATAGCCCTTTCTCTGCATACAGAAAGAAAGAAGTGAAATAATTCTGTCTGCTAAAAGGGCCATAAGAACTAAGATTTGAGAATAATTACAGACTTCATACCTACTTGTACAGAAAATGGTTGTCCTTAATCACTTTTAAATTAGGAAAATAATGTATTCTCAATATAGGAAACTTCAACGATAGAAAAAAGTAGAGTGTAGAGGATAAAAATCATCCATAAAATCACCTTCCTAGCTGGAACCACTGTCAATATTTTGATACATTAACTTCTTAGAACTGCATTCTAATAATAAAGCCTGCTTTTATTATTTACATTGTAGTCTTTGAAATTCAATAATAACTATTGTATTACTTAGTTGCAACTGGAAATAACACTTACTATTTACCTTCAATATAAAGAGTTCCATCCTTAAGATATCCTCTTCACTGCAAGCACCATCAGTAACATAGGCAAACTCATGGAGCTTAGGAGCATAGATTTCCTTAAAATAGAATTTTTTTAATAAGCACAATTGAGGTTTTGAACATAATTATACACTAACCACAGACTTAATTTTTTTTAAAGGAGAGCTTCACAAAGTGATTACAAATCTTAGAAATGATCCAAAATAAAATTCTACAATAGCCAAACCACCTTATACATCAAAATATTTTTCATATCTAGACATCTAAATTGAGAAGTCTGGTGGTGTAATGCCTAAGGCATTTACCTGCTAACCAGAAGACTGGTGGTTCAAACTCACCAGCCAGTCCTCAGAAGGAAGGCTGGGCAACCTACTTCCGTAGTGATACCGCCTCAGAAACCCAAAGAGGGGTCGCTATGAGTTGGATCCAACTCGACGGCATTGAGTTTGTTTTTTTGGTTTGTTGTTATATGCTGGTTTAGACATCTAAATTACCCACTACATTGATTGTAATGACTCATTTTGATAGAATTGCCCTTAAATCTTAGCTAATAAATGACTAGAGAATCTTATTTACAAAGTTTATTGAGCTTGCTTGTTCCTGCTTTTCATTTCCATTGAAAAGGGAAAAAATGCCAAACAAAATTTAAGACTGCCTAGTATGTTGGTCTGATCAGACAAGGCACTCAGTAAATTAAGGTCTAGAAACTAAAACCATTTCTTTTAGTCTAGTACAAAAGTATCATTAATGGAAAAATACTTTGTGCAGTTTGGCTGACAGGTCTGTTTTAATAGTCTAGAGAATGAAAAGAAGAAACAGGCTAAACATTAGGATTTCAACCTAGAAAGATACCTGAAGCACAGTATGATTTCAGAAAAGGACAGACCGAATACAATCTTACTCAAATGTGGCAAAATTTGAGTATAGGCTTAAAGCTCAAAAGAGACACGTTTTTTTGGGAAAAAAAAAATACACTTAAGAAAATTGACGTGTGATTCTAATCCCTCTCCTATCCTCAAAATGATACAGGCTGCAAAAATTTTAGATAAAAGTATTGATGATACCTTTAAGGTACTGTTTAAGAAAAAGTATTTTCTTTTAGTCTTCTGAGATTGTGTGAAAGAAAATTTTAGGAAAGGAGTTGCTTTCTGCCATGGCACCACCATCAGATACAGAAATATTAGAATGGATAAAACACTGCTGTCACCCAACATAGTATCTGTTTCATTCAATTGGTTGTTTAGTTTTCAAAGCATTCTATTGAATCCAAGTGCCATAATTATGCATAGAGAGACAGTTTCTGTATATGTGGCAGAATGAGCCATGGAACAGATATTAATTCCAGAATCTAAACCAAAGATTTATAGTAGGTTCAGCCTATCAATAGTCTAAGAACTATGATAACCTATTCTTAAATCCTCATAATGTTGAGAAAATGTATTAAGGAAAAAAAACCACTGAGCTTTATAAAGGAGTTAGTATGAAAAATACAGTATTCTCTGGGATTAACATGTTAATTAAAAAACCCAAAAGTTTGGAATTAATATATCAGTGGATACCCTTTAAGAACTCACCTCAAGTTTGGAAGCAATGAATAAAGAGGTAATTCCAATGAGCTGAAGCATATTTTTATTTACATCCTTTTGTGTCAACATAAATCTATCAAAAAAGTCTTGTGCAAGATAAAATGTTTCCCTATGAAGTGTATATACTTCACACACCTAGAGAAGAATCCAAACATTAAATATAATCATCTAAATTTCTCCAAATTAGAATGTCATCTCTTAGCATTCCACACTTTAGTCAAACTTTGTTTCTTTAGAATACCAAAGCTAAGATAGGACTTTCTTCCTGGGTACCTCTGAGGGGACAGGAACCTCCAACTTCTCATCTATCAGCTAAGCACATTAACTGTTTGCCTCATCAATAGGATATAACTCTCTATTTTTGTTGTTAGGTGCCATCATGTTTGTTCCAACTCATAGTGACCCTGTAGCAACTGAATGAAACACTGCCCAGTCCTGTGCCATCCTCACAGGTGTTGCCCTGTTGGACCCATTGTTGCAGCCACTGTCTCAGTCCATCTTATTGAGGGTCTTCCTCTTTTTCACTAACCCTCTACTTGACCAAGAATGATGTCCTCCAGGGACTGGTCCCTCCTGATAACAGGTCCAAAGTGCGTGAGATGGTCTTGCCATCCTTGTTTCCAAGGAACGTTCTGGCAGTACTAAGTCTATCACCATCCTCATTTCTGTTTTATGGTTTTTTCACATGGCACTTAGTATATTGATTCCTAGATACATGTACACTTTTTGCTGATTGTGAATGAGAAATCTCAACATTGTGTTTCCTAATTGTTTACTGCTGCTATACAGGTAAGTGCTAATGCTTAGTTCCTATTCTGACTTATGCTGTAGTTCTAGCTGATTCTCTTCATCATTTTTAGTAGACATTTGACTTCCAAATGCCAAGTGTGTTCCTTTCAACGTTTTTATCATTTATTTTTCATGTGTTACTGCTTTGGCTAAGAACTATAGAAGAATACTAAATGAACAAGTTGTTATGTGCCGTTGAGTCAGACCTGACTCATAGCAACCAAGGCGGTATCACTATAGAAGGAGATTGTCCAACCTTCCTTCTGAGGATGGCTGGTGCGTTTGAACCACCAGCCTTCTGGTAGCAGTCAAGTGCCTCAGGCACTATGCTACCAGAGCTCCCACAAGTTAGTGATAGACAAATCTTTATTATATTCTTTATTTCTTATTTCAGTGGGAATTCCTCTAATGGTTCACTATTCTTGATAAATAGTAGCTGTTATTTCACTTATTATAAGGGAAAAGTTAAGGAAAGTCTTTAATTCTCCCAACTGTGAAATAGGTACCATTCCCATTCCCATTTTAGAGATGAGAAAACACAAGTATAGAGAGAAATACAGTTTCTGATAAATACTTAATTGTGTTAAGGAAGTCACATATTCCTAGCTCAGTACATACTTTAAATTCATCAGTGAATGTGAATTTCAAAAAAAAAAAATAATAATAATAAATAATAATAATAATAATAATAAAATAAAAAATAAATAAATAAAAAATAAAATAATAATAATAATCTATTGAGATCTTATGATTTTTCTTTTTTAAACTATTAATAGGAGCTCTGGTGGTACAGTGCCCAAGGCATTTGACTGCTAACCAGAAGCCTGGTGGTTCAAACTCATCAGCCACTCCTCGGAAGGAAGGTTGGGCAATCTACTTCCGTAGTGATACTGCCTCAGAAACCCAAGGAGGGGTTGCTATGAGTCAGATCTGACTTGACGGCAGTGCGTTTTTTTTTTTTTTTTAACTATTAATAAATTATTAGATTTTCAAATGCTGAACAGTTTTGCATTCCTAGACTAAAAGAATGCAGTCTTCCCTTCTAGTCAGAAAAAGAACAAATGACCTGACACAAAAGGACATTATGTAGTCTGAAAACTTTCTGATAGCTTCTGAGATCAATCAGTTCTGCCAAAAAGCCTAGTTTTTCCTCTTTAGGATATATCCCATCTACCTGTCTTAAAAACTGCAGAGCAAATATCTAAGAGTTGGAGGAGAATCAGTTTGTCATTAATACAAATAATCATTTCATCAATAATCTCAGAGAGACTTTTAGAACTATTATCTAAAGGGTATAGACCTGAATTAGAAAATTCTGGTGCAGATCTGTAAGGACTTCAGGATCACTATTACTCTTAAATTAACAGCAAACTGCATTTCTGAAAAGAATAGAGGTTTATAATAAAGGGAGGCTATGTGGAGCCTAGGAGCTCTGGTAGCATAGTGCTTAAGGCATTGGACTGCTAACCAGAAGGCTGGCGGTTCAAACCCACCAGCCACTCCTTGAAGGTTGGGCAATCTACTTCTGTAATGATACTGCCTCGGAAAACCAAGGAGGGGTCGCTATGAGTCAGGGCCGACTCCACGGCACACAACAACAACAACATGTGGAGCCTAGAGGCCTTATGGCTTCTGTATAGTTAAAGCCTCCTATGGCTTAGGACGTAGAAATCAGGATTCCAAACAGTAATTTAATTTTGGTGAAAGGACTTCTGAGGGCCCTGAAGCCTAGTCCTGGCTCTTCACTTTCCATAGAATCAAAACCCTGTCACCATCTGTACATCTTGAGCATCCCTGGCACCTAGAACAAGTACCTGGTACACAGCAATATCCACCAAGAATTCCAACTTAGGTTTGAGTTGTATGGCATGTAGTGGCTGTGTCCTTATAGTTTGCATTTTATAATCACTTTCTCCTTTGCTACAATCAACTATAGTAAGAACTCCAAAAAAGATGGTTGCAGGCAATGTATACTATACCCTGAGGACGTACACAAGGCGCTTTTACATCTAAATATGTTCCCGTCATACAGAGACAAAGGTAATTTTTATTGCTGGAGCATACCTCTAAAAGCCAGTCTAGAAGAATAGATCTCATCTGTGGTTCCAAATCAGAATGCAGAACTTCAAAATGCTTGTCATGAACATATCTGGTCTCTTTTTTCAACATATTTTGCCAAACTTCATTTGCACATCCCCAGCTAAGAGAGTGGGGTAGAGTTTAAATCATGTGATCTTTATGATATACAAGCTATCTGTTTTATATAGAATAAATCCGATTTTTAGACATTGAAATCCAACTTTACATTTGAGCTTGGAAGGAAAAGCTCTTAAGGTGGGACAAAGTACTGGGGTAGGGAGTAAGTTAAGGTATCCGAGTCTACTACTTTAATTACTAAAGCCCAAAATAAGTTACTACACTACATGTTTGTAAAAGTTCTACTTCTTAGGCATACTCAAGGACCAAAACAATTGAGTATAGATCTTACTAAGCTTGATAAAGAGCTGCTACTTCAAATTAAAATATTGTACGTGTTAGAATGCTTTCATTTTAACAATTGAGATAAATTATTAACAGTCCTTTAAAAAGCTGATTTGGTTCTGCTAGTAAGTTGTATTATACTCAGCAAGTGAATCAGAAAATTTTATAGAATCAATGTGTTAAATCCCTCTATCACTTGCCAATGGCAATACTGCACTTGCAGGTAAAATGCTTGCAGGTAAAATATTTGTAAAGAAAGCTATTTGTTTTAAATGTTTTGTCCAGTTGATAAAGCAAAAAAAAAAAAAGAATTCAAAACAGCACCATATATCGGTACAATATTAGGCTTTAATATAAAATTACTGAAATTTTTCTTACCTTAAATCAGGCAAAGGTGAAGGATTAATAAAAAGATTTTTAAATCTGTAATTTGTAAATCTGGAGAAGTCACTTGTTACTACTTCTTTGTGGGGTGTTTCAATGATAATGCAAGGACTGATTCCCCCAGATAATACAGGTGGCCAACAATTCTGTCATTAAAGAAAAACAATAGGTAGATAGATATACACATTTTGTCCAATAAGAAACCAGCTTTTGTCCTGGGTATTTCATAAATGAAAGCTAGTATTTCTAAACAATCTGTAGTTTCCCCCAGACACCACTATTAACTAACACAGTTGATGATCTAGCTAATTTAATATTCATATTTTACAAGTAAGCCACAAAGTTCCTATCAGTTGTCATGAAGACTTTAAAACAAATAGACTGTTTTAAACAAAACACAATTCTGGTAAAAAATTAGGCATCGGGGGAGGGAAAGGATAGCAACTAAATTACATCTGTAGTCTAAAATACTAATCACTTTCAAGATCATAAAGTTGTAATTTTCCTTTTGTATCTATCAACATTAACAGGGGCACTGTGTTTTATAAAGAGCTTTTTTTAAAGTTAAACTTGATCAGATACTTTGGGATACTTGAAGGTATACCTCAAAGTAGAATCAAATGGCATCAGTAACTTAAAGGACTCTCTCCCCCAGCCAATTTCAAAGGGAAGCACTGTCCCTAAGGTGCTTTCTGTACAACACATAGGAAGAATAGGTAGCAATGGAATGGGTGCCAGGCTGTCAGTGATCTCACATCCTTTACGCCCAAGAGGCAGCTATTAGGACTCTCCATTATAGTCCGAGAGAACAAAGAGCAGTATATTGGACAGATTAGGCGGGCCCTGGTGCACTAGGCAGCTCCAAGAGGGAGAGATTTACAAAGAAGAACCAGCTGCTTCAAAACAAACTTACTCTGCAGCTGTAGTAGGATTCAGGGACATACAAACCACCCAAAGATAAGCACCTTCCTGCTGACCTAGTGCAGGGGCATTAAAAGTCAAAGGGTCAGAGGATTCTTTTTATTGCAAAACAGTAACGTACAATTCTGTTCTTTGTCTTATCCTGCATTTATTTTTCTCAAACCCACGCAGCCCAGTTTGGCATTACCCTAATCTCATATTGATGTTTCTTGGTGACCTCCTCTTTTCTTTTTTTGACATCCTGGAAAATAGAAAAGACACATTGGTAGACTAAAGTGACAGGCAGGAGTGAATGAATGAATGAGTCTGTCTTCCTCTGTCTCTCCCTCTCCTCAACTCACCTGGGTGGTTTTTCTCTTCTTGGCCTGGATTACCTGGCCTTCTTGAGGGGAATCCGTCTGGCTGGGTTGGGGCTGCTGCTTAGCTTGTAAACGACTACTGTGGTGAAATTTTAAAAAGGAAGTTTAATTACTAAGTCATACATTTAAAAAGAAGCAGCAAACTTTGGAACATGTCTTCAAGACAAATAATGTTACCTGCGTCTTGACATTCTCGCCTTTCAGGTGTAAGAAATCTCTGGTGGGGTGGAAGGAAAAAACCAGTCAAGTACATTGTCATTGAATTCGGGCGCCAATTAAACGCTGATTCAGAGGTTACAGCTAAGTCCCTCAGGAGATCGCTTGAGCTATTTTACCAAGCTCATTTTGAGACTATGGTAATTAATTTCGGACACATGTCTGCATTTCCTCAATTGAATGCACAGGCAGGCCGCGAGTGTCCTAAAAAATTCACAAAGCACTCCTTGCACCTCGAACGCGCAGGAAGGAGGGATCGCTTCTAAATGGATCTGTTCTGGGTCCTTCACCCTCTCCCCCTTACACCCAGAGGAGGGTTTGGGCAGCGCCCTTCCATTCCCCCTCCCACCCCGGACAAGCCTCAGAGAGTGGGGACTATGGAGGCTAAGCGCTGTGGAGAAGCGGGTTCCGCGCCAATTTGGAGAGCCGCAGTGGCGGGGAAACAGGGGGCGGAGGCAACAGAGACTTGTGTCACGTCCTCCAGACTCTTTTCCCTCCTTTCCAGCCTCACCAAGCCCTGCCTGCCGCCTGGTGGTGGTGATGGGGGCACTGGACCCCAATTCCGGATGGTGCAAGCGGGGACGGGGGAGAAGGTCAAACGGGGAAATGGGGATTGTCGGAGAACTCCTGTTCCCGTAAAGGGAACCCAGAGTCCCATCCTCTCTCCTGCCGGATAGCTCCCCAAATGGGGTGCGATGGAGTATCTCTTGAGAGTGAAAGGGTCTTCTGTGGCCTCCCACTTAGGGTGGCCCTCCATCCCCCGCCGCTTCCTCGGCCCCCTGCCAAGAGTACTGATAGGGACGGAATGCTGGGACCCTTTTTCTCCAGCTGCCTTCTGCTCGGCCCTCCAGTTTTCCTCCCTCAGGCTCCCGCCAGCGTAACGGATTAGCCCAAGGGAGGCTTTTCCTTCTCATATCCCCTACCCCCACCCGGACCTCCGCTCCAGCCCAACACCTTCTCACCGCCGGACCTGCTACCGCTCGGCTCTCAGCTGGCGCCGGCGCCAACCCAATATATAGGCCGGGCCAAGCCCGCCCCGCACGCATGCGCCTCAGACTGACACCTCTGGACAGCGCGCTCCCCTCCCCCGCGCCCGCCCGCCGGCCCGCGCGCCGCGCCCTGCCCTGCCCTCAGTCCGCGCGAGAGCCGACCAGAGGAGCCGCAGGGCCGCTTGCTCACGCTCTCATCCAGCATCCACCCGTGCTCCACTTCATCTGCCAGCTCTACCAGGCTCTGAGCAGTCTCTCAGAGGTCCCGCCTCCGCGGCCGGGCTACTCGCCGTTCAGCCACCAAGTCTCCCGCCAGTATGCTACTGCCTCCACCCCCTCAACCCGGTTCCCGATTGTGTCAGGCCGCGGCCCAGCGCAGCGTAAAGCCAAGTGGCGCCTCGACTCAGGGCAGCATAGAGTCGCCAGAAAGTGGGCATCCTGTGGCGTACCCTTGCTGTCCAGCCAAGGCCTCAGGGAACTGTGTTCTTTCCTGAAAGGGGCCGAGAAAAAGAGGGTACGCCCCCTTCGGGAGGAGCGGTGCTTTGACTTGACGATCTGGCCAATGGGAGCCGAAGACGGCCGCACAACGTGGAGCTGCTGCAGAATGTAAACACAGCCAGTGCGCGCCGCCGAACACGTGCGTCCCTGCACGCGGGACCACCAGAGGCAAGCAGTGGCCTCGCAGCGCGGCCACACTCAGGAAGAGCACCACACTCAGGAAAAGTACGTTGGACTCTGCTCCAGCCCGCCGACGAGGTAGGTGACACTTCTGTTTTCTCCGCTGTCTGCTCTGACGGTAGTGGATTAATCCATCCCGCTGCCCTGCCTCTGCCTGGCGGTTTCCCACCCTGCAGTCCTTGGGCAGGGACGATCGCGACCGTCTACGCCCTCCGTTCCTCTCTTCCCCACCTCAAATTCCTGGAATCCCTAGGGACAAAACACCTCGCTGGACCTCAGCCTGAGCTGGTAATCCCCTGCTCCTCACGAGCGCGGTGACCCTCCCTGGCCCAGCACGGCGGGGAGAGCGGCCTCCACCCTGTGTAAGCCGGGTGCTCGCTCGCCGCGCCCCGCCCCGCCGCCTCTGGCGCGCCCTGCGAAGCCCGCCCTAGCTGCCTGCGCGGGAGGGAGCCGCCAGCCTCCTGCAATAATGAGGAGGCGGGCCCGACGCTTTTCCTTTCCTCTCTTGGCATACTTAAATTTAGAGGTTCCCAAGCTGTTTCTATTAACGTCCTTCCCCAGCGCGCCCAAGACGGATTGGATGTTTCCTAATAGGACATATTGATGATACCCCGCAAACAGGCATGAGCGGTGGGCCTGGAGACACCTACAGGAACAAAGACTCCGGGTGCAGAGATGCTGTGCGAAGGCTCTGAAAGCGCAGCATCTTGGCTCTGACTCGGGCCGGCCGCTGCTGGCTTCTCTGCCCTGGCCCGGACTAAGCAGGTGGGAAAGGGCCGGGAGACAGGGCGGCCAGAGCTGGCGCGGCGTTCGCGCCAGGCCGAGGCGGGGAATCCTTTCCCGAGATGCACCGGAGGCGGCAGCAGAGCGGCCTGCAGCGCCCCCGCCCCGCGCCTTTTGTGCTGTACTTCTGGTGCTGGCGGGCGAGCCTAGTAATACCGAGCGCTTTCGGGCGGGCAAAGTTCACATTGAACAATTTCCATTCTAAACGTATTTGTAACGTCGTTAAAATAATTACCTTGTTTCTGGGCCAAGGGTCATAGAATCAGAAGAGGCTAGTATCTTGTCAGTCCCGAAAATCTTGCGTACTATTTATAATGCTTATGATACCTCCCACAGGGCCACCTGCTGAACCTACTGCCATCGAGTAGATTCCGATTCATAGCGGCCTTGTAAAACGGAGTAGAACTGCCGCATGGGGTTTCCAAGGCTGTGAATCTTTAGGGAAGCAGACTGACTCATCGTTCTGTGGAGTGGCTGGTGGGTTCGAACCACCGACCTTTTGGTAGCAGGTGGATGCTTTCACCGTTGTGCCACCAGAGTTCTTAGGGCAGACACCTTAACATGCTGTTACCATACAAATCTAAGATCTAAGCATAATGGGAAGGAACGGGAGATCTTCCAACAAGCTTGTGTTACCTGAGCATAAGCAAAAGAGATAATCGAAATAAAAAGATAATCAAAATATACTGAAAGTCAGGGATGTCAGTTGACATCTGTGGAGTTACTCTTTGAATATTGTATGCCCAGCACTAGGCTAACAAATAAATTAGTTGTTGTTCTGGTTACCTAGTGCCGCTATGACAAGAATATACCACAAATGGGATGGCCTTAACAAACAGAAGTTTATTCTCTTACAGTTTGGAGGTGTTACGTCCAAATTCAAAGTGCCAGACTTTGGGAGCTGGGTGAAAGCCCCTTGACCTTGGGGTTCAGCTCTGCCTCCTACTCCCAGCCCATTGGACCTAGAGACTTTTTTTCACTCAGATAGCTGCTGGCAACTGAGGCTGACAAGCCCAAGGTTGACAAATAAAAAGGCACAGTCCTGATATTACCAAATCACATGGCAGGCAATTCAAGTCCATTGTAAGTCCCAAGGTCAGCAGAGCATAGCAGGCCACTGAGCAATGACAAGGCTACATGCAGGGTCCAAGTGTGCCCTAAGCTAGAGACCATTTCCAAAGCTGTTTCTTATATATGGGAAGCAGCTACTCAGGTGCTTGTGGTAGGTCTCACCATAGAGTGATTGCCAGTCTCATCATGGGGAATAACTACCACCAGCTGCCCAGCCACTCACCCAGGCCTAGCCACGTTTACACACAAACTTAACTACCACAGTTGTCAACAAGACACTGTACTTAGAAATGTACTTTGATGTTTCCTTGGACTATTAAGTGAACAGAATTGCAGTCATTGTTAAAGAGAAATTAGAAACACTGTCAAGACTGCTTTGTGTGGAAGTTAAGTTCTGCCTTGTTATAAGTATCTGCAGGGTCAGAGTGGGGCTGTGGAAAGAATCTGGGCTTCTCCGATGAACCTAGGTTGCAATGCTGCTCTATTGCAAGTTATTGAATCCTTCTAAGCCTGGGCTTCCTCTTATAGAAGAAATTGGAGGAGATACTCATCTCAAGAGTTGTTTTGAAGATTAAATTTGATAATATAGAGAGAGATCCTTTCTCAAATATGTACCTGTCACAGAAGAGATGCTCAAATACCGCTACCTTTTCTGTCCATTTCCTTATGAG
Source organism: Orycteropus afer afer (assembly GCF_000298275.1). NCBI lineage: Eukaryota > Metazoa > Chordata > Mammalia > Tubulidentata > Orycteropodidae > Orycteropus > Orycteropus afer. Next base: position 19,511,720 of record NW_006921608.1, on the reverse strand, counting down.
TTTGTACCCATAGAAATTAAGTAGTTTCTCAGGATTCTGAATAAAACAGAAAGGTGAATTTTAAAATTGTCATTTCTCAGAATTTTGTTCAATTAGTCATCCTCTTTTGGGTATACAGGCAAAATCTTTCAATGTCCTCTTCATTTCATATTTTTACACATTTATTTTTAATTCCCTCTTTCCCACCCATCCCAATTTTTAAAATCCACCTACTATTGAAGGAGATCTGGTGACGTAGTGGATAAGGCATTTGGCTGCTAACCAGAAGGTCAGTGGTTCAAACCCACCAGCCACTTCATGGGAGGAAAATGAGATGGTCTACTTCCATAAAGATTTATAGCCTTGGAAACCTAGTGGAGGTTGCTATGAGTTGGAATTGACTTAATGGCAATGAGTTTGGTTTGGTTTTTTATTGAAATTTGGTATTTTCTAAAGTATATTTTCTCATAGCATATGCAAAGTTAAAACACCATATAAATAATAAATAAATGATAAATAAACTATTGGCCTCTGCTCTGCTCTTGCTTGCCATCAATTTTGATCACTTCCACATTCATTTTCAGGGAAAGAAACAAAACAAAACCCATAATACAGGAAAATTCTTGGAGGCACAGCCTTAAGAAAATCAGGCCCAGTTTAAATGTTTCTTGCTTCAGTGTTCGTTCTTTGTTGCACCTCCTCTGTGATGCCTTCCCAGATCACTCTCTCTGTGTTCTACAATTATCCTTATCATGTTGTTGTTGTTATGTGCTGTGGGGAATCAGATCTGACTCATAGGGACCCCTCCTTGGGTTGCCAAGGCATATCGCTACGGGAAGTAGATTGCCCAACCTTCCTTCCGAGGAGTGGCTGGTGGGTTTGAACCGCCAGCCTTCTGGTTAGCAGTCAAGTGCCTTAGACACTATGCTACCAGAATACAAATTGCCTTTAAAATGTCTTTTATCTCCAGCGAGGCCTTGGACCATATTTTATCTTTTTATAGCTGGCACCCAGCATTGTCAGAAGCATATATGATAGGACCTCTGTAAATGCAGAATTGAATTATGCAATAGGCTATCATATTATAGAATTAAAATCTTTAGGCTAGAGTGATAAATAAGAAATGGTTGATAGAATTATTCCCAATTGGTACCAGGGTGTTTTTTTATTGGTAGACTTTATTTTTTAGAACAGTTTTAGATTTATAGAAAAATTGAGCAGGCAGAACAGAGTTCACATACACAGTTATTATTAACATCTAACATTAGTACGGTACATTTGTTACTGTATGATACATTTATTATCAATGAATCAATATTTCATGCTTATTATGAAGTAAAGTCTATAGTTTATTCAGATTTCAGTTTTTCCCTCTCTACTGTTTCAGGATCTTATTCAGGATCCCATATTACATTTAGCTGCTAGACTTTTCCCTTTTTTTGATGACCTTGACAGTTTGAGTACTAGTCAGATGTATTGTAGGATGCCCCTATATTGGAATTTATCTGCTGTTTTTCTCCTGATTTTTATGGTTAGCAGCCAAATACCTCAAATCTGGGGTTACAGATTTTAGGGAGGAAACTTACAGAGGTAGAATACCAGTTTCCTCCTATCATATCAAGAGTACATACTATCCACAAGATTTATGACTGTTGATGTTGACCTTGATCCCCGGGCTGAGGCAGTGTTGGTTGATCAGGTGTCTCTACTGTAAAGTTACTCTTTGCCCTCACCTCCTTTCCATACTGTACTTTTTGGGAGGAGATCACTACGTACAGCCCTTTAGGACAGCACTTCAGGAGTGAGAGTTATGCTCCCATCCTTTAGGGTGGGTAATCTACACAATCTATTTGGAATTCTTTTGCACAGGAGATTTGCCTCTTCTCCCCTCTATAATAATGTAGTCATTTGTATAAGTTTGGAGTCATGAATGTTTATTTTGTATTTGGGATTTCCATAGTACTTTGTTTTGTTGCACAAATCATTCTAGCTTTGGTCATTGAGTGTTCCAGGGTATTTGTTGATTCATTTTTTAATTGTGATTTGGGTAAAAATTTACAGAGCAAATTCACTTTCCATACGGCAGTTCACATACACTTTGTTTCATGACATTGTGGTGTGGTAAATTACTCAGTGTGGCTTTTCTACCCATAAGTCTTTGTAAACTCCAAGGTGGGATTTTCTATGAGCAACTGAGGAGCTTCTGATTGCTGAAGTTGTCCACCTGGGGTATTTCTGTTGGGAGTGGCACAAAACAATGTTCTGGGAGGTTCCCACTCTCTCTCAGGTGTTTAGAATTCTGATGTTATGATGGGTTGGTTTGGCCACTCTGCTGGGCTCAAAAGGAGGCCTCCTAGAAGCAGAAGACTCTCTCTGCTGACTGAGGAAGGATGCACCTCTGAGAGACATGCTGCTGGGAAAGAGACACAAGAGACATGCATTGCTGAGAGAGACACCTAGGGACATGCATTGCTGGGAGAGAGACTGTGAGAGACAGCGGCCTGGGAGAGAGACTGAGCATTTTTCCTGAACTTGAATTGTAGCCTGGTGCTTCCCTAATAAACCCCATAATCTGTGAGTTCTGTATGGCCACTGCAGTAAATTATCCAACCAAGGAGACAGGTGGTGGGTGCTTTGGGAGGAAGGGCTGGAGGGAGGCAGCATTTCTGGCCTCGCAGGAATAGGCCTTGAGTTATTGATAGTGACTCTGTCTTCCTCTTGTGGGGTTAGAAGAGGTCAGAACATGTGGCCTTCCTGCCCTTTTTGCAGACACTGACCACAATTTACCACAATGCAACAGCTCCCCTCCCACTTCCTCCCTCTTCCCTGTGTCCATCCCTCCATGCACTCTTGCCCCCTGAGCTGTCTCCCTGTGCATACATAGCCCTTTTTTCTCCCATGATTGTTCTCTCCAAGGAGTGTATCTACCTCAGGTAAATGTTCAACTCATATGCCTGTCTTTTGCTTGGCTGGAAGCCACAGGTGTAGGTTCAATTCCAGACCTGACGGGCAGCTAGGGGCCATAGTCTTAGGTTCCACCAGGCTCTATCAGACCAACAAACCTGGTCCCCCTGTTCCAGGGTATTTTTAATACTTTTTTTTATTGTCATGTGGCTGATTTGAAGCTAAACAAAAATGAATACTGCTTAATGATAATCAGTATTTCTCACATAGAGGGGAATAAAGCATTTTTATCCTATTTGACTAAACTTATCCATGCTTTTTTTTTTTTTTACTTCTTTGTGGATAAATGGCAATCAAGTATAATTTGGTACCACTGCTTTGATTTATGATAAGACACTAGCAGTTTCAACCTCCATTGCTTTTGCATCATAGCAAATGCTAAGACAGTGAAAAAGGTAAAGCTGTTAATTTCATTATGAAAATAGTTTTGACTTTTGTTTTGGTTATCTAGTGCTGCTCTGACATGAATATATACCACAGATGGGATGGCCTTAACAAGGAGGAGTTTATTCTCTTACACTTCAGGAAGCTAGAAGTCCAAATTCAAAGTGCCAGGCTCTAGGGGCTGGGTGAAAGTCTCTCGATCTTGAGGTCCAACTCTGCCTCCTGCTCCTGGCCCACTAGAGCTTGAGGCATTTCTTCACTCAGACAGCTGGTGGCTGCTGAGGCTGAGATGCCCAAGGTTGACAAGTAAAAAGGCATAGTCGCAATGTTACCAAACCACACAGCAGGCCATTAACTTAAGTCCATTGTAAGTCCCAAGGTTGGCAGAGCACAGCAGGCTGCTGAACAACTACATGGCTACATGCAGGGTCCAAGGGTGCCATAAGCTAGAGACCATTCCCAAGGCTTCTCCTTATATACAGGAAGTAGACCACATCCCAAAGGCAGCTACTCAGCTGCTTGTGATAGATCTCACCATGGAGTTGATTGCCAGTCTCATCATGGGGAATAACTACCAGCTGCCCAGCAACTCAACCAGGCCCAGCCAAGTTGACACACAAGCATAACTACCACAACTTTAGAACCCCATGAAAGGGTCTTTGGGACTGCACAGACCACATATTAAGAACCATAAATCTAGTTTCTAAAACCAGAATTCTGGGAGTCAGCTAAGTCATTACTTCTTCTTTTTCCTGAGCTCCATAATTATAGTTAATACTTCCTGAGTAAGATGATGTGCTAACCTCTACTCTAAGCTTTCACATTGTATTAACTCCATTACTACATTGTAGTAACACTTTGTATTAATTCCACCACCAATGAGCTCTGGTGGCATAGTGCCTAAGGCATTTGACTGCTGACAAGAAGGCTGGTGATTCAAACCCACCAGCCACTCCTCAGAAGGAAGACTAGGCAATCTACTTCCATAGAGATACTGCCTCAGAAACCAACACTATAAACCAAAAAAACAAACTCACTGCCACTAAGTTGATTCTAACTCATAGAAACCCCATTGGGTTATCATTGCTGTAAATCTTTACAAGAAGAATACTGCCCCATCTTTTTTCCACGGAGCAGCTGGTGGGCTCAAACCACTGAACTTTATGGTTAGCAGCCAAATACCTTAACCACTACACCACCAGAGCTCCTTACCAACACTATAAGACAGGTGCTACTACAGTCATGCCATTTTATAGATGAGAAAGCAAATGTAAATTGCCTAAGATCCATAGTGGAGTCTGACTCCAATGCCCCTGTGCTATACTGCCTCTGGTTATCACCGGGTACTTTTCTAAGACATTTCTAAAATCAATTTTTTTTTTAAAATTTTATGTTACCTTAGATCAAGACACCATTCTCTACTCAATTGTTATAGTAACCTAACTGGTTTTCCTCACATGTTACCTCTTGTAATCTAACTGGTTTTCCTGATATGGGTTACCCCTTCTAATCTGCCTTCCAGTGTACTGACAAACTCTCTTTCTAAAGCATAGATCTGCCCATGCTGCCTCCCAGCTTAAAACCTTCAATGGCTAGACCCCTTAGTTAACATACAAGGCACTCTTGTACCTATACATTTCAATGCTCTTCTCCACACTCCTTGCCCTTTTCACCTTTGGGCCTTTGCACCTGCATTCCTCTTTCTACCCATCTCCATTGTCTTCCCAAAACTACCAACCATTTATCCATTAATCTTCAAATACCACCTCCGTTAGGAAGCTCTCCTCTGGTGGCTTAGTGCCCAAGGCTTTTTTGACTGCTAACCAGAAGACTGGTGGTTCAAACCCACCAGCCACTCCTTGGAAGGAAGGTTGAGCAATCAACTTCCGTAGTGATATCGCCTCAGAAACCCAAGGAGGGGTCTTTATGAGTCAGATCCGACTCTATGGCAGTGAGTTTGGTGCTCACTACAATGAAATAGGGGCTCTTTTTTGTATCCCTTAACCCTCTGATAGACATATACCATTCTTGTCTCTACCTTACCACTCTTTAGTGAGCTTCTTGGGGCAAGGCCATCTCTTTCATAGCTAGGACCCCAATGCCTGGCCTGGAGCCTGACTGGCAGGTGCACCCTTTGTGGAATGGAAGGGATGGCAAAGGTGTGCTCACTTGGGGTAGTCAAGAGCTTTGTACTTGACACCTTGGAGGGCTCAGCAGGTCACAGCTAAGACATCCCTCTTAGAGGAAGAGCTGGTCTTGACCTCTGGTTACTCCAGAAGCACCAAGTGTCACAGGTGGTTGAGTGTTTGACTCTGCAGGGGTTGCCTTTGGCCCCATCTCAAGAGGAAGGGCCCTCAAAGAAGAAAGGCAGTGTAGAATGTGAGAGCTAGAGTGCCCCTGAGAGCTGATCCTTGATACTTCATAGGAGGAGAGAGAATAGGGAAAAACAGGGCAGTGCTGAAAATCCAGAAGCTCTGGGAGGAGGTTGAAGTAGCCAGGAGGATGCAGAGTGGATTAGCCTGCTTTGGGCCAGGTACTGTTCTTGTTAACTGCAGGGAATACAGCCATTAAGAAGAACTGGTCCCTCTCCAACAAGAACTGGTCCCTGTCCACATAAGGTGGTGGGTGGGGGCAGGGAATAAATGTGTAACAAATAACTACCATTAAGCACCATGGACACCATAAAATAAGGTAATATGGTAGAAGGGGACTATTTTAGCTGTAGGGTGGTATAATCTGGGAAGGACTTACAAAGGAAATGACATTTCGTTTAGTTCATTCATTCATTCAACAAATACTAAAGCACTGCCGTCGAGTAGGATCCAACTCCTAGAAACCGCTCCTTGGGTTTCCAAGGCGATATTACTACAGAAGTAGATTGCCCAACCTTCCTTCCAAGGAGTGGTTGGTGGGTTTGAACTGCCAGCCTTCTTGTTAACAGTCAAATGCCTTAGGCACTATGCCACCAGAGCTCCTCAACAAATATTAGGACATCAAAATGAAGCAAGCAAGATTCACCCCCACCCCCATCCAATGAACTTAATTTTGATGGTAAGCGGGGATGGGGAGCATATAAAACAAAGAAATACATGTCATATAATAAGAACTAAGGAGGGAAATAAGAGCAGAGTGGTGGTATTGTGTTGCTTTGAGTTATGCCGACTCATGTGACCCCATGTGACACAGTAGAACTGCCCCATAGGGTTTTCTTGGCTGTGGTATTTACTGGAGCCACATTGTACTTGGATCTACAATCAACACATATTGTAGCAGCAGTTAAGAAATCAAATGACATATTGCATTGGGTAAGTCTGCTCAAAAGACTGCTTTAAAGTGTTACAAAGCAAAGATGTCACTTTTAAGACTAAGGTGCACCTGACTCAAGCTATGATGTTTTCAATTGCCTCATGCATGTGCACACTAGACAAAGAATAAGGAAGACTGAAGAAGAGTTGATGCATTTGAATTATGGTATTAGTGAAATTATTGAATATACCATGGAAGAATGAATCGGTCTATCTTGGAAGAAATATAGCCAGAGATAGGCTGTTTCACCATGAAGCTGAACATCTCCTTCCCAGCCACTGGCTGCCAGAAACTCATTGAAGTGGACGATGAACGCAAACTTTCTATCTTTTATGAGAAGCGAATGGTCATAGAAGTTGCTGCTGATTCTCATGGTGACGAGTGGAAGGGTTATGTTGTCCAAATCAGTGGTTGGAACGACAAACAGGGTTTTCCCATGAAGCAGGGTGTCTTGACCCATGGCTGTGTCTGCCTGCTACTGAGTAAGGGGCATTCCTGTTACAGACCAAGGAGAACTGGAGAGAGAAAGCGCAAATCTGTCTGGGATTGCATTGTGGATGCTAATCTGAGCGGTCTCAACTTGGTTATTGTAAAAAAAAGGAGAGAAGGATATCCCAGGACTAACTGATACTACTGTGCCTCATCGCCTGGGGCCTAAAAGAGCTAGCAGAATCCACAAACTTTTCAATCTCTCTAAAGAAGATGATGTCCGCCAGTATGTTGTGAGAAAGCCCCTGAACAAAGAAGGCAAGAAACCCAGAACCAAAGCACCCAAGATTCAGCGTCTTGTTACTCCACGTGTCCTGCAACACAAACGTAGGTGTATTGCTCTGCAGAAACAGCACACTAAGAAAAATAAGGAGGAGGTGCAGAATATGCCGGACTTTTGGCCAAGAGAATGAAGGAGGCCAAAGAAAAGCGCGAGGAACAGATTGCCAAGAGACGGAGGCTGTCCTCTCTGAGAGTTTCTGCCTCTAAGTCCGAGTCCAGGCAGAAATAAAAATTTCTGAGACAAATTAAAAAAAAAAAAAAAAAAGAAATACAGCCAGAATGCTCCTCAGAAGGGAGGATGGGAAGACTTTGTCTTGTGTTCTTTGGACATGTTATCAGGAATGACCAGTCCATGGAGAAGGACATCATGCTTGGTAAAGTAGACAGGAAAAAAGAGGAAGGCCCTCAACTAGATGGGCTGGCACAGTGGTTACAGCATAGGAACAGTTGTTAGATGTTGCAGGACTCGGGCCGTGTTTCGTTCTGTTGTACATGGGATTGCTGTGAGGCAGAACCAATTTGACAGAACCTAATAATAATAGCACATGTAATTTATCACAGGCCTCTCAGTTTAACCATCTATTCATTCACATTCCATCTCATTTTTTGATGCATTTCGAAGGAAATTGAAGACATTGCACATTTCCCCCTAATGCTTTAGTATGAGTAGCATTAACAGTTCAATATTTGTTTTAGTTTTTGTTTTTTTGTCTTGAGGTGAAATCAGCCTTCACCGAAAGGTACAAGTCTTAAGTATTCTTTTTTTTTAAATAATTTATTTTGTTGTTGAGAATATATACCGTTAAACATGCATTAAATCCATAGTGTCTACATGTACAATTCAATGACGTTGATTACATACCATTCTCACCCTCGTTTTCTGAGTTTTCCCTCCCCCATGAACATGAGCTCACTGCCCCTTAGGTTTCTAATTAAGTATACTCTTCATGCATACAGTTGTGTGACCCAAGTTTCCTCATGCCCCTTTTTGTTGATCTTCACTTCCACCTTCCTAGAGGCAACCACTTTTCTCACCTTTTTTCGCTATGAAATGGTTTTACCTATAGCAGAACTTTAGATACATATACTCCTTTGCATAAGACTTCTTTCACTCAACATAATGTTTTTGAGTTTCATCCATGCTCTTGTGTGTATCAGTAGTTTGTTCCTTTATGTTGCTGAGTAGTATTCTGTCTCTGTGTCATGCTGTGGTAGCTTATGTGTTGCTGTGATGCTGGAAGCTATGCCTCCAGTATTTCATCTGGTACTCCTTTGCCTTCCTCTTCATGGCTACAGTATGTAGGAGCAGCTCTGGAGAAACTCCGTGAGGAGGAGTCCTGGCCAGCACAGACTACCTCTTCCCTGTTCCTGGCTCTTACAGCCTTGCAGATAACTTCCAGGCCTTCCTTCCTCTTTCAGTCTCTGAATTGAGGTCTGTGATCTGAGCCAATTTCTCCCTTAATTCCAATTCCAAAACCTACTTAAAACTGAATTATGTTTAAAAATATTTGTCCTGTTCCATTGTTTTGTTTTTTTCTTCTAGGACTCTGTGCAGTTTCATCTGCCTGTCTTCTCTTTTACCTTCTCTCAAATGATTTTCATTTATTTCTATTTTATTTTCTTTACTTTTCTTATTTCTGTTCTTTATGTTCTTCACAGTGTCCCTTAGAGTGGTATCACTTCTCCCTTGTGTCTCTTGCCATTTGGTTTTCATTTCTGAAATGTTCTTGTCTTTTTCTTCTAAATCTACCAGTTCCTGTTTCACGTCCTTCTGTTGTCTGGTGATCACACCTTCTGTTCCTACCCCTTGAGTTCTTTATTTCTACTTTGTCATCTTCCTGCACAGCTGTCATTACTTTGTTAATTGTTTAAAAGTCAGATTAGAATGTTGAGTTAAAATTTCTTCTACTGTGTGGCAACATTTTTCTGATAAGTTTTGTTACTCTTTTTGCATTACTTTTCTTTTTAAAATACATTTTAATGAAATATAATTTATGTACAGTGAAATATGCAAAACTAAAGTGACATGGGTCAATGTGCTTTTTTTTTTTCCTTACAGTACTTTTTTTTTTTTTTTAAAGTTACCTTTGATTGGATGTTGAGTTACAGGTTTTGTCTTTTATTTTTGAATGAGTTGGGTTTTTCTAAACCAACTATTAGCAAGAAATCCTGTGATGGGGAGAAGGAAGGTAGCTTTCCTAGTTTCTTAGCCCAAGAGCCCCCTCCTGTGATACTATGGTGATGTATACTTTCTTTACTATATGCCACCTCTGTGTGGCCAAGCCTCCTCAGACTTTAGGATCCTAACACCACTCAGATGGACTCCTACTCATAGCCTGGGTGCTTCCCTTGATCCTTGCCAGCCAGATTCTGAGACACTGTGCCCCTTCCTGCCAAGGTGCTCCTTTCTCCGTTGGAAGTGGCACTTTCCTGCATCTGCACCGGAGTTCTCCATCACTGACCTTGCCTTCTTACTGCCTCTCTCTGTGTCCTTGCCCTCTTCCTTCTTAGTCCTGCTCACAGTGGTTCTACCAGGGTGAGTCCTCTCCTTCTGGGGTTGAATATTCGTTGTGCATTGCTGACATCTGCCACCACCTGAACTCCTGTGTACTTTCTGGTCTACATGTGGCACTTGCCCACTCCTTGCAGCTCATCATGCTGGTTCAGGGGTTTTGGGCAACACTACACATAATATGAACTTTGTAAGCTTTCTTACTTCCTGGTTTCAGAGATGTAGTTACAGGCATTTCAAGAAGCCTTCATTCTCCATGTTGCTCTTTGTGGTCTTTGTTGTAGTACTGTTATGTGCCGTCGAGTCGGACCCGACTCATAGTGACCCCTTCTTGGGTTTCTGAGACGGTATCACTATGGAAGTAGATTGCCCAACCTTCCTTCCAAGGAGTAGCTGGTGGGACACCAGCCTTCTGGTTAGCAGTCAAGTGCCTTAGGCACTATGCTACCAGAGCTCCACCAAATTTATATATGGTCATGGGTATATTCCCTTTTGCCTAGATATACCTGATCATTTAGCTAGTCTACCTATGCATCCACCTGTAGATCAATGTGTGTTATTACTGATAATGCACTGTCATGTATGTAAAAGTGTTTTTCTTTGTTGTCTCTACCTCTTGTGCACTTACCTACCTATATCTTCCTTTTCCTTAGTGTTACTGTGTTGGTCACTCACTTTTGGTATATTGCCTTTCCCTTCACTCAAATCAATACTTGTCTCTTACCTATCCAGCAGTCTTCCTTCCCTTCCCCTCCCATCCCTGGTAATCAACAAAGAACATTTCCTTCCATATGTAAACCTTTCCTTGACTTTTTACAATAGTGGACTAATACAATATTTGTCTTTCTGAGATTGCCTTATTTCACTCAGCCTAATGTCCTCCGAGTTCATCTACATTAGGAGGTGTTTCACGGATTCTACGTTCTTCTTCTTCTTCTTTTTTTTTTTTTTAAATATTTTTATTGTAATTTGGGTGAACATTTACACAAATTCAGTTTCCATACAGCAGCTCACATACACTTTGTCTCATGATACTGACTGCAATTTCCCACAATGCAACAGTTCCCGCCGACTTCTTCCCTGTAGTTACCTCTTCCCTGCATCCCTCCTCCCCATGCACTCCTGCCTCCCAAGCCATCTCCCTGTGCATACACAGGCCCTCTAGTCTCCCATGACTGATCTCTCCAAGGAGTGTAAATGTTCAGCTCCTATGCCTCTTTTGTTTGGCTGGAAACCGTAGGAGAGGGCCCAATTCCAGACCTGAGGGGCAACTAGGGGCCATAGTCTCAGTGGTTCCATCAGATCAGCAAACCCAGTCTTTTTTTTTTTTTTTAAATGATTTTGAGTTTTGTTCCACATTGAACATTGAATTTCCACTCTATGCAGGATCTCCTACATAGATCCCCCTTCAAGTGGTTGACAGTGGTAGCTGGGCACCATCTAGTTCTTCTGGTCTCATAGTCATATAGGCTGAGGATCACAATGGTGTATTAGTCACTTGAACTAATTGTTTCCATGCGTCCTTGGTTTTCTTCCTTCTTCTTGCTCTGGATGAGGAGAGACCCATCATTACATCTAGATGGCTGCTTGCAAGCTTTTAAGATCCCTGTCACTAGTTGCCAAAGTGGGATGTAGAACAGGATTCTACATTATTCTTTAGTGTTGCATAGTATTCCATTATTTGGTTACCTGTTCTTCTGTTGATGGGCACTTTGGCTGTTTCCATCTATTTGATTTTGTGAATAATGCTGTGATGAACATGGGTGTGCATATATTCATGTCCTGCCTCTCCTTTCTTTAGGATATATAACTAGTAATGGGATTGCTAGATCAAATGGTATTTCTATTTCCATCTTTTAAAGGAATCACCATACTGTGGTTGTATCATTTTACGGTCCCACAAGCAGTGTATGACAGTTCCAGTCTTGCCACATCCTCATCAGCAATTGTTATTTTCTGTCTTATTGAACCTTACTGTTTTTATTCATTGTTGTTTTGATTTGCATCTCTCTAATGGCTGATGATCATAAACATGTCCTCATGTGTTTGTTGGCTGCCTGAATATCTTTGGTGAAGTGTCTCTTCATGTCTTCTGCCCATTTTTAAATTGGATTTTCTTTTTGATGTTGAAGTATTAGAGTTTTCTATAAATTTTAGAGATAAATCCCTTATCTAATATGTCATTGATAAATATTTTTTCCCTAATCTGTGGGTTCTTTTTTTTGCTCTTTTGGAGAAGATATACATAAGAATTTAATTTTTGGAAGGTCTCAGTCATCTAAATTATCTTCTGCTATTTGTGCATTTTAGATTATGCTTGATAGACTATGTCATAAATTAAGGACCTTAAGTTTGCCCTATTTTTTCTTTGATGAACATTATAGTTATAGGTTTCACATTTAAGTCTTTGATCCACCTGGAGTTAGTTTTTGTGTATGGTGTGAGGTATGGATCTTGTTTCATTTTTCTGCAAATGGATATCCAGTTTTGCCAGCACCATTTGTTAAAGAGACTATACTTTCCCCATTTAATGGATTTTGGCCCTTTGCCAAAGGTCAGCTGACCTTGGGTAGATGGATCTATTTCTGGGTTCTCAATTCTATTCCACTGATCTATGTGTCTTTCACTGTACTGATACAACTGCTGTGGCTGTATAGTAGGTTTTGAGATCTGGAAATGTGAGTGAGACCTTGTGCTTTGTTCTTCTTCAGTAGTGTTTTGATTATCTAAAGGCCCTTTCCTTTCCACATAGTGATTGGTTTTTCCATGTCCTTAAAGAATGTTAATGGAATCTGGATTGGGATTCCATTGAATGTATAGATTGCTATGGATAGTGTTTTGGTTCTCTAGTGCTACTATTGGAGCTCTGGTGGCATAGTGCCTAAAGCATTTGACTGCTAACCAGAAGGCTGGTAATTCAAACCCACTAGCCACTCCTCGGAAGGAAGGTTGGACAATCTAATTCCGTAGTGATACCACCTCGGAAACCCAAGGAGGGGTCGCTATGAGTCGGATCTGACTTGACGGCAGTGAGTTTGGTTTGGTTTTGGTTAGTGCTACTATAACAGAAATGCCACAAGTGGATGGCTTTAACAAACAGTTATTCTCTTACAGTTTAGTAGGCTAGAAGTCCAAGTTCAAAGTACTGGCTCTAGGGGCCCTTCAACCTTCAGCTCTGCCTCCTGTTGCAGACCCACTAGAGCTGGAGGTGTTTTCTGACTCATGTAGCTGCTGGCTGCTGAGGCTGATTAACCCAAGATCCACAGGTAAAATGGCACAGTCTCAAGATCAACAGACACATGGCAGGCCACTGGCTCAAGTCTAGGAACAATTTTAAAATTGGCAAGCACGTGGCAGGCCACTGGATGAAGACTGTTAAATGCAGGATCAAAGTGTGCCAAAAAACTAGAGACCTTTCTCAAAATGTCTTCTTATACACTGGAAGTAGGCCACATCCTGAACTAATTGGTGACTAATTAGCTGCTCACAGCAGATTCCACCATGGAGTTGATTACACCACATTCAGTCTCATCATGTGGGAATAACTGCATCCAGCTGTCCAGCCACTGAAAACCACTGCACAGCCAAGTAACCTTAACTACCACAGGTAGTATTGACATTTTCACAATGTTCAGTCTTCTATCCATGAACACGATATATTCTTCCATTTATGTAGATCTCTTGTAGTTTCCTGAAGTAGTGTTTTGTAGATTTCTTTGTATAGGTTTTTTTGTGTCCCTGGTAAGATTTATTCCCAAGGTTTTTTGTTTTTGTTTTTTTCTTCATCTTTTTGGTAGCTATTGAGAATGGTATTGATTTCCTTTTCAGCAATCTCCTTGCTGGTGTAGAGGAATCCAGCCGATTTTTGTTTGTTGATCTTGTATCCTGCCACTATACTGAATCTCTCAATTAGTTCCAGTAGTTATTTTGCTGAATCTCTTGGGTTTTCCATGTATAGGATCATATTATCTGCAAATAGCGATAGTTTTACTTCTTTCTTACCAATTTGGATGTCTTTGATTTCCCTTTCTTGCCTTAGTGGCCTGGCTAGGACTTTCAATATAATGTTGAGTAAAAGTGGAGATTGAGGGCATCCATGTCTGATTCCCATTCACAAGGCGAATACTTTCAGTCTGTCTCTGTTGAGAATAATGTTGGCTGTTGGTTTTGTGCATATACCCTTTATTATGTTGAGGAATTTCCCTTCTGTTACTATTTTTCTGAGAGTTTTTGTATCAGGAATAGGTGTTGGATTTTATCAAATGCCTTTTCTGCATAGATTGTTATGATCATGTGATTCTTTTCCTTTATTTTACTTATGTGATAGATTATGTTTGCTTTTCTAAATTGAATTATCCTTGCATACAACAAACTCAACACACCACTGTCCAGTCAGATCCGACTCATAGTGACCCCTCCTTGGGCTTCCAAGGTGGTATCACTACAGAAGTAGATTGCCCAACCTTCCTTCTGAGGAGTGGCTGGTGAGTTTGAACCGCTAGCCTTCTGGTTAGCAGTCAAATGCCTTAGGCACTACGCCACCAGAGCATAGCTGGTATGAATCCCACTTGCTCATGATGTATTATTTTTTTTTGATATGTTGTTGGAGTCTATCGACTAGGATTTTGTTGAAGATTTTTGTGTCTATATTCATGAAGGATATTGGTCTGTAGTTTTCCATTTTAGTAATATCTTTGCCTGGCTTTCATAATACAGTTATGCTTGCTTCAAGAAATGTATTTAGGAGGATTCCATGCTTTTCTGTGTTCTGGAATAGCTTGAGCAGGATTGGTGTCAGCTCTTCTCTGAATGTTTGGTAGAATTCTCCGGTGAAACTCTCTGGGCCAGGACTTTTTTTTGACAGTAGTTTCCCCCCCCCCCCAATGTCCAATTTCTTCTTTTGTTACAGTTCTGTTCAAATTTTCAACCTCAGTCTGTGTTAGTTTAGGTAAGTAATATATTTGTTTCCGAACATAAGTGATATGTTTCTCAACACCAGTGGCTCAGCCTCAAAACTCACATCAACACGTCACCACAGTAGGACAAACCGACAGACAAGTTTGCTGAAGTATGGTTCTTTGTAGCATCCTGATACCCTTTTCATTTTGGTTGGTTCTGTTGTGACATGTTACTCTTTGTAAGGCAAAACCTGACAACAGAAAGAGCATGAGGAGCTTACCAGTAATCACAGAATTGCAATAGGTACATTTTGACCTAAGTTGGTAAAAAAAAAAAGATAGAGAATTGATAACATTTTGTGCTGACAAGGGTATGAGAAAATGAGTACTCATACATTGCTGCTGTACCTTTTGGAATACAGTCTGTTACCTCTTAAAATAAAATATACAGATCATATCCAGAGATCTCACTTTGTTAATTTATTCTCTAGAATTCAAGGTTCCAATTTTAAGCATATGTATGTTCAAGAACGTTTATTACAGCTTTATTTGTCATAGCAAAAACCTAGAAATGATCCGAATTTCCATCAGGAAGTGTTGAATCAATTTTTTTTTCCTGTCATCTAGAATATATCTTGCAATTACTTTTTAAAAGAATGAATTAGGATTATATGTGTGGACTTGGAAAGCTGTCCTGATACATTTAAAAGTGGCACACTAGTATTAATAGAATAGTCTTTCTCTTGGGGGAAAACAAGGGAATCTTTTTATGTGTGTATATATGGTGCCACTCCTCGGAAGGAAGGTTGGACAATCTACTTCCATAGTGATTCTGCCTTGGAAACCCAAGGAGGGGTTGCTATGAGTCAGGGCCGACTCAACAACATAACAACAACAACAACATATATGATGTATGAGTACGGAGAAAGAAGTGGAAGCTATTGAAATTGTTGCCTTAAGGGAGTAGAACTGAGATGGGAAAAGAGACATTAACATATCTGTATTGTTTGACTTGAGAAAATAAGTGTGCATTAATATGGTGTTTGGTTTTTTTTTTTTTTTTTTTTTTAATAAAGTAAAATATTTGAGAGAATGGGGTGGAGAACTAGACAGATGGATTGTAATCTAGTTTCTATCACCTAATAATCGTGAGAGGTTTGGTAAGCTGCTTAGCCTCAGTTCTTATCTGTAAAAGTGTTTACATCTTCTAAATCCTCATCTGTAAGTCCTCATCTACCTCATAGTGTTTGATTAAATGGAGTAAAGTATACAAAAGTGTGTTGTGTGCAGTAATCCTTCTACACAGCCAATTTAGAGTAGAATATTAAAACACACACAAAATATGTTGGCTGTGTTACTAGCCGCCACTCTCTGTCAGTTTGTCATACCCTGGTGTTTTGCATGTTACTGTGGTGCTGGAAGCTATGCCACCAGAACCTCACATATCAGCAGGGTCACCCATGGTGGACAGGTTTGGGTGGACTTCTCAGATTAAGACCAGGAAGAAGGACGTGGTGGTCTACTGAAAAAATTGGTGAAGCTGGGTTCAGAAGAAGATGTAGACTTAAGGATATCAAAGCCCATAAAAGCAGCAGCCAAGAATTGAACATTGTATTACATTGCACAAATCTACTGCAAAAGACCTCTTTAGAGTGTTAAAAAGCAAAGATGTCACTTTGAGGATTAAGGTGTGTCTGACCAAGCCATGGCATTTTCAGTCACCTCATATGTATGCCAAAGCTGGGCAATGAATAGAGACTGAAGAAGAATTGATGCCTTTGAAGTATGGTGTTGGTGATAGGAATATTGAATATACCATAGACTGTCAGAAGAATAAATAAATCTGTCTTGGAAAAAGTACAGCAAGAATGCTCCTTAGAAGCAAGGATGGTGAAACTTTGTCTCACATACTTTGGATATGTTATCAGGAGGAACCAGTCCCTAGACAAGGACATCACACTTGGTAAAGTAGAGGGTCAGTGAAAAAGAGGACCCTCAATGTGATGGACTGACATAGTGGCTGCTGTGATGGGTTCAAACATACTAACTAACAATTGTGAGGATGGCACGGGACCGAGCAGTGTTTCATCCTGTTGTACGTAAGGTCACTGTGAGTCGGAATCAACTTGACGGAACCTGATAACAATATATTACTGGTGTGTGTGTCTCTCTTTCTCTGCTTAATCCTTTTGGAGACAAAGAGAGAACAACATACAATAGTGCCTGAACCCTCCAGGGTCTATTTACCTGGTACCTCTGTTATTTGTAGCAAAGCTGGGAAGTAGCTAGGAAGGAAAAGTGCTTCTGAATAACAGATGTTCGTATTCTTGGCAGATCATTTTTCTTATTTTTGACACACTAAAAAAGCTTTTTCAGCCTTAGCACATTAGCAAGGAGTGCTTAATGGAGGCACCCTGAGTGCAGCCAGAAGATAGAGCCTGGTCTGAACCCCAGTGAGGAGATGGAAGACTAAGAACCAAATACAGAACTCAGAAAGGCAGATGCATGGTGTGGGGCCAGGTCCTGTTTTCACCATCAATAACTGATCTTCATAATGATGCGGTTGAATTGTCAGGGAGAAATTAATTCATACTCCCTATAGTCCAGATTCACAGCGACCCCTCCTTGGGTTTCGAAGGTGGTGTCTCTACAGAAGTAGATTGTTCAGTCTTCCTTCCGAGGAGTGGCTGGTGGGTTTGAACCACCAGCCTTCTAGTTAGCAGCCATATGCTTTAAGCAATATGCCACCAGAGCGTCCATATAGTCCTGTAAAGACCCTTTTACAATAAAAGTGTGATACAGTCTAGAAGTATTTCTACTAGCTGTGATTAACTCCCTAAGTTTTGTTTTTGTGTAAGTCCTAGAAGGTAATAATGGTCATTATCCCATGAGAGCAAGATTGAGTAGCTGACTATAGATAGAAATATGGGTGCCCAAGTGTAACAGGCATTAGAAATGGCTCAGAAAGGATTTTGATCTGAACCAAAGGACTGATTCCCTACAAGTACATGATTTGCTTTTTATTTAAGTTAATATCTATAGTCTGTAAACCAGAATCTTTGGGGCTTGATGAATTGGAATTTAGAATTTTTTCAGATTTTTTTTTTGAAAGGTTGTATATGTACATACGAAATGTTAACTAACAGCCTTAGCAGGGTGTTAGGCAGTACATCTTAATCAAACATTAATATTTCTGCAATGAAATGTGTGAAACACTAAGACAAGTAATGCTCTGAATTATTTAAGTAATAATTAACGAGTAGGTGAAATAGTGAGATAGATACAGATTGTAAGTACTGTAGTAGTCTTATTTCTAAGGAAAATATTTTATAAATCTTCAAATAGTGTACAAATTTGAATTCAGCTAAAATGCCCATGCATATGCAATATGATAGCCATTGCCTCTGGTTATGGGAGCATCAGGGAGAAGAGAATTAACAGTGTCTGTCACCAGCAGCAGGCTGGACATCTGATAAACAGGAGTAGGATTAAGGTCAGCACTTTAATAGATACCGTTTTAAAGGACTTTTCCTGGTGTCATATGTCTCGTTAATTTGGGTTTCCATCTAAGTCAGCACCACTATTTATTGTCAAGTCAGCTGGGTTCACAGCCACCCTGTCTGCCAGAGGAGCTCGGTGCTCTGTAGGGTTTTCAGTGACTGAGTTTTTGGAGGTGGATCACCAGGTCCTTCTTCCTAGGCCCTTCTGAATAGGCTTGAACCTCCATCCATTTGGTTAGCAGCAAAGCGGTTAACTATTTGCACCACCCTACTCCTTCCTTAATTATAAAACTGCCATAAACTCACCATCTTAGTTTTCCAGTGCTGCTTTAACAGAAATACCACAAGTAGGTGGCTTAACAAACAGGAATTTATTCTCTTACAGTTCAGGAGCTAGAAGTCCAAATATAGAGGGCTGGTTCTAGTGGCTGGGTGAAGCCCCTCCACCTTGAGCTTCAGCCCTGCCTCTTTCCAGGCCTACTGGAGTTGGAGGCTGTTGAGGGAGACAAACGCAAGATTGGCAGGTAAAATGGCATAGTCACAGGAGGGAACGTTGCAAAAATAAATTAATTAAAAAAAAACAAAAAACAGTTTTTGTTGTTAGGTGCCGTCAAGTCAGCTCTAACTCATAGCGACCCTATGTGCAACAGAATGCAACACTGCCCGGTCCTGTGCCAGCCTCACAGTCATTGCTACACCTGAGTCCATCTGTTCAGGTTCCCTAGTGCCACCCTGACAGGAATATACCACAAATTGGATGGCCTTAACAAACAGGAGTTTATTCTTTGGAGGCTTAAAGTCCAAGTTCAAAGTGCCAGGCTCTAGGGTCTGGGTGAAAACCCCTCAACCTTGGGTTACAGCTCTGCCTCCTGCTCCTGGCCCACTGAAGCTGGAGGCTTTTCTTCACTCAGACAGCTACTGGCTGCTGAGGCTGACAAACCCAAGGTTGAGAAGTAAAAAGACATAGTCCCAATATTACCAATTCACACAGCAGGCCATTACTTCAAGTTCATTATAAGTCCCAAGGTCAGCAGAGCATGGCAGGCTGCTGAACAACAACACAGCTACATGCAGGGTCCAAATATGCCATAAGCTAGAGACCATTCCCAAAGCTGTTTCTTATATATGGGAAGCAGACCACATACCCAAAGGCAGCTACTCAGCTGGTCTCAGTAGATTCTACCATGGAGTTGATTACCAGTCTCATCATGGGGAGTACTACATCCAGCTGCCCAACCATTCAACCAGGCCCAGCCAAGTTGACACACAAAGGTAACCACCCACCATCATTGCAGCCACTATGTCAGTCCATCTCGTTGAGTGTCTTCCCCTTCTTTGTTGACCCTTCACTTTACCAAGCATGATATCTTTCTGCAGGGAATGGTCCCTTCTGACAATATGACCAAAGTAGGTGAGGCGAAGTCTAGCTACTCTCGCTTCCAAGGAACATTCTGGCTGCACTTCCTCCAAGACAGATTTGTTTATTCTTTTGGCAGTCCATGGTACTTTCAGGATTATTCGCCAACACCATAACTCAAAAGCATCAACTTTTCTGTGGTCTTCCTTGTTCATTGTCCAGCTCTCACATGCATATGAGGTGATTGAAAATACCATGGCTTGGATTAGGCGCACCTTAGTCTTCAAGGAGACATCTTTGCTCTTCAGCACTTTAAAGAGATCTTTTGCAGCAGATTTGCCCAGTGCAATACAAGTCTGATGTCTTGACTGGTGCTTCCATTGGTGCTGATTGTAAAAACAAATAATATGAAATCTTTGACAATGTCAATCTTTTCTCCATTTATTGTGATGCTGCTTATCGGTCCAGTTGTGAGGATTTTCATTTTCTTTAAGTTGAAGTGTAATCCATACTGCAGACTTAAATCTTTAATCTTCACTAGTGCTTCAAGTCATCCTCACTTTCAGCAAGCAAAGTTGTGTCATCTGCATATTGTAGGTTGTTAAGAGTCTTCCTCCAATCCTGATGCCACGTTCTTCTTCATATAGTCCAGCTTCTCAGATTATTTGCTTAGCATACAGATTGAATAAGTATGGTGAAAGGATACAACCCTCATGCACTCCCTTCTTGATTTTAAACCAGGCAATATCACCTTGTTCTGTTGGAACAACAGCCTCTTGGTCTATGTACGGGTTCCTGATGAGCACAATCAAGTGTTCTAGAATTCCCATTCTTCTCGATGTTATCCATAATTTGTTATGGCCCACACAATCGAATGCTTTTGCATAGTCAAAAAAACACAGGTACACATCTTTCTGGTATTTGCTTTCAGCCAAACAACAATTTAGCTTAGCTAATAAAAAAGGTCTGCCTTTAGCATTATGCTCTTTAAGAAACTATCTATATGGGATCAAATCAACAACAACACCTGGGAAGATTAGATAGGAACCTTAGGGGGCAGTAAGTTCATGTTAATGGAGGAGGAATGCAGAAAAGGAGGGTGAAAGTGCACAACTGGAAGAATATCATCAGTGTCACTAAATGGTACATGCAGAAACTGTTGAATTGGTGTGTGTTTTGCTGTGTATGTTCTCAACAACAACAAAAAATTAAAAAAAAAGAAAAAAAAAACACAATCGCTGTGAAGACAGCAAGTCCAAGATCGACAGGCAACACAACATGGTAGACCCTGGTTCAAGTCCGGGAACACTGCCAAGACTGACAGGCAGCAGGCAGGCCACTGGATCAAGGCCAAGAACTGGAGGTGAAGACTCAGCCAAATGCAGGATCCAAAACGTGCCAAAAGGCTAGAGACCTTTCTCAAAGCTTCCCCATATATCCTAGATGCAGGCCACACCCGAAGGGGCAACTAATTAGCTGCTCACAGCAGATTCTACCATGAAGTTGATTACATTGCATCCAGTCTTGTCATAACTGCACCCAGCTGCCAAGCTACTCAAAGTCATGGCCAAGCCAAGCTGACACACAACCTTAACTACCACACTGGGGTTCACTGATAAATGCATATGATTCAAAGCCAGCCTTTGACAGATCACACGTTTTCACCCTGCCATCTAGGGATTTTTCTCACCTGTGTTTACAGTTTCATCTTCATCATCATTATGATCCTCATGATTATATTTAAAACCATTTAGCAGTTTCCCCACTTAAAGCATGCACAGCAGGAACATCACTGTCAATGTTGAAGTTTCTTTGATTTCAGCTTTATTTATACTTTTAGGTGATACATTTTTGACATAACATGATCTTCTTGTCAGCATTATGAAATCATTCAAAAATCTTCGTATGTAAATTCAGTTTCAAGTATCACTTGAAGCAAAAGTCAATGCCAAGCATTTTTTAAAACAGACTTGATTTTGAAATGATGATTCACACTTTATGCAGGTTTAACCAGTTTTTCCACTAATGTCCGTTTTTCTGTTTTAGGATTTAATCCAGGATGCCACATTGTGTGTAGTCATCACATCTCCTTAGTTTCCTCTGATCTGTGGTGGTTTTTCAGCCTTTCCTTGTTCTTCGTGACCTTGAAATTTTTGAGGAGTACTACTGGTCAAGATGTTTACCTGTGTTTTATCGCCTATGCAAAGGCATTTGACTGTGTGGGTCATAACAAGTTATGAGTAACATTGCAAAGCATGAGAATTCCAGAACAATTAATCGTTCTCACAAGGAACCTATACATAGACCAAAGAGGCTGTCATTCGAACAGAGCAAGGGGATGCTGCATGGTTTAAAATCAGGAAGGGTGTGTGTCACAGTTATATCCTTTCACCACACTTATTCAATCTGTATTCTGAGCAGATAATCTGAGAAGCTGGACTATATGAAGAAGAATGTGGCATCAGTATTGGAGGAAGACTTATTAACAACCTCCGATACGCAGATGACACAACCTTGCTTGCTGAAAATAAAGATACTTGAAGCACTTACTGATGAAGATCAATAACTTCAGTATGGATTACACCTCAACATTAAAAAAAAAAAAAATCCTCACAGCTTGACTAATAAGCAACATCATGATAAATGGAGAAAAGATTGAAATTATCAGGAATTTAATTTTCCTTGGATCTACAATCAACACTCATGGAAGCAGCAGTCAAGAAATCAGACTTTTGGATTTCCGGTAAGATAGAGGAATAGGCAGAAAAGCAACACAGACCCTCTTCAACAAAGAAAAGAAAAACCAATTGACAGAAGAGATACAGAAGATAATCCTGGAGCCCTGAGCTTTGAAAGGAACTATTCAGAAGTGGATTAGGCATCAGCTAGTGGAAAAACCTGAACAAAAACAGTGAGTACAGAGACGGTTGGATCTGCGGACTGTCAGCTACTCCGATGGGACCAACAGGCTGAATAGTTCCAAGTGGTGTTAGGACCTGAGAATTGACCTAAAAAAGATCAGCCCTGGTCACCAAGGGCTACAGGGACAATTGTGCTGGTGGCCTATGACTAGGAAGGGAAATAACAAGGTGAGAGACAACCTGTTAACTTTCCACTATCTGGAGGGTACAGCCATTTTGATTGTTTACACATGGCAGCCATTTTGGATATTTAAAGTGACCAATGGTGCAGCCATTTTGAATGTTTATAAGTGGCAGCCATTTTGGATATTTTAAGTGACCAAGGGCACAGCCATTTTGAATGTTTACAAGTGGTGGCCATTTTGGATCTTTAAAGTGACCAAGGGTGCAGCCATTTTGAATGTTTACAAGTAGCAACCATTTTGGATTTTAAAGTGATAGCATTCTCATTTGGATTCTAGGGACCTAAGAATAGGCTCTGCTTGCTAAGGTCAGCAGGGACATATGTTGTTGTTGTTGTTATATGCTGTCGAGTCAACCCGACTCATAGCGACCCCTCCTTGGGTTTCCGAGGCAGTATCACTACGGAAGTAGGATTGCCCAACCTTCCTTCCGAGGAGTGGCTGG